>NC_057810.1:200268584-200606136 GCF_018294505.1 Triticum aestivum | reverse complement strand
CCACCCTAGGGTTTCAACCCTAGGCGCAGGGGGTCGGCCAAGGGGGGCGCACCAACCCACTATGGGCTGATTCCCCTCCCCACTTCAGCCCTTGGGGCCCTCCGGGATGGGTGGCCCCACCTGATGGACCCCCGGGACCCTTTCGGTGGTCCCGGTACAATACCGGGTGACACCGAAACTTTCCCGATGGCCGAAATATCACTTCCTATATATAATTCTTCACCTCCAGACAATTCCGGAACTCCTCGTGACGTCTGGGATCTCATCCGGGACTCCGAACAACATTCGGTATACTGCATACTCATATTCATACAACCCTAGCATCACCGAACCTTAAGTGTGTAGACCCTACGGGTTCGGGAGACACGTAGACATGACCGAGACGGCTCTCGGGCAATAACCAACAGCGGGATCTGGATACCCATGTTGGCTCCCACATGCTCCTCGATGATCTCATCGGATGAACCACGATGTCGAGGATTCGAACAACCCCGTATACAATTCCCTTTGTAAATCGGTACGTTACATGCCCGAGACTCGATCGTGGGTATCCCAATACCTCGTTCAGTCTCATTCCGGCAAGTCACTTTACTCGTACTGTAATGCATGATCTCGTGACCAAACACTTTGTCACATTGAGCTCATTATGATGATGCATTACCGAGTGGGCCTAGAGATACCTCTCTGTCATACGGAGTGACAAATCCCAGTCTTGATCCGTGTCAACCCAATAGACACTTTCGGAGATACCTGTAGTGCACCTTTATAGTCACCCAGTTACGTTGTGACGTTTGGTACACCCAAAGCACTCTTACGGTATCCGGGAGTTACACAATCTCATGGTCTAAGGAAGAGATACTTGACATTGAAAAAGCTCTAGCAAAACGAAGTACACGATCTTGTGCTATGCTTAGGATTGGGTCTTGTCCATCACATCATTCTCCTAATGATGTGATCCCGTTGTCAATGACATCTAATGTCCATAGTCAAGAAACCATGACTATCTATTGACCAACGAGCTAGTCAACTAGAGGCTCACTAGGGACATGTTATGGTCTATATATTCACACGTGTATTACGATTTCCGGATAATACAGTTATAGCATGAATAAAAGACAATTATCATGAACAAGGAAATATAATAATAACCCTTTTATTATTGCCTCTAGGGCATATTTCCAACAGTCTCCCACTTCACTAGAGTCAATAATCTAGTTACAAATCCCAGTCTCGATCCGTGTCAACCCAACAGACACTTTCGGAGATATCTGTAGTGCACCTTTATAGTCACCCAGTTACGTTGTGACGTTTGGTACACCCAAAGCACTCTTACGGTATCCGGGAGTTACACAATCTCATGGTCTAAGGAAGAGATACTTGACATTGAAAAAGCTCTAGCAAAATGAAGTACACGATCTTGTGCTATGCTTAGGATTGGGTCTTGTCCATCACATCATTCTCCTAATGATGTGATCCCGTTGTCAATGACATCTAATGTCCATAGTCAGGAAACCATGACTATCTGTTGACCAACGAGCTAGTCAACTAGAGGCTCACTAGGGACATGTTATGGTCTATATATTCACACGTGTATTACGATTTCCGAATAATACAGTTATAGCATGAATAAAAGACAATTATCATGAACAAGGAAATATAAGAATAACCCTTTTATTATTGCCTCTAGGGCATATTTCCAACAGTCTCCCACTTGCACTAGAGTCAATAATCTAGTTACATTGTGATGAATCGAACACCCATAGAGTTCTGGTGTTGATCATGTTTTGCTCGCGAGAGAGGTTTAGTCAACGGATCTGCGACATTCAGATCCGTATGTACTTTGCAAATATCTATGTCTCCATCTTGAACATTTTCACGGATGGAGTTGAAACGACGCTTGATGTGCCTGGTCTTCTTGTGAAACCTGGGCTCCTTGGCAAGGGCAATAGCTCCAGTGTTGTCACGGAACAGTTTGATCGGCCCCGACACATTGGGTATGACTCCTAGGTCGGTGATGAACTCCTTCACCCAAATTGCTTCATGCGCTGCCTCCGAGGCTGCCATGTACTCCGCTTCACATGTAGATCCCACCACGACGCTCTGCTTGCAGCTGCACCAGCTTACTGCTCCACCATTCAACATATACACGTAACCGGTTTGTGACTTAGAGTCATCCAGATCTGTGTCGAAGCTAGCGTCGACGTAACCTTTTATGACGAGCTCTTCGTCACCTCCATAAACGAGAAACATGTCCTTTGTCCTTTTCAGGTACTTTAGGATATTCTTGACCGCTGTCCAGTGTTCCTTGCCGGGATTACTTTGGTACCTTCCTACCAAACTTACGGCAAGGTTTACATCAGGTCTGGTACACAGCATGGCATACATAATAGATCCTATGGCTGAAGCATAGGGGATGACACTCATATCTTCTTTATCTTTTCCGTGGTCGGGCATTGAGCCGAGCTCAATCTCACACCTTGTAATACAGGCAAGAACCCCTTCTTGGACTGATCCATTTTGAACTTCTTCAAAATCTTATCAAGGTATGTGCTTTGTGAAAGACCTATGAGGCGTCTCGATCTATCTCTATAGATCTTGATGCCTAATATATAAGCAGCTTCTCCAAGGTCCTTCATTGAAAAACACTTATTCAAGTAGGCCTTAATGCTGTCCAAAAGTTCTATATCATTTCCCATAAAAAGTATGTCATCTACATATAATATGAGAAATGCTACAGAGCTCCCACTCACTTTCTTGTAAACGCAGGCTTCTCCATAAGTCTGCATAAACCCAAATGGTTTGATCATCTCATCAAAGCGAATGTTCCAACTCCGAGATGCTTGCACCAGCCCATAAATGGATCGCTGGAGCTTGCATACTTTGTTAGCATTCTTAGGATCGACAAAACCCTCCGGCTGCATCATATACAGTTCTTCCTTAAGATGCCCGTTAAGGAATGCCGTTTTGACGTCCATCTGCCATATCTCATAATCATAGTATGCGGCAATTGCTAACATGATTCGGACGGACTTAAGCTTCGCTACGGGAGAGAAAGTCTCATCGTAGTCAATCCCTTGAACTTGCCGATAACCCTTAGTGACAAGTCAAGCTTTATAGATGGTGACATTTCCATCCGCGTCCGTCTTCTTCTTAAAGATCCATTTGTTTTCTATCGCTCGCCGATCATCGGGCAAGTCAGTCAAAGTCCATACTTTGTTTCCATACATGGATTCTATCTCGGATTTCATGGCTTCTAGCCATTTGTTGGAATCTGGGCCCACCATGGCTTCTTCATAGTTCGAAGGTTCACCGTTGTCCAACAACATGATTTCCAGGACAGGGTTGCCGTACCACTCTGGTGCGGAACGTGTCCTTGTGGACCTACGAAGTTCAGTAGCAACTTGATCCGAAGTACCTTGATCATCATCATTATTTTCCTCTTCAGTTGGTGTAGGCATCACAGGAACATTTTCCTGAGCTGCACTACTATCCCGTTCAAGAGGTAGTACTTCATCGAGTTCTACTTTCCTCCCACTTACTTCTTTCGAGAGAAACTCTTTTTCCAGAAAGGATCCGTTCTTGGCAACAAAGATCTTGCCCTCGGATCTTAAGTAGAAGGTATACCCAATGGTTTCTTTAGGGTATCCTATGAAGACACATTTTTCCGACTTGGGTTCGAGCTTTTCAGGTTGAAGTTTCTTGACATAAGCATCGCATCCCCAAACTTTTAGAAACGACAGCTTAGGTTTCTTCCCAAACCATAATTCATACGGTGTCGTCTCAACGGATTTAGACGGTGCCCTATTTAAAGTGAATGTAGCTGTCTCTAGGGCGTATCCCCAAAATGATAGCGGTAAATCGGTAAGAGACATCATAGATCGCACCATATCCAATAGAGTGTGATTACGACGTTCGGACACACCGTTACGCTGAGGTGTTCCAGGCGGCGTGAGTTGTGAAACGATTCCACATTTTCTTAAGTGTGTACCAAATTCGTGACTTAAATATTCTCCTCGACGATCCGATTGTAAGAATTTTATCTTTCGGTCACGTTGATTCTCTACTTCATTCTGAAATTCCTTGAACTTTTCAAAGGTCTCAGACTTGTGTTTCATCAAGTAGACATACCCATATCTACTCAAGTCATCAGTGAGAGTGAGAACATAACGATATCCTCCGCGAGCCTCAACGCTCATTGGACCGCACACATCGGTATGTATGATTTCCAACAAGTTGGTTGCTCGCTCCATTGTTCCGGAGAACGGGGTCTTGGTCATTTTGCCCATGAGGCATGGTTCGCATGTGTCAAATGATTCATAATCGAGAGACTCTAAAAGTCCATCAGCATGGAGCTTCTTCATACGCTTGACACCAATGTGACCAAGGCGGCAGTGCCACAAGTATGTGGGACTATCGTTATCAACTTTACATCTTTTGGTATTCACGCTATGAATATGTGTAACATTACGTTCGAGATTCAGTAAGAATAAACCATTGACCAATGGGGCATGACCATAAAACATATCTCTCATATAAATAGAACAACCATTATTCTCGGATTTAAATGAGTAGCCATCTCATATTAAACGAGATCCAGATACAATGTTCATGCTCAAACTTGGCACTAAATAACAATTATTGAGGTTTAAAACTAATCCCGTAGGTAAATGTAGAGGTAGCGTGCCGACGCCGATCACATCGACCTTGGAACCATTCTCGACGCGCATCGTCACCTCATCCTTCGCCAGTCTCCGCTTATTCCGCAGCTCCTGCTGTGAGTTACAAATGTGAGCAACGACACCGGTATCAAATACCCAGGAGTTACTACGAGTACTGGTAAGGTACACATCAATTACATGTATATCAAATATACCTTTGGTGTTGCCGACCTTCTTGTCCGCTAAGTATTTGGGGCAGTTCCGCTTCCAGTGACCCTTCCCCTTGCAATAAAAGCACTCAGTTTCAGGCTTGGGTCCATTCTTTGACTTCTTCCCGGCAACTGGCTTACCGGGCGCGGCAACATCTTTGTCGTCCTTCTTGAAGTTCTTCTTACCCTTGCCCTTCTTGAACTTAGTGGTCTTATTGACCATCAACACTTGATGTTCTTTCTTGATTTCAACCTCTGCTGACTTTAGCATTGAAAATACTTCAGGAATGGTCTTCACCATCCCCTGCATATTATAGTTCATCACAAAGCTCTTGTAGCTTGGTGGGAGCGACTGAAGGATTCTATCAATGACCGCCTCATCCGGGAGGTTAATGTCCAGCTGGGACAGGCGATTGTGCAACCCAGACATTTTGAGTATATGTTCACTAACAGAACTATTTTCCTCCATCTTACAACTATAGAACTTGTCGGAGACTTCATATCTCTCGACCCGGGCATGAGCTTGGAAAACTAGTTTCAGCTCCTCGAACATCTCATATGCTCCGTGTTGCTCAAAACACTTTTGGAGCCCCGGTTCTAAGTTGTAAAGTATGCTGCACTGAACGAGGGAGTAATCATCAGCGCGAGACTGCCAAGCATTCATAATGTCTTGGTTCTCTGGGATGGGTGCATCACCTAGCGGTCCTTCTAGGACATATTGTTTCCTGTCAGCTATGAGGATGATCCTCAGGTTCCGGACCCAGTCCGTATAGTTGCTGCCATCATCTTTCAGCTTGGTTTTCTCTAGGAACATGTTGAAGTTCATGTTGACATGAGCGGCGGCCATTTGATCTACAAGACATATTTGCAAAGGTTTCAGACTAAGTTCATGATAATTAAGTTCATCTTATCAAATTATTATAATGAACTCCCACTCAGATTAGACATCCCTCTAGTCATCTAAGTGTTACACAATCCGAGTCGACTAGACCGTGTCCGATCATCACGTGAGACGGACTAGTCATCGTCGGTGAACATCTCCATGTTGATCGTATCTTCCATACGACTCGTGTTCGACCTTTCGGTCTCTGTGTTCCGAGGCCATGTCTGTACATGCTAGGCTCGTCAAGTTAACCCTAAGTGTTTTGCATGTGTAAATCTATCTTACACCCGTTGTATGTGAACGTAAGGATCTATCACACCCGATCATCACGTGGTTCTTCGAAGCGACGAACTTTAGCAACGGTGCACAGTTAGGGGGAACACTTTCTTGAAATTATTATAAGGGATCATCTTATTTACTACCGCCGTTCTAAGTAAACAAGATGCATAAAACATAATAAACATCACATGCAATTATATAGTAGTGACGTGATATGGCCAATAACATATAGCTCCTTCGATCTCCATCTTCGGGGCTCCATGATCATCTTCGTCACCGGCATGACACCATGATCTCCATCATCATGATCTCCATCATTGTTTCTTCATGAAGTTGTCACGCCAACGACTACTTCTACTTCTATGGCTAACGCGTTTAGCAATAAAGTAAAGTAATTTACATGGCGTTCTTCAATGACACGCAGGTCATACAAAAAATAAAGACAACTCCTATGGCTCCTGCCAGTTGTCATACTCATCAACATGCAAGTCGTGATTCCTATTACAAGAACATGATCTCATACATCACAATATATCATTCATCATTCATCACAACTTCTGGCCATATCACATCACATGACAATTGCTGCAAAAACAAGTTAGACGTCCTCTAATTGTTGTTGCATCTTTTACGTGGCTGCAATTGGGTTCTAGCAAGAACTTTTCTTACCTACGAATAACCACAACGTGATTTTGTCAACTTCTATTTACCCTTCATAAGGACCCTTTTCATCGAATCCGCTCCAACTAAAGTGGGAGAGACAGACACCCGCCAGCCACCTTATGCAACTAGTGCATGTCAGTCGGTGGAATCGATCTCACGTAAGCATACGTGTAAGGTTGGTCCGGGCCGCTTCATCCCACAATACCGCTGAAGCAAGATAAGACTAGTAGCGGCAAGCAAGTTGACAAGATCTACACCCACAACAGAAATTGTGTTCTACTCGTGCAATAGAGAACTACGCATAAACCTAGCTCATGATGCCACTGTTGGAGAATGTTGCAGAAAATTAAAAAATTTCCTACGGTTTCACCAAGATCCATCTATGAGTTCATCTAAGCAACGAGTCATGGGAGATGCATCTACATACCACTTTGTAGATCGCGAGCGGAAGCGTTCAAAAGAACGGGGTTGAAGTAGTCGTTCTCGTCGTGATCCTATAGCCGGAGATCCTAGCGCCGAACGGACGGCACCTCCGCGTTCAACACACGTACGGAGCGGATGACGTCTCCTCCTTCTTGATCCAGCAAGGGGGAAGGAGAGGTTGATGATGATGGCTCCAGCAGCAGCACAACGGCGTGATGGTGGTGGAACAGCAGCACTCCGGTAGGGCTTCGCCAAGCACGTGACGGAGGAGGAAGAGGTGTAGCAGGGGAGGGAGGCGCCAGAACTTCAGGGTGCGGCTGCCCCCTCCCCCTCCCTTTATATAGGCCCCCAGGGGGCGCCGGCCCTGGGAGATCCAATCTCCCAAGGGGGCGGCGGCCAAGGGGGGTGGAGTACCCCCCAAGGCAAGTGGGGCGCCCCCCCCCCCCCACCCTAGGGTTTCAACCCTAGGCGCAAGGGGTGGTCCAAGGGGGGCGCACCAGCCCACTATGGGCTGGTTCACCTCCCCACTTCATCCCTTGGGGCCCTCCGGGATGGGTGGCCCCACCCGGTGGACCCCCGGGACCCTTTCGGTGGTCCCGGTACAATACCGGGTGACCCCGAAACTTTCCCGATGGCCGAAATATCACTTCCTATATATAATTCTTCACCTCCGGACCATTCAGGAACTCCTCGTGACGTCCGAGATCTCATCCGGGACTCCGAACAACATTCGGTATACTGCATACTCATATCATACAACCCTAGCGTCACCGAACCTTAAGTGTGTAGACCCTACGGGTTCGGGAGACACGTAGACATGACCGAGACGGCTCTCGGGCAATAACCAACAGCGGGATCTGGATACCCATGTTGGCTCCCACATGCTCCTCGATGATCTCATCGGATGAACCATGATGTCAAGGATTCGAACAACCCCGTATACAATTCCCTTTGTCAATCTGTACATTACATGCCCGAGACTCGATCGTCGGTATCCCAATACCTCGTTTAGTCTCGTTACCGGCAAGTCACTTTAATCGTACCGTAATGCATGATTCCGTGACCAAACACTTGGTCACATTGAGCTCATTATGATGATGCATTACCGAGTGGGCCCAGAGATACCTCTCCGTCATACGGAGTGACAAATCCGAGTCTCGATCCGTGTCAACCCAACAGACACTTTCGGAGATACCTGTAGTGCACCTTTATAGTCACCCAGTTACGTTGTGACGTTTGGTACACCCAAAGCACTCTTACGGTATCCGGGAGTTACACAATCTCATGGTCTAAGGAAGAGATACTTGACATTGAAAAAGCTCTAGCAAGACGAAGTACACGATCTTGTGCTATGCTTAGGATTGGGTCTTGTCCATCACATCATTCTCCTAATGATGTGATCCCGTTGTCAATGACATCTAATGTTATGGTCTATATATTCACACGTGTATTAGGATTTCCGGATAATACAGTTATAGCATGAATAAAAGACAATTATCATGAACAAGGAAATATAATAATAACCCTTTTATTATTGCCTCTAGGGCATATTTCCAACATGAAGTCCCCGACATGGGGTAACGAAGTGTTGATGATGCCCCCCGTCCAGCCGAGATGACATAGTATGTCAGTACGACGAGGTGGCAACACTTCCCGACCCGGATCGTTTTCCTGTGCACAAAAAATAGTGCGAACCGGAGATAATAGTAATAATAAATAATAGAAAATTGTTGCATAATAAATGATTTATGCAAAGTGAGTAATAAAAGAAATATGGCCTGTGCGCCGAACACTCGATGAGGTGGAGCTTTCTCAGCGATGTTGAAGTCCTCGAGGCACCGAATACGTCGGTATGGCAATGCGACCAACAAGTTGATCATGCGAGCCAATTTATGCCGATTGGGACGATGGTGTCGGCTTGCCGAAGAGACCACGTGATGCAGTCGAAGTCCATTACCTGCTTAATTAAATAATATAAAGGGAGAAAGGAAAAAAGGAGGTCAAATCTCCCTGTGGTTGCGCTGAGCCGAACTCTCTTCGGACCCAATGGGCGTCGTTGCGCCAGGTAATGCACGGTGTAAGTCAATTGCCTGCACAAATAAAATAGCACAAGGCCAGAGATGATAATATATATATGTTTTCTTATAAAAAATATCCTCTACTTAATTAACTTAAGCAAAGTAGATAATTAAAGAAATATGGCCCGTGTGCCGAACACTCAATGAGGTAGAGCTCGCTCAATGATGCCGAAGTGACCGCGTGACGCAGTCGAAGTCGATTACCTACACATGTAAAATAGTGTAGTCCGAAAAAAATCTTCCACTTAATTGACATAAGTGAAGTAAAAAACTGAATATATATGGCTTGGGCGACAAGGTCAGCCCGACGGAGCAGCAATGCGGAAAAGTTGACACAGGAACACACGCTAACGCGACGCAATGACTTGGTCGACACACGCGGAACAACGACATCGGCCTGCCGAGGTGTTGGCGCGGCCCAACCTAAACAGATTGCCTGCATGCACAACGTAGTGCAACCAAGAAATAATAATAGTGAAAAAAGAAAAGGTGCATAATTAATTTATGCGAAAAAAGTTTGGTAAATATGGCCTAAGCGCCGGGGTCGGCTCGATGGCGTGACGGTATTGTGGCACGACGATGTTGATAAAAGTTAGCCACCCTAGGTCATGATGAGAGGCTGGCCAGACCGGTTGCACGTACAAGCGTCGGTAGAATATCTCTAGAAAAAATAGTGCAGTGCAAACCGACAAAAAGATATTTTGCGTTCTAAACGGATAGCTAGGAAATATAAAACCTGGATGACGACGATCGTGGAGGACCGAAGAAAATAGAGAGGAGAGATCCGTATTGTATAAATTCTAGTGTTTCCACTAGATCTCGGTGATCGCGCTGCAAAAGCAGCACACTCAATTCCCATTAGTACTTTGGTCTCCTCAAGTTCAATTGGCAGTAGGTACTTGCAGCCATGTAGACACCAGATTAGAAAAAAGGAAAAGGTGGAGGAGCGGAAACTCCCTGGTGCCAGCCGCATGGCAGGATTTCAAGTTGGATCCGGTGTACTGTTCCATGCACTACCGCTGCGCGTGCTTCATCCTCTCGGCTGGAACGCCTACGGTCAGATCGCCAGATGTGTCTTGCACTGACCTAGATCGAGGCCTGATTATAGGCCATTGACTGCGCGCTAGCGCTTCTCGGATCGGACGTATTGTCCGGCGGCGGATAGGGCTGCCGCCGCATAAACTTTTCTCAATCCTAATCTGCGTGCAAACTAAGTAGCACAACACAACGACGCTTTTGCCAAAAAGATAATTTACACGAAACAAATCTTTATTGAAAAAATATCACCTGATTATCCCATCAATCCGTGATGATCACCCAGCATGCTCTCAATGAAAGCACCAATGTCGGTTCAATATCCGGTGTATCTCGTAGTAGGGGTCCTAAGCTAGGCGTCTTGGAGCGATGGTAACATGGACACGGGATTTTACCCAGGTTCGGGCCCTCTTGATGGAGGTAAAACCCTACGTCCTGCTTTTGATTGTATTCATATGGTGTGTAGTACAGAGTACATGTATCTACCACGAGATGATAGTAATGAATATGAGATTGTCTATTGACTAGCCTGGCCTTGGTTTATATAAGACACCGGAGGCCTAGGGTTTAGGAGAGTCCTTGTCTTGGGCGCCAAGTCTTGTGGAGTCTTCCTTGTATGCGGCAGGAGCTGTCCGAACTGGCCCATGAGTATACGGCCATGGGGGTCCTCGGCCCAATCCAACTGATCGGGAGGCGACGTGGTGAGTACCCCCTAGTCCAGGACACCGTCAGTTATGAAGTCTTAATTGAACACTGAGAAAGATAGGGGCTTATAGTGTTGCCTCCCAACGTATTCACCTTTGGGTAATGTCAACAATAATAGTTCATGCTAACTTACATTCAATTGGATATATATATATATATATATATATATATATATATATATATCAGGATCACCCCAACACAAAGTGCTTACCAAAGGATAAAATGAAAAAGGGAAAGGTGAAGATCACCTTGACTCTTGCATAAAGTAAAAGACATAAAGTAAAAGATAGGCCCTTCACAGAGGAAGCAGAGGTTGTCATGTGATTTTAGGGTTGGATACACAAAATCTTAATGCGAAAGAACATCACTTTATATTGCCCCTTGTATATGGACCTTTATTATGCAGTCCGTCACTTTTATTGCTTCCATAACAAGATCGTACAAAGCTTATTTTCTCCGCACTAATAAGTCATGCATAATTAGAGAGAAATGTTTATTGCTTGCACTGATGACAACTTACTTGAAGGATCTTACTCAATCCATAGGTAGGTATAGTGGACTCTCATGGCAAAACTGGGTTTAAGGATATTTGGAAGCACAAGCAGTATCTCTACTTGGTGCAAGGAATTTTGGCTAGCATGAGGGGGAAAGGCAAGTTCAACATGTTTGAATGATCCATGACAATATACTTTAACTGAGCTGTAAGAAAACATAACCCATTATGTTGTCTTCCTTGTCCAACATCAACTCTTTAGCATGTCATACTTAATGAGTGCTCACAATTATAAAATATGTCTATGATAATATATTTATATGTGAAAATTCTCTTCCTTCAATATTCTTTCATGAATTGTTCAAATGACCAATACAATGCTTGCTAACCGTCAATAAATTTACAACCTCTACTTCTAAGATGTGAAGTCATTACTCCCCATGGGATAAGTGAATGAGGCATATATAATTTCAGATTTATGACATTCAACTCATTCAATCATTTACTCATAGGATATAAGTGAAGCACACAAGTAAATGACAAACTACTCCAAAAAGATATAAGTGAAGATCAATGAGTAATTAAATAATTATGCAACTATGTGAAGACTCTCTCTCATTTAAGAATTTCAGATCTTGGTATTGTATTCAAACAGCAAGCAAAATAAAATAAAATGACATTGCAAGGATAGCACAACTCAAGTGAAGAAGCAAAAACTTAGGCTCAACCGATACTAACCGATAGTTGATGAAGAAGAAAGGTGGGATGCCTACCGGGGCATCCCCAAGCTTAGATGCTTGAGACTTCTTGAAATATTATCTTGGGGTGCCTTGGGCATCCCCAAGCTTGAGATTTTGTGTCTCCTTAATTCCTTTCATATCATGGTTTCTCTTTTTATCAAAAGCTTCATCCACACCAAACTCAACAAGAACTCGTGAGATAGGTTAGTATAAACCAATGCAAAACCTTATCATTTTCTACTGTAACAAATTACTAAGATTATTATTCAACATTAAATACTAAATGTCTCTGCATATTTAATACTCATATCCTCAAATAGAATCATTAAACAAGCAAACATATGCAAACAATGCAAACATAACAGCAATCTGCCAAAACAGTATAGTCTGTAAAGAATGCAAGATTCATCATACTTCCCTAACTCCAAAAATTATAAGAAAAATACTATGCTGTAAAAGATTTATCAGATCTCATTATGAAAAAAGATTCAACATTATATCATTCCCTGAATTTTCTAGGGAATTTTTACAACAGCGATAAACTTTCTGTTTTCAAACAGCAACATGTATACTAGCAAAATAAGCATGGTAAAGGCTATCCTTGACATTTTTATTGAAACTAGAGATGCAAAACATTAGTCTAAATAACAGCAAGCAAATACTAATAAAAGAAAATGATGCTCCAAGCAAAACACATATCATGTGGCGAATCAAAATATAGCTCCAAGTAAAGTTACCGATGAACAAAGACGAAAGAGGGGATGCCTTCCGGGGCATCCCCAAGCTTAGTTGCTTGGTTGTCCTTGAATATTACCTTGGGATGCCTTGGGCATCCCCAAGCTTAGGCTCTTGCCATTCCTTATTCCATAGTCCATTGAATCTTTACCCAAAACTTGAAAACTTCAACCACACAAAACTCAAAACAAAACTCGTAAGCTCCGTTAGTATAAGAAGGAAAACCACCACTTTAAGGTACTGTAATGAACTCATTCTTTATTTATATTTGTGTTAAACCTACTGTATTCCAACTTCTGTATGGTTCATACCCTTTCATACTAGCCATAGATTCATCAAAATAAGCAAACAACACAATAAAAACAGAATCTGTCAAAAACAGAATAGTCTGTAGTACTATGTATCAAACATATACTTATGGAACACAAAAAATTATGAAATAAATTGGTGGACCTGAGGAATTTTCTATTAATCATCTTCTAAAAGAATCAACCTAAAAGTACTCTTCAGTAAAAAAATGGCAGCTAATCTCGTGAGCGCTAAAGTTTCTATTTTTTACAGCAAGATCATAAAGACTTCACCCAAGTCTTCCCAAAGGTTCTACTTGGCACAAACACTAATTAAAACATAAAACCACATCTACTAGAGGCTAGATGAATTATTTATTACTAAATAGGAGCAGAAGCAAAGAACAAAAGTAAAGTTGGGTTGCCTCCCAACAAGCGCTATGGTTTAACGCCCCTAGCTAGGCATGATGATTTGATGCTCACATAAAAGATACGAATTGAAACATAACGGGAGCATCATGAAGCATATGACTAGCACATTTAAGCCTAACCCACTTCCTATGCACAGGGATTTTGTGAGCAAACAACTTATGGGAACAATAATCAACTAGCATAGGAAGGTAAAACAAGCATAGCTTCAAAAATTTCAACACATAGAGAGGAAACTTAATATTATTGCAATTCCTACAAGCATATGTTCCTCTCTCATAATAATTTTCAGTAGCATCATGAATGAATTCAACAATATAACCAGCACCTAAAGCATTCTTTTCATAATCTACAAGCATAGAAAATTTACTACTCTCCACATAAGCAAAATTCTTCTCATGAATAATAGTAGGAGCAAACTCAACAAAATAATTATCATGTGAGGCATAATCCGATTGAAAACTAAAATCATGATGACAAGTTTCATGGTTATCATTATTCCTAATAGCATACAAGTCATCACAATAATCATCATAGATAGCAACTTTGTTCTCATAATCAATTGGAACCTCTTCCGAAATAGTGGAATCATCACTAAATAAGTTGGAACTCTTCCAAATCCATTTTCATGTTCATCACAATAAGATTCAACATCCTCAAAAATAGTGGGATCACTACTTCCTAAAGTTGACACTCTTCCAAACCCACTTTCATCAATATAATCATCATACATAGGAGGCATGCTTTCATCATAATAAATATTCTCATCAAAACTTGGGGGACTAAAAATATCATATTCATCAAACATAGCATCCCCAAGCTTGTGGCTTTGCATATCATTAGCATCATGGATATTCAAGGAATTCACACTAACAACATTGCAATCATGCTCATCATTCAAAGATTTAGTATCAAACATTCTATAGATTTCTTCTTCTAGCACTTGAGCACAATTTTCCTTTTCATCATACTCACGAAAGATATTAAAAAGACGAAGCGTATGAGACAAACTTAACTCCATTTTTTGTAGTTTTCTTTTATAAACTAAACTAGTGAAAAAATAAGAAACAAAAAGATTCGATTGCAAGATCTAAAGATATACCTTCAAGCACTCACCTCCCCGGCAACGGCGTCAGAAAAGAGCTTGATGTCTACTACACAACCTTCTACTTGTAGACGTTGTTGGGCCTGCAAGTGCACAGGTTTGTAGGACAGTAGCAAATTTCCCTCAAGTGGATGACCTAAGGTTTATTAATCCGTAGGAGGCGTAGGATGAAGATGGTCTATCTCAAGCAACCCTGCAACCAAATAACAAAGAGTCTCTTGTGTCCCCAACACACCCAATACAATAGTAGATTGTATAGGTCACTAGTTCGGGGAAGAGATGGTGATACAAGTGCAATATGGATGGTAGATAAAGGTATTTGTAATCTGAAATTATAAAAACAGCAAGGTAACTAATGATAAAAGTGAGCGTAAACAGTATTGCAATGATAGAAAACAAGGCCTAAGGTTCATACTTTCACTAGTGCAAGTTCTCTCAACAATAATAACATAGATAGATCATATAACAATCCCTCAACATGCAACAAAGAGTCACTCCAAAGACACTAATAGCGGAGAACAAACAAAGAGATTATGGTAGGGTACAAAACCACCTCAAAGTTATCCTTTCTTTTCTATCTATTCAAGAGTTCGTAGTAAAATAACATGAATCTATTCTTTCCGCTCAATCTATCATAGAGTTCATACTAGAATAACACCTTAAGACACAAATCAACCAAAACCCTAATGTCACCTAGATACTCCATTGTCACCTCAAGTATCCATGGGCATAATTATACGATAAGCATCACACAATCTCAGATTCATCTATTCAACCAACACAAAGTACTTCAAAGAGTGCCCCAAAGTTTCTACCGGAGAGTCAAGATGAAAACGTGTGCCAACCCCTATGCATAGGTTCATGGGCGGAACCCGCAAGTTGGTCACCAAAACATACATCAAGTGGCACATGATATCCCATTGTCACCACAGATAAGCACGGCAAGACATACATCAAGTGTTCTCAAATCATTAAAGACTCAATCTGATAAGGTAACTTCAAAGGGAAAACTCAATCCATTATAAGAGAGTAGAGGGGGAGAAACATCATAAGATCCAACTATAATAGCAAAGCTCGCGATACATCAAGATCGTGCCATAGAGAGAACACGAGAGAGAGAGAGATCAAACACATAGCTACTGGTACATACCCTCAACCCCGAGGGTGAACTACTCCCTCATCGCCATGGATAGCGCCGGGATGATGAAGATGGCCACTGGTGAGGGATCCCCCCTCCAGCACGGTGCGGGAACGGGCTCCCGAGAGGTTTTTGGTGGCTACAGAGGCTTGCGCCGGCGGAACTCCCAATCTATCTTCTCCTCCGATGTTTTTAGGGTACGTAGGCTTATATAGGCGAAAGAAGTCGGTCGGGGGAGCCTTGAGGGCCCACGAGAGGGTAGGGCACGCCCAGGGGGTTGGGCGCCCCCCTATCTCGTGGCCTCCTCGAGGGTCTTCTAACGTGAACTCCAAGTCTCCCGGATCATATTCTTCCTAAAAATCACGCTCCCAAAGGTTTCATTCCGTTTGGACTCCGTTTGATATTCCTTTTCTTCGAAATACTAAAACAGGCAATAAATTAGCAATATGGGCCGGGCCTCCGGTTAATAGGTTAGTCCCAAAAGTAATATAAAAGTGTACAATAAAGCCCATAATCATTCAAAACAAAGAATAAAATAGCATGAATGCTTCATAAATTATAGATACGTTGGAGACGTATCAGAGGGCAGGTTCGACAATACCTGGCATGTTCTTCAGGGATCTCACTGGAGCTATGATCCTGTGATGGTTCCTTCTCTTCGGGTGTCCACCGCCCGCGACGATACCCGCCGGGCGCTACGGTTCTAGTTGTATTAGCGATGCTATATGTATGATAATATTCGAGGAGTATTACTAGTGACAATATTCGATGATGTATGGACACAAGAGATGATGTACTTTTGCTTATAATTGAATGCATGCTAATTTGAATACTACTTTATTTTACGATTTGGTTTTGCTTATTGAATGCTCAAATTGGAAAAGTACTCCTACTTTGAATGCTAAAATTGGAGAGCACTATGCAGAAATCTAGGAGCCCCCTCCATCATCCGCGCCGTCGTCCCCGTCACCGACCCCCCTCCGACCTTGAGGTGAGACCAGCCAAATCTCCATGTCAATATGAGTCCTATAATATGAGTCCTCGGGTTGACTTTAAGTCTGCCGAGTCTCCACCTATATTAGAGGATGAAGAATCCCGACTGTTGTCGTGGGGGTAGCTTCTCCTTCGTTCCCGTGTGCTAGACACAATGTGTAATGCACTCGGGAACGAAAGGAGGAGCTACCATCACCGACGGTCGCAAATGTCATAGAGGAATCAGTGAGGGAGAGTCTCCAACCATATATATATGAGAGGACGAAGAATCTCGACTGTTGTCATGGGGGTAGCTTCTCCTTCATTCCCGTGTGCTAGACAATTTGGTGTAATGCACTCGGGAATGAAAGGAGGAGCTACCATCATCGAAGGTCGAATATGTACACCACATGAGCTGAGAGTTTTTTTAGTACATATATTTAATTGTACAAGTTTAATATTTGAATTATGAACATAGGAAATGTCGTACTCGGACGACGAAAACCGCCCGGGGGAGTGCGACTGGTGCCACGACGACCGAGGTATGTGCGGCAGTTCCTTGAGCCGGACGAAGATCGGTGCTTCAGCATTAAGCTCGAGGAGACCTTCGATGTTGAAACGATACAGAACGACGACAATAGTTTTTTTCGTAATTAAGCACGACTTCAACTATTTTAATGTGTACTTTTCATCTTTTCAAATTCAACTAGCTTATCCCATGCTACGCAAGACGCTATGTCTTGGAGAGGATGTGTTTTGAAAACCATGAAAGTATGGAAACAAATAAAATTCACCTTAAGGACCCATCATGGTGTGGATTTTGAAGTAAAGCTGTACAATTCTGAGAGTGTAACCCATTTTGGTTGCAAAAATTGGGAAGCACTTTGCAAGTTTTATGGTTTTGATGAGGGTATGCTTGTCACCATGGATCTTGGTGATCCTAATATCGATCAAGACAATATGGACATTTGGGTCCTTGTTGATACGCTTCCAATTCTTCCCCTATGTGAGCTTCTTAGTTATTAAGTAATATATTGTTTATTTCGAAATAATTGACAACTTATTTCCATTGACAGCTTATTTTCATTCTTCAAAGAATGTGCGGAAGATGGTAGACAAAACCCACTACACCGATGACTCCGAATTAACTTATAAGGAGAAAAATCATCTGATCGCATTTTGTAATGATCTTGAGAATTACAATATCTACAATCGAACTCCTCAACATTATGGTCAATACGTGCCATTAGTGCACGTGTTGAACTACGGTAACTACCACGGAGATACCCTGGTAAGATTTTTTACTATTACGTCATCTGTGCATCTTTTGCATACTTCTAAAACTAGTACATCATTGCTAACTACGAAGTTATTACTATGTTTTTCAACAGATAATCCCGAATAATTATGTGCCTCATCTGATGTATACACACGGTCGCCTTGATGTTTTGAACATACAACCAGGTCGTCCTACGAATCTCAACTGTCCATACCGGATTTCTAAAAGAAGTGGAGACATGACAATCAAAGAATGGAAAAAATGTATGGACAGTCGTAAGGAGCTTCTTGAAAGCAAAAGAAAGCGAAGCGCAAGAATTAGAGACAGAATGATTGAAGGAAATATGCCCTAGAGGCAATAATAAAGTTATTATTTATTTCCTTATATCATGATAAATGTTTATTATTCATGCTAGAATTGTATTAACCGGAAACATAATACATGTGTGAATACATAGACAAACAGAGTGTCACTAGTATGCCTCTACTTTACTAGCTCGTTAATCAAAGATGGTTATGTTTCCTGACCATGAACAATGAGTTGTTATTTGATTAACGAGGTCACATCATTAGTTGAATGATCTGATTGACATGACCCATTCCATTAGCTTAGCACCTGATCGTTTAGTATGTTGCTATTGCTTTCTTCATGACTTATACATGTTCCTATGACTATGAGATTATGCAACTCCCGTTTACCGGAGGAACACTTTGGGTACTACCAAACGTCACAACGTAAATGGGTGATTATAAAGGAGTACTACAGGTGTCTCCAATGGTCGATGTTGGGTTGGCGTATTTCGAGATTAGGATTTGTCACTCCGATTGTCGGAGAGGTATCTCTGGGCCCTCTCGGTAATACACATCACATAAGCCTTGCAAGCATTACAACTAATATGTTAGTTGTGAGATGATGTATTACGGAACGAGTAAAGAGACTTGCCGGTAACGAGATTGAACTAGGTATTGGATACCGACGATCGAATCTCGGGCAAGTAACATACCGATGACAAAGGGAACAACGTATGTTGTTATGCGGTCTGACCGATAAAGATCTTCGTAGAATATGTAGGAGCCAATATGGGCATCCAGGTCCCGCTATTGGTTATTGACCAGAGACGTGTCTCGGTCATGTCTACATTGTTCTCGAACCCGTAGGGTCCGCACGCTTAAGGTTACGATGACAGTTATATTATGAGTTTATGCATTTTGATGTACCGAAGGTTGTTCGGAGTCCCGGATGTGATCACGGACATGACGAGGAGTCTCGAAATGGTCGAGACGTAAAGATTGATATATTGGAAGCCTATGTTTGGACATCGGAAGTGTTCCGGGTGAAATCGGGATTTTACCGGGTTACCGGGAGGTTACCGGAACCCCCCGGGAGCCATATGGGCCTTCATGGGCCTTAGTGGAAAGGAGAAAGGGGCAGCCCAAGGTGGCTGCGCCTCTTCCCCCTCCCCTAGTCCTATTAGGACTAGGAGAAGGTGGCCGGCCCCCCTCTCTCCCTTCCCCTCCGAGGAATCCTAGTTGGACTAGGATTGGGGGAGGAATCCTACTCCCAGAGGGAGTAGGACTCTCCTGCGCCTCCCTCTTTGGCCGGCCAGCCTCCCCTCCTCTCCTCCTTTATATACGGAGGCAGGGGCACCTCTAAACACACAAGTTGACACAAGTTGATCCACGTGATCAATTCCTTAGCCGTGTGCGGTGCCCCCTGCCACCATATTCCTCGATAATACTGTAGCGGAGTTTAGGCGAAGCCCTGCTGCTGTAGTTCATCAAGATCGTCACCACGCCGTCGTGCTGACGGAACTCTTCCCCGACACTTTGCTGGATCGGAGTCCGGGGATCGTCATCGAGCTGAACGTGTGCTCGAACTCGGAGGTGCCGTAGTTTCGGTGCTTGATCGGTTGGATCGTGAAGACGTACGACTACTTCCTCTACGTCGTGTCATCGCTTCCGCAGTCGGTCTGCGTTGGGTACGTAGACAACACTCTCCTCTCGTTGCTATGCATCACATGATCCTGTGTGCGCGTAGGAAATTTTTTGAAATTACTACGAAACCCAACAGTGGCATCCGAGCCTAGGTTATTGATGTTGATGTTATATGCACGAGTAGAACACAAGTGAGTTGTGGACGATACAAGTCATACTGCCTACCAGCATGTCATATTTTGGTTCGGCGGTATTGTTGGACGAGACGACCCGGACCAACCTTACGCGTACGCTTACGCGAGACCGGTTCCCTCGACGTGCTTTGCACAGAGATGGCTTGCGGGCGACTGCCTCTCCAACTTTAGTTGAACCAAGTATGGCTACGCCCGGTCCTTGCGAAGGTTAAAACGGAGTCTATTTGACAAACTATCGTTGTGGTTTTGATGCGTAGGTGAGATTGGTTCTTACTTAAGCCCGTAGCAGCCACGTAAAACATGCAACAACAAAGTAGAGGACGTCTAACTTGTTTTTGCAGGGCATGTTGTGATGTGATATGGTCAAAGCATGATGCTGAATTTTATTGTATGAGATGATCATGTTTTGTAACCGAGTTATCGGCAACTGGCAGGAGCCATATGGTTGTCGCTTTATTGTATGCAATGCAATCGCGATGTAATGCTTTACTTTATTACTAAACGGTAGTGATAGTCGTGGAAGCATAAGATTGGCGAGACGACAACGATGCTACGATGGAGATCAAGGTGTCGCGCCGGTGACGATGGTGATCATGACGGTGCTTCGGAGATGGAGATCACAAGCACAAGATGATGATGGCCATATCATATCACTTATATTGATTGCATGTGATGTTTATCTTTTTATGCATCTTATCTTGCTTTGATTGACGGTAGCATTATAAGATGATCTCTCACTAAATTATCAAGAAGTGTTCTCCCTGAGTATGCACCGTTGCGAAAGTTCTTCGTGCTGAGACACCACGTGATGATCGGGTGTGATAGGCTCTACGTTCAAATACAACGGGTGCAAAACAGTTGCGCACGCAGAATACTCAGGTTAAACTTGACGAGCCTAGCATATGCAGATATGGCCTCGGAACACGGAGACCGAAAGGTCGAGCGTGAATCATATAGTAGATATGATCAACATAAAGATGTTCACCGATGAAACTACTCCATCTCACGTGATGATCGGACATGGTTTAGTTGATTTGGATCACGTGATCACTTAGAGGATTAGAGGGATGTCTATCTAAGTGGGAGTTCTTTAAGTAATATGATTAATTGAACTTAAATTTATCATGAACTTAGTCCTGGTAGTATTTTGCAAATTATGTTGTAGATCAATAGCTTGCGTTGTTGCTCTCATATGTTTATTTTGATATGTTCCTAGAGAATATTGTGTTGAAAAATGTTAGTAGCAATGATGCGGATTCGATCCGTGATCTGAGGTTTATCCTCATTGCTGCACAGAAGAATTATGTCCTTAATGCACCGCTAGGTGACAGACCTATTGCAGGAGCAGATGCAGAAGTTATGAACGTCTGGCTAGCTTAATATGATGACTACTTGATAGTTTAGTGCACCATGCTTAACGGCTTAGAATCGGGACTTCAAAGACGTTTTGAACGTCATGGACCATATGAGATGTTCCAGGAATTGAAGTTAATATTTCAAGCAAATACCCGAGTTGAGAGATATGAAGTCTCCAACAAGTTCTATAGCTAAAAGATGGAGGAGAATCGCTCAACTAGTGAGCATGTGCTCAGATTGTCTGGGTACTTCAATCGCTTGAATCAAGTGGGAGTTAATCTTCCAGATAAGATAGTGATTGACAGAATTCTCTAGTCACCATCACCAAGTTAGTAGAACTTCGTGATGAACTATAGTATGCAAGGGATGATGAAAATGATTCCCGAGCTCTTCGTGATGTTGAAATCAACGAAGGTAGAAATCAAGAAAGAGCATCAAGTGTTGATGGTTGACAAGATCACTAGTTTTCAAGAAAAGGGCAAAGGGAAAGAAAGGGGAACTTCAAGTAGATTGACAAGCAAGTTGTCACTCCCACGAAGAAGCCCAAAGCTGAACCAAAGCCTGAAACTGAGTGCTTACACTGCAAAGGAAATGGTCACTGGAAGCGGAACTACCCTAAATATTTGGTGGATAAGAAGGATGGCAAAGTGAAAAAGGGTATATTTGATATACAGGTGTTTGATGTGTGCTTTACTAGTGTTTATAGCAACCCCTCGGTATTTGGTACTGGTTCAGTTGCTAAGAGTAGTAACTCGAAACGGGAGTTGCAGAATAAACAGAAACTAGTTAAGGGTGAAGTGATGATGTGTGTTGAAAGTAGTTTCAAGATTGATATGATCATCATCGCACACTCCCTATTCTTTCGGGATTAGTGTTGAACCTAAATAAATGTTATTTGGTGTTTGCGTTGAGCATGAATATGATTTGATCATGTTTATTGCAATACGGTTATTCATTTAAGTAAGAGAATAAACTGTTGTTCTATTTACATGAATAAAACCTTATATGGTTACACACCCAATGAAAATGGTTCATTGGATCTCGATCGTAGTGATACACATATTCATAATATTGATGCCAAAAGATGCAAAGTTAATAATGATAGTGCAACTTATTTGTGGCACTGCCGTTTGGGTCATATCGGTGTAAAGCGCATGAAGAAACTCCATAAAGATGGATTTTCGGAATCACTTGGTTATGAATCATTTGATGCTTGCGAACCGTGCCTTTTGGGCAAGATGACTAAAACTCCGTTCTTCGGAACAATGGAACGAGTTACTGACTTGTTGGAAATAATACATACCGATGTATGCGATCCAATGAGTGCTGTTGCTCGTGGCAAGCATCGTTGTTTTCTGACCTTCACAAGATGATTTGAGCAGATATGGGTATATCTACTTGATGAAACATAAGTCTGAAATAGTTGAAAGGTTCAAAGAATTTCAGAGTGAAGTGGAAAAATCATCGTAACAAGAAAATAAAGTTTCTGCGATCTGATCGCGGAGACAAATATTTGAGTTACGAGTTTGGTCTTCAATTAAAACAATGTGGAATAGTTTCACAGCTCACGCCACCTGGAACACCACATCGTTATGGTGTGTCCGAACGTCGTAACCGCACTTTATTTGATATGGTGCGATCTATGATATCTCTTTACCACTATCGTTTTGGGGTTATGCATTAGAGACAGCTGCATTCACGTTTTAAAATAGGGCACCATCTAAATCCGTTGAGACGACACTGTATGAACTATGGTTTAGCAGTAAACCTAAGCTGTTGTTTATTAAAGTTTGGGGCTGCGATGCTTATGTGAAAAAGTTTCATCCTGATAAGCTCGAACCCAAATCGGAGAAGTGTGTCTTCATAGAATACCCAAAGGAAATTGTTGGGTACACCTTCTATCACAGATCCGAAGGCAAGACATTCGTTGCTAAAATGGATCCTTTCCAGAGAAGGAGTTTCTCTCGAAAGAAGTGAGTGGGAGGAGAGTAGAACTTGATGAGGTAATTATACCTTCTCCCTTATTGGAAAGTAGTTCATCACAGAAATCAGTTCCAGTGATTCCTACACCAATAAGTGAGGAAGTTAATGATGATGATCATCAAACTTCAGATCAAGTTACTACCAAACCTCGTAGGTCTTCCAGAGTAAGATCCGCACCAGAGTGGTACGGTAATCATGTTCTGGAAGTCATGTTACTAGACCATGATGAACCTACGAACTATGAGGAAGCAATGATGAGCCCAGATTCCACGAAATGGCTTGAGGCCATGAAATCTGAGATATGATCCATGTATGAGAACAAAGTGTAGACTTTGATTGACTTGCCCGATGATCGGTGAGTCATTAAGAATAAATGGATCTTCAAGAGGAAGACGGACGTTGATAGTAGTGTTACTATCTACAAAGCTAGACTTGTCGAAAAAGGTTTTTGACAAAGTTCAAGGTGTTGAATACAATGAGATTTTCTTACTCGTATCGATGCTTAAAAGTCTGTCCGAATCATGTTAGCAATTGCCGCATTTTATGATTATGAAATTTGGCAGATGGATGTCAAAACTGCATTCCTGAATGGATTTCTGGAAGAAGAGTTGTATATGATGCAACCGGAAGGTTTTGTCGATCCAAAGGGAGCTAACAAAGTGTGCAAGCTCCAGCGATCCATTTATGGACTGGTGCAAGAATCTCGGAGTTGGAATATACGCTTTGATAAGTTGATCAAAGCATATAGTTATTGTACAGACTTACAGTGAAGCCTGTATTTACAAGAAAGTGAGTGGGAGCACTACAACATTTCTGATAAGTATATGTGAATGACATATTGTTGATCGGAAATAATGTAGAATTATTCTGCAAAGCATGAAAGGATACTTGAATAAAAGTTTTTCAAAGAAAGACCTTGGTGAAGCTGCTTACACATTGAGCATCAAGATCTATATAGATAGATGAAGACGCTTGATAAGATTTTTTCAATGAATACATACCTTGATAAATTTTTGAAATAGTTCAAAATGGAACAGTCAAAGAAGGAGTTCTTGCCTGTGTTGCAAGGTGTTAAGTTGAGTAAGACTCAAAGCCCGACCACGGCAGAAAATAGAAAGAGAATGAAAGTCATTCCCTATGCCTCAGTCATAGGTTCTATAAAGTATGCCATGCTGTATACCAGATCTATTGTATGCCATACCACTGAGTTTGGCAAGGGAGTACAATAGTGATCTAGGAGTAGATCACTGGAGAGCGGTCAAAATTGTCCTTAGTGGAATAAGGATATGTTTCTCGATTACGGAAAAAGGTTCGTCGTAAAAGGTTACGCCGATGCAAGTTTGACACTAATCTAGATGACTCTAAGTCTTGATCTAGATACATATTGAAAGTGGGAGCAATTAGCTAGAGTAGCTCCGTGCAGAGCATTGTAGACATAGAATTCGCAAAATACTTACGGATCTGTATATGACATACCCGTTGACTAAGATTCTCTCACAAGCAAAACATGATCACACCTTAGTACTCCTTGGGTGTTAATCACATAGCGATGTGAACTAGATTACTGAATCTAGTAAACCCTTTGGGTGTTGGTCACATAGCGATGTGAACTATGGGTGTTAATCACATGGTGATGTGAACTATTGCTGTTAAATCACATGGCGATGTGAACTAGATTATTGACTCTAGTGCAAGTGGGAGACTGAAGGAAATATGCCCTAGAGGCAATAATAAAGTTATTATTTATTTCCTTATATCATGATAAATGTTTATTATTCATGCTAGAATTGTATTAACCGGAAACATAATACATGTGTGAATACATAGACAAACAGAGTGTCACTAGTATGCCTCTACTTGACTAGCTCGTTAATCAAAGATGGTTATGTTTCCTGACCATGAACAATGAGTTGTTATTTGATTAACGAGGTCACATCATTAGTTGAATGATCTGATTGACATGACCCATTCCATTAGCTTAGCACCTGATCGTTTAGTATGTTGCTATTGCTTTCTTCATGACTTATACATGTTCCTATGACTATGAGATTATGCAACTCCCGTTTACCGGAGGAACACTTTGGGTACTACCAAACGTCACAACGTAAATGGGTGATTATAAAGGAGTACTACAGGTGTCTCCAATGGTCGATGTTGGGTTGGCGTATTTCGAGATTAGGATTTGTCACTCCGATTGTCGGAGAGGTATCTCTGGGCCCTCTCGGTAATACACATCACATAAGCCTTGCAAGCATTACAACTAATATGTTAGTTGTGAGATGATGTATTACGGAACGAGTAAAGAGACTTGCCGGTAACGAGATTGAACTAGGTATTGGATACCGACGATCGAATCTCGGGCAAGTAACATACCGATGACAAAGGGAACAACGTATGTTGTTATGCGGTCTGACCGATAAAGATCTTCGTAGAATATGTAGGAGCCAATATGGGCATCCAGGTCCCGCTATTGGTTATTGACCAGAGACGTGTCTCGGTCATGTCTACATTGTTCTCGAACCCGTAGGGTCCGCACGCTTAAGGTTACGATGACAGTTATATTATGAGTTTATGCATTTTGATGTACCGAAGGTTGTTCGGAGTCCCGGATGTGATCACGGACATGACGAGGAGTCTCGAAATGGTCGAGACGTAAAGATTGATATATTGGAAGCCTATGTTTGGACATCGGAAGTGTTCCGGGTGAAATCGGGATTTTACCGGGTTACCGGGAGGTTACCGGAACCCCCCGGGAGCCATATGGGCCTTCATGGGCCTTAGTGGAAAGGAGAAAGGGGCAGCCCAAGGTGGCTGCGCCTCTTCCCCCTCCCCTAGTCCTATTAGGACTAGGAGAAGGTGGCCGGCCCCCCTCTCTCCCTTCCCCTCCGAGGAATCCTAGTTGGACTAGGATTGGGGGGAGGAATCCTACTCCCAGAGGGAGTAGGACTCTCCTGCGCCTCCCTCTTTGGCCGGCCAGCCTCCCCTCCTCTCCTCCTTTATATACGGAGGCAGGGGCACCTCTAAACACACAAGTTGACACAAGTTGATCCACGTGATCAATTCCTTAGCCGTGTGCGGTGCCCCCTGCCACCATATTCCTCGATAATACTGTAGCGGAGTTTAGGCGAAGCCCTGCTGCTGTAGTTCATCAAGATCGTCACCACGCCGTCGTGCTGACGGAACTCTTCCCCGACACTTTGCTGGATCGGAGTCCGGGGATCGTCATCGAGCTGAACGTGTGCTCGAACTCGGAGGTGCCGTAGTTTCGGTGCTTGATCGGTTGGATCGTGAAGACGTACGACTACTTCCTCTACGTCGTGTCATCGCTTCCGCAGTCGGTCTGCGTAGGGTACGTAGACAACACTCTCCTCTCGTTGCTATGCATCACATGATCCTGTGTGCGCGTAGGAAATTTTTTGAAATTACTACGAAACCCAACAATGATCTCCATTCTCCATAATGAAGAGTCAGGGTCTATATTGTTTTATGCTATTTTACCTTAAATAGGGTATAGTTATACCTCATAATGATGATCATGTGCTAATAACAATTAAGTAGGGTTGGTTCGATGACTATGAGGATGATGATCGTATGACTTGTTATTAATAACGAGTAGAAGTTGTATGATGATGATTAATTAGTAGGACTTGTTATTATATATGATGATGCATGTGATGCGAGCGGGTGAAATGAACATGGATTGGATTGAAGTGAAGGCAACATGCATGTGGTGCATATCGAAAGTAGTACAATCCAAACTTGATCAAGTTAGGATTAGTATTACTTTCGACATGCACCACATGTTGCCTTCACTTCAATCTAAGCCATTTTAACGTTAGGCATAGCAGTAGCGTTGGTAAACCAATTACGGAGATATATAAGAGAGGACACTTCTCTCTATTAGCTAGCTAATAACAACCTAAATTAACCCCCAAACCCCTAAACCATCCCTTTCAAAAAAAACCTCAGCTCCAGCCAGAGGCTGACGCGTGGATGCCTATTGGTCCCGGTTGGTGTCACCAACCGGGACCAAAGGCCCCCTACCTGGGCTGGCCGCAGCGGCCACGTGGAGGCCCATCTATTCCGGTTCGTGTAAGAACCGGGACTAAAGGCGAAGGGCATTAGTAACGACCTTTTAGTCCCGGTTCAAAAACCGGGACAGAAGGCCCTTTTTCTACTAGTGTACTACGTGATATTAGTTCAAAGTATTAATATATGTTGACCTAAGTAGAAAGTAGTCCTAAAAATTCAAATCCTTCAAATTTTCTAGGAAAATCCTTATTAGAATAAAAAGCAACCAGATGTGAACCATCGAATCAAAGCCGGATGGATGAAGTGGCGCCAAGCTTCTGGCATTCTCTGTGACAAGAGAGTGTCACAAAAGCTAAAAGGCAAGTTCTACAGGACGGCGGTTCGACCCGCAATGTTGTATGGCGCGGAGTGTTGGCCGACTAAAAGGCGACATGTTCAACAGTTAGGTGTGATGGAGATGCGTATGTTGAGATGGATGTGTGGCCACACGAGGAAGGATCGAGTCCGGAATGATGATATACGAGATAGAGTTGGGGTAGCACCAATTGAGGAGAAGCTTGTCCAACATCGTTTGAGATGGTTTGGGCATATTCAGCGCAGGCCTCCAGAAGCTCCAGTGCATAGCGGACGGCTAAAGCGTGCGGAGAATGTCAAGAGAGGGCGGGGTCGACCGATTTTGACATGGGAGGAGTCCGTTAAGAGAGACCTGAAGGATTAGAGTATCGACAAAGAGCTAGCTATGGACAGGGGTGCGTGGAAGCTTGCTATCCATGTGCCAGAGCCATGAGTTGGTTGCGAGATCTTATGGGTTTCACCTCTAGCCTACCCCAACTTGTTTGGGACTAAAGGCTTTGTTGTTGTTGTTGTTGTTGTAGGAGTTTGAGAGGAGCGAAGGAACAACTTTTTTTGAAAGGAAATGCCTGGTGGTGGAGCGAAGGAACAACTTAAAGAGACAAATATTCTAAGATAATCCTTTGAATAAAAAGGCATTGGGAGTTTGAGAGGAGCGGAGGAACAACTTAAACAGAAGAAAAATACAACTTTAGACACTCTAAAGCTGACAACATTTCAAGACAAACCGTGGTATACTTTGCCGAGGTTACTGGGAACCTGTATTACTGTATACTACTACGTGCCTGATTGTTTGATCTTCATAAACAACCAAGCAAGTTCAGGTCCAGCCCCGTTGGATATACCCTGTGAGACTTGTAGCATCTGCGTGGATACCATCACACAATAATAAAGGAACTCACACATGACCTCGCATACACCACGTAGATCATGTACATGTACATGATGCTTGTAGCTTCGAACAAAATTAGGATATGCTAACAATTTTTCCCACAGTGAGGACCAACTGAGCTGACCATGGTCATCTAATCCAAGATCATGTGGGAAAAATAGCTGGAAAAAATGATCATGTGACAAGGAAGCCTCGAGATGAACAAGCCATGGCAGTACGCATACCTTTTTTTGATTGATGTGAAGGTTGTATGCATATCCTACATATACATACTAGACGTGACGCCCAAACGAATGCATCTAGCACTGAAATATTTATAGATACATCTGATGAAGATTATTACATATGAGAAACATTACCTTTCAGCTGGCTGATTGGAGGGCTTGCATTAGCCATCTCCTTTGCTCGACACATGGCCATGCGGTTGTGAGTTAAATCGAAGGTAGGAAGGAGAGGAGGGACGCAACCTCGTGAGCGTGCTATGTGTCGTCGCTTGCCGTCGGTACTCACGAGAATCGACTAATGCACAACGACATTTTTTTTGCAACAATGCAGCAAGACTCTTGTTGCAATAACGACGGACACAACTGCTAGCCGCATATGCTTGCTTTTTGCAAAATGGTTTCTGCAACTAGGATCTTGTTGAAAAAAAATCTGCAACATTACCTCTGTTGCAAGCTTTCTGCAACATGATCATTGTTGCAAGATGTCTCTGTAACATTGGCTCTGTTGCAATGGGAAACGACACGTTTCGAAGGCTCGCGGGGCGATCCGCCGGCCGGCGCGTAGCAGCTCCCATTACATATTACCTTCAGTCCAAATTATTTAACTCAGATTATCTATGGGAAACGCTAATGCTCTACCAACTGATTGCATGAAAAGTTCCGCCACCCGCGCAGCCGTTGGATCGTCCTTGATCCATGCGTCCCCTTGCCTACTACGCCCCTTTACCTCTTGCAACATCAGTGATATTGCAAACCATAACGACGAACAACGACTGCAACTTAGACGAACTTTTGCAACATGAGCTCTGTTGCAAAAAAAAAATTGCAACAAAATCTGTGTTGCGAAAAATAATAATTCCGCGACAAGAACTCTATTGCCAAAAAAAATAAATCCCGCAACACAACCTATGGTGCAAAAAATATAGTACTATTTTGTAACATAATCTTTGTTGCAAAAATTTCTACAACAAGGTCTCTGCTGCGAGGTGAACCGCTAGATCGTGCCACATCCAACGACTCACAAAGCGGTGGATCGTGCCACACCCCTCATCTCTTATTGGTTGATATGTGAAGAAACAAGAAACAAGGTAGAAATTAATGCATCGCGTCTAAGTGTTTTGAGATTATTTGATTTTCGTAAGATGACTTACACACCTAGATGGAGAGATTACATAATGCCAGGAGTACATTGTACTATCCTTACTACCGGCCACCGGTTCTACCCTTGCGAGAGAAGCAAGCTCTCTCTCTCCTCCCATGGAAAAAAATCTCTCTCCTTCAATAATTCACGCCACGTCAATTTGAGGAACCCAGAAGGACCCCTCCGCGAAACACCCCGCAACATTGTACTCCCACACGGTAGCATACCCCACTCTTTCATCCGCCCCCTGTAAACTTTCCCTTTTTGTTCTCTCCCTCCCTCCTCGTCTGCTCGTCTTCCTTCCTGACGCTACTGCCCAATCCTTCCCAAGCAGGGGAGAAAGAAAATCCCAACTCATCTCGTCTCGTCTCTGCCCCCAACCCCCGCGACCGAATCAAACGCAGGCGGAGCCGGAGCCGGAGCCGGAGCCCGGGAGGACTCAGATTTGGATTGGAGGAGGTCGCTTCCGTCCGCCCGCAAGGGAGGGTGGGAAACCCCGAAAGCTATCTATCCCCAGCCCAAATCCGTGCGGGGTTGGTGAACCGGCCGAATTGGGGGCAAGATACGTCGATCCCACCCAGGAGCCCCCGTCTCTCGCCGGAATTTCCAAGGGAGGGAGCCGCCGCCTTCCCGCCGCACGGGTCGGAGATTGGGTGCGCGCGATCGGTGGGAAGGCAGGCCGCGGGCTTCGTGTGCGCCTGGGCGCCGAGAGATTGAGGATTTGGTGCCTGGGCTACGACTCCGTGCCGTTTGGTGGCTGCCTTGTTTGGTGGCGTGGTAGAACCGCAGATTTTTAATCTGAAGGGGCGTGAAGCAGAAAAGGAAAGCAGGAAAAAAAAGTACAGCAAAATCTGGTGGAGGGGAACTTGTCGGGGAAGATGAGTTCCGGGTCGGCGGTGACGGCGGGCGGCAGCGCCGGCGCGGAGGGCGCGGCGCTGGGGCAGAAGCTGATGGTGCACGTGGCGGAGAACGGCCACAGCATGGAGTTCGAGTGCGGGGGCGGCACGCGAGTCGAGGCCATCCAGCGCGCCATCGAGCACGTCTGCGGCGTCCCGCCCGCCGACCAGCTCCTCCTCTGCGGCAACATCCCTCTCGACGGCGCCAACCACCTCGCCCACTACAACCTCCCCCGCGACGACCGCGAGGTCTTCCTCTACAACAAGGCCCGCCTCCATGCCGACTCGCCGCCACCTGCGCCGGAGTCTATCGACATCCCTGAGCCATCTATTCCGCCGCCGCCCCGGCCGCAGGACACCGCACTGGAGGTGTCTGCTGACCCGGCCTTGAAGGCGCTGGTGTCTTACGAAGTCAGGTTCAGGTATGACTTCCAGGTGGCCAACGCGCTGTACCAATCTAGCGTGGCCAAGTACGAGGTGTGCAGGAGGCTGCTGCGGGAGTGGCAGGTGCAGGAGCGTGCTCTGGACATGGCTAGGAGCAACCTGGAGCAAGCATTCCGCAAGCCCTCACTGCGCTATTCAAATTTCATGCGATCCTTTGCTCAGCAGCACCGTGGATACGTTGAAGTTCTGTCAACCTTCGAGAGAGATGTGCAGAGGTTGCGTGCTATTAAGCTGCATCCACACCTGCAATGCGAGGGCAGACGGTGCTTGCTGGACCTTATGGATGAGAATAGACTGAGGAAGCTGGCAGATGAGTATGTAAGCTCACAGAAGGGTTTCGAGGATTTTGTCTTGCCGCTGAAGGCAAAATTTCTGGAGTTAAAGAGGAGGGTGGAGAGCTTGTTGAATTCTATGAGCTCGAGTGCATGGAAGGATCTGGAGGCGCTGATAAAAGAGCATCATAGAGTCATCGGTGACCAGAAGAGCATCATGCAGTCTCTAAGGTTAGACTGAAGCAATGTCCATATATTTAACTAGTTGTTGCTTTTCCGTGCATACTTCCGGAGAACAATTACTGACCTTGAGTTAATGACTAGTTGACATACCATGTAGATTGGCTTGAATTTGAGTTGCTGGTAATTCCTTTGTTAAACTACTTATGGAACACTGGAAAATGGTTTTGCATGGTGGAATAAACAACGAATTATCATTTTATCGTGTAGAAAATATGTTGGTTATACCAAAAAGTTTGTAAGTAATTATGATTTGCATTAGTAATATGTTAACTAGTGAGATCGGCACTTGTCTGAATGAAGGGATAACAGCTTATTGGGATATGTTATCCGGTCTTTATATGCTATGAACTTATGGTACCACTACCACATAACAGTTTCTTATCCCGAGACTTAATTAATCTGGTAACTACTATATTTATTATCCGTCTTTTCTGCCATAATTGAAACATGCTTCTATCACACTATATTCTGAGAACTCTTATGTTCTGCAGTAAAGATGTCGATACATCAAAGAAGCTTGTTGATGAATGCTCAAGGAGCCAACTGTCTGCTTCTGTCCGACCTCATGATGCAGTTTCAGCAGTTGGTCGTATCTATGAGGTACATGAAAAGGATAATTTGCCCAGCGTACGTAAGTTTGACCGCATGCTTACAAACTTGCTTCAGAAATGCAAGACCAAGAAAAATGAAACAAATACTTTAGTACATGTTTGCGTGAAAGGGGTCAAATCTGCTCAAATTGATATCAAGGACATGATGATGAGTCAGTTCATTTTATACGAAGAGGCAATAGATAGTCGAGACAAAGAATTTTCTTATCTGAAACTACTGGGTGGCTTGGGCCATGCATACAAGGCTTGTCTTGCCGAGGTCGTGCGAAGAAGGCATTCTTTCAAGCTGTATACTGGCTTGGCTGGACAGCTTGCTGAAAAACTAGCAGCAGAGCGTGAAGTGGAGATAAGGAGACGCGAGGTTTTCCTTCGTACATGGCGTAAGTACATTCGAGGAGAAATCATGGGTTCCATGGGTCTGTTTGGTTCACCTAGCCAGTGTGATGTAAACATTGCACCGTTTGATTGCGATCTACTGCCAATTGATGTTGATGATCTGGAAAAGCTCGCCCCCCGGTCTTTAGTGGGGTCTCTTTCGAAACCTGAGAGATCACAGCAACATAAGTCTTCATCAAGTGATTCTAGTACCACTGGAAATTTCATTAACACCGAACAAAACAGTCTGAATACTGATGGCCAAATGGATTCCCAGGATTTTTTTGGGGGCTGTGATACTGTTGATATAACAGGGACTAGTGTATTAGAAGTGGAGAACGCCAGATTAAAAGCAGAACTTGCTTCTGCAATTGCAGTTCTCTGCACTTTTGGCGCTGAATACGCACATGAATCTATTGATGAAGGGCAGAATGATAATGTGTTGAGAAATTCAAGAGAGAAAACAGCTCAGGCACTTTCCGCAAAGGATGAATATGCCAACCAGCTTCAGTCAGTGTTGAAGGCAAAGCAGGAGCAGTGCTTGTCCTTTGAAAAGCGTATACAGGAGCTTGAGGAACAATTAGCGAATCAGTACATACACGGGCAAATGGTTTCAGGAAGCAAAAGCGCATCAGATTCCCTCCTTTCTACATTTAAAGGTAATGACTGCAACCTGGATGGAGGTAGGCAAACCCATCTGCGTGACGAATCAAGTGTGGCTATGGATGAGACATCATCAACATCTGAACAGCCATCTAAGCAAACAGAAGGTGGTGATGAGAATATGGCTGACGTTTCAGGTGCACTGAACTTGCAATTACTTAACTCAGCAGGATGCGGTAATCTGGATGCTCCCATGGCAGAATTTTCACGTGATAATGAACATAAGGTTGTCAATATTGATAAGGAAGGGCAGATGTTGACTCAGCTCACTATGGTGGATACTTCGGATATTCCTGTAGAAGGTCCTCTTGGCATCTTAAACTCCAAAGCCAATGAACATCATACTTTGGAGTTTAGGAATAACGAGCTCTTTGTGTCAGAGTTGCAAAACACAATAGATAAAAAATCAAAACAGTTGGATGAGGCAGAAAGTAAACTTAGCTCTGTGATGGGCGAAGTTAACTCTCTGAAGGAAGAACTTGAAAATGCCCGTGTTCTACTTGACGAGTCTCAGGTAAAATATACATAATCTAGGACAATCTTCACCTGCTTTCTGCAAATTGAAGTATTCTTTCCATGCTTGCATAAAGCAACATTACTTATTTTGTATTTTATAAATCTTGATACAGATTAATTGTGCGCACCTGGAAAACTGCTTGCATGAGGCAAGGGAAGAGGCTCGTACCAACAAATGTTCCGCTGATAGAAGGGCTGTTGAGTATGATGCTCTGAGGTCATCTGCTCTGAGGATACATGGTCTGTTTGAAAGGCTAAATAACTGCGTCACCGCACCGGGCATGTCTGGCTTTGCAGAGTCTCTGCGTTCTTTAGCCCTCTCCTTAGCAAGGTATCATGTTTCTCTCATTTGCATTAAGTTATATGTATACTGACTGGTCAGTGTGTATCATTTCAAGCTCATTGTGGTACACATCTGATTTATCAGCAATGCATGATGATTGGGCTTTCTTTAGAACTAATGAATAATCCAACTGAATATAAATAATTTATTGGAAGCAGGTGCAGATTGTTGTATTTTATCTTAGCGTCTTGATGTGAGACTGAAGAGACATTTGCTGTTCTTGGCCAAAGGATTTGAGTATTTCATTACAAAAGTGTATCTGCTCCTACGGAGAAAATGAATTGTTGGAGGGATAATGTCGAACACATCGTATTTTAGAATCTGGTGTTAAAATCATAGTCAGTGCCTCCAGAGAATTAGCTATTTTTGCCAATTTTTATGTTACTAGTTACTAACCTAGAGACATGTTTGTTTTTAATGTCCTTGGTTTTGATCCTTTTTCCTACTGAAAGAGATATCTAAGTGTTGTTCTGTACTTGCTGACCCCTTTGTAATGGCTTGTTTTGTTCCAGTTCTGTAAAGAAGGATGAAGCTGATTCTACCACTCAGTTCCAGCAATGCATTAAGATCCTTGCAGACAAGGTTAGTTTCCTGTCACGGCAGAGTGAGGAGCTGATAGAACGCTACTCAAGGGTGGAAGCAGCACATGGGATTCTTATAAAAGAGTTGGAGGAGAAGAAAACACTGGTCAACAATCTATATAGTAAATTTCAACTGGAAAAACAGGTATGGAATTCAGCTTCTCTAACCATAGGATGTGAATATTTTCGTTGGTAAGATACTCATAAAAAATCAGACAAACCTTGAATTTGGTAAAATAATGAACTACCCAAAAGTAATGACATAACATGACTCGTGAACATGAGTGAGTATTAACAGGCATGCTGTGGATTTGAAATCTATTATAAAGTTGGACCTGATTGAATTTGTTTGCGTTAATCTCTTGTACTGTTAATTTGCGGTAATGAGAAAGTAAGTTGTACCGTGTGTTTCTAAACTGTTTCAACAGGCCAGCAAGGAGAAGATATCGGTTGGCCATTTCGACGTCCATGAGCTTGCGGTGTTTGTCCGGAACCCTGCTGGGCACTACGAGGCAATCAACCGGAGCCGGTCAAACTACTACCTCTCTGAGGAGTCGGTGGCCCTGTTCACGGAGCCCCACCTTCCTCGGCAGCCCGCCTACATAATCGGCCAGATCGTGCACATTGAGCGGCGCGCGGTAAAGCACACTGACCAGAACGAAGCCTCGCCGCGCCCTGGCGCCCATCGGCGGTCTGCGCCGAACAGCAACCCCTACGGCCTGCCGGCAGGCCGCGAGTACTTCGTGGTGACGGTGGCGATGCTGCCTGACACTGCTGCCACTGCTCGTTGAAGCAAGAACGCCTTCCTGATCCTGCCTAGCCATGGCTGCTGAAATGAAGGGAGAAAGAAAACCTCAATTGTAAATATACAGCCACTTGTTTAAAGTTTATTTATGGCTTTGCTCAGTTGCTTCGTCTGCGTTTGCTTGCTGCCTTGTGTACATAATGCTCGGATTCCTCTGTAAATATGACCCGGCCACTGATGTTATTATCATCTTGGTTCGTTCAAGGAGACTGAATAATATAGTGACATTCTTCCACCTTGTTTTCTCCCTGTGTAGTGCTGTTCCCAACACTATTTCCTCTTGAGCAGCTATGCTTTTGCAAACAATTCCTCTTGAACATGTACTAAGAAGCAATTCAAGCGTGCCGGCGCTGGCAAAGATAATCTATTTGCACTGCGACCATTAGTGGGGACGTCCTGAAACAATGGGCATATGAAAAAATGGTTTTCAAACGTGTTTTAAAATGTCAAAAAATTCGAATAAAATTTCACGCATACATCTTTGCAACATGGGTGTGCGGCGCAAAGTTTTTTTTCCAAATCTCTTTTTATTTTGCCTCCGCAAAAAAGATAAGTTTCAGTGCTTCCAAATAGTGTTTCACTACACATTTTTTTGTCTTTTTTTGCACAGCCAAAGAAAAGGTTGTCTCTTCACGAAACTTTTCACGCGCACATAGAATATGAAGATGTATGTGTGATTATTTTTTTCAGATTTTTTGGGTATTTAGAAATGAGTTCCCCAAAGTGGGTTCATATGTCCATGGGTTTATCCATATACTTTTCTTACGACCATCTATATACTGATATTACAATAAGACTTTCTTAATGGAAATTTACTTTGGGTGTATACGCATTCATTGTCTAAATGCCATTTTAGCACCTCGGAGTGGAGCTCACGATAAAAAGGCTCTCTATTAATTCTCGTCTGAACTGCGCCGACGGTCAAACGACTCGTCCCAAAAGAAGTGATGCATACAGTTGGCCGGGCCATGAGTCACGCGGCGACGTGGCCACTACCGAAAAAACAAAACCAAACTCCGCAACGAGGAACACGAGAGGCAAGTTCTAGTCGGTTCATCGATCAAACCGACCTTAACCCCATCCTTGCCTGCCACGGAACCTGCTGCCCGCTGCATATAACTCCACTCGCCACCATCCTCCATTTCCACACAAGCAAAGCCCGCCCGACGAGCCCGACCCCAAGCCCTAAAACCCAATTCCAAGCCCGAGCTCGCAGAAGAGAGAAGGGCCGAGTGAGCGACTACTTGAGAAACTCCGCCGATTCCCATGGCCGCGACCGCCGCCTCCGCCCTGGTCGGCCCGCCGGAGGCCGCGACCGCAGTGGGCGCGGCCGCGCCAACGGGCGACGCGTTCGTGGACCTGCTGGACGCCAGCTTCAACAAGGCGACGGTCGGGGCGGGGAAGGCGCTGACGGAGAACTCCTCGCCGACGTTCGTGTCCTCGGGGGACCCCTGCCTCGACTTCTTCTTCCACGTGGTGCCCGGCACGCCGGCCGCCTCCGTCGCCTCGCTGCTCGCCGCCGCCTGGGCCGCCGACCCGGTCACCGCGCTCCGCCTCGTCGCTAACCTCCGCGGCGTGCGGGGGTCCGGCAAGTCCGACCGCGAGGGCTTCTACGCCGCCGCGCTCTGGCTCCACGCCCGCCACCCGGCCACGCTCGCGCGCAACGCCGCCTCCGTCGCCGCCTTCGGCTACCTCAAGGACCTGCCCGAGCTGCTCCACCGCATCGTGCACGGCGGCAAGTCCACCAGGACCCCCGGCAAGAAGGCCCGCCTCGAAGCCGAGGGCGGAGGATTCGTACGCCGCGGCGGCCGCGGGCGGGGCAGAGGCCGCTGGAGCGGCGGCTCGAGCGGCCTCAAGCTACGCAGCGAGGACCACGCGCCCGCGCCGCCCGACGGCGCGTCGGAGGAGCGCGTCGCGGCCAGCCTGGAGCGTGACCGGGAGCTCGCGGCCGCGGCCGCGGTGTCCCGCCGGGCCAAGAGGGCGGAGGCCGCGGCGAGGGCGTTGGAGATGTACAGCCGCGACTCCACGTACCGGTCCCTGCACGACCGCACGGCCGACCTGTTCGCCGAGCTCCTCGCGGAGGACATGCGCAAGCTGTCTGTCGGCAATGTCAAGGATTTCTCGCTCGCGGCCAAGTGGTGCCCGTCGCTGGACTCGTCCTATGACCGCTCCACCCTCCTCTGCGAGGCCATCGCGCGGCGGCTCTTTCCCAGGGGATCGTCGTCGGAGCTCGGCGACGACCTCCCGGACGCGCACTACGCGTACCGCGCCCGCGAGCGCCTCCGCAGAGCCGCCATCGTGCCGCTCCGCGCGGCACTTAAGCTCCCTGAGGTGTTCATCTCGGCGCGCGCCTGGGAGTCCGTGGTGTACACGCGCGTGGCCTCCGTGGCCATGAAGAACTACAAGGACCTCTTCCTCAAGCACGACGCCGAGCGCTTCAACGCATACCTTGCCGATGTCAAGTCCGGCAAGAAGCGGATCGCCGCGGGCGCGCTGCTCCCACACCAAATCATCGAGTCCCTCGGCGAGGATGGGGACGACGGCGGAGTGGCCGACCTGCAGTGGCAGCGCATGGTTGACGACATGCGCGCCCTCGGCAAGCTCAACAGCTGCGTGGCCGTGTGCGACGTGTCCGGAAGCATGTCCGGCCTGCCCATGGACGTCTGCATCGCGCTTGGCATCCTCGTGTCCGAGCTCACCGACGACCCGTGGCGCGGCCGCGTGATCACCTTCAGCGAGCAACCGAACATCCACATGATCAAGGGCGACACCCTTTCCGAAAAGACTGACTTCGTCCGGAACATGGATTGGGGTATGAACACCGACTTCCAGGCAGTGTTCGACAAGATCCTGGAGGTGGCCGTGGACGCCGGCCTGCCGGCGGAGAAGATGGTGCGGCGGGTGTTCGTGTTCAGCGACATGGAGTTCGACCAGGCGTCGGCGAACCCGTGGGAGACAGACTACGAGGCGATCGTGAGGAAGTTCTCGGAAGCTGGCTACGGCGCCGCCGTGCCGGAGATAGTGTTCTGGAACCTGAGGGACTCCAAGGCCGTGCCGGTGATGTCCGGACAGAAGGGGGTGGCGCTCGTCAGCGGGTTCTCCAAGAACTTGCTCAAGTTGTTCCTCGATGGCGGCGGCACGTTCACCCCGAGGGTCGTCATGGAGAAGGCCATCGCCGGACCGGAGTATGATCAGTTGGCCGTGTTCGATTGATGCCAATGTGCATCGCGTCAGTGTTGCAGTCTCGGTGACGGTGGGCTGAATGAGAGTTCGTCGAATCCAGCAGTTCCAATTTCGTTTTCCTTAGAACTCAACTTCTGCTTGAAGAAAAGAACTTGTTCAGCAATGCTTGTTGTGTTGTGTATATGATATTCCAACAAGGAATTTGATCTTCGGAACCGACTTCTCCTGGACTTGCGCATCGATTCTTTCGGCATTGCTTTAGTTGCACGAGACCAAACTGTAGTTGTGCCACACTTCTGCGCATGAAGCCTTACAATGCCATACAATGCCAATGACACGATCCTTTTTGCAGAGCCTGATCTCGACAAGGCCCCAAATCTGAAACTTCTGTTTTCAGTTTAAAATTAATTGTCGTAAAAGTAAAAAAAAAATCGTAAAAGTAAATTGGTGTGCTTCAAAGTACTAATATGTTGGTTATTCGCAAGTTTTATTATCAACGGCTCATTAATGCGGAGTAAAAGCATAAATGGCTGACAAGTTGTAAAGAGTTGTAAAATAGGTTGCTTTTAGTTGGGAGGACAAACTGGTGAGCAATTGGAAAGGTAAGTTGTTTTTAGTCGAAAGATGACTGGTCTTTCTTTTTTTGCAAGAAAATTTCTGATCTATTCATCTTCGATCATGGCAGTACAATGAATACCAGAAATAATAGAAATCACATTCAGATCCGTAGACCACCTAGCGACAACTACCAGCACTGAAGCGAGCCGAAGGCGCGCCGCCGTCATCGCCCCTCCATCGCCGGAGTCGGCCACAACTTGTTGTAGTAGACAGTCGGGAAGTCGTCGTGCTAAGGCCCGGTAGGACCAGCGCACCAGAACAGCAACCGCCGCAGATGAAGAATAACGTAAATCAGAAAAATCCAATCCGAAGACACACGAACGTAGACGAACAACGACGAGATCCGAGCAAATCCACCAAAGATAGATCCGCCGGAGACACACCTCCACACGCCCACCCACGATGCTAGACGCATCGCCGGAACGGGGGCTAGGCGGGGAGACATTTATTCCATCTTCAGAGAGCCGTCGCCGTCTCGTCTTCCTGAGCAGGACACAAACCCTAGCAAAACTGAAGAAAAAAAAATGATTAAAAACGGAGCCCTCCCGCCGACCCTTGCCAAGATCCACTGCGCCCCCATGGTCCTAAGGCCATCGGAGAGGAGGCGGACCTGTGGCGGCGGTGACGGGAGGCAAAACCCTAGCTTTTTGTGAAGGAGAAGGAGGAGGCGGCGGCTACAAAGGACGATAGAGGCTACTTGATGGGATGAATTGCTCGAAAGACGACTGGTCTTAATAAATTCTGTTTCCACAAACATACATTTATACATTATGTTCTCATTTTTTCAGCTGTCAAGAGGTGTTTTGCAAAGACTAGGTTATTGAGTTGAGGAGCAACAGCTGAGTTTTTTTGGAAAAGGGGCGCAGCCCCGGCCTCTGCATCAGAAAGATGCATACGACCATATTTATTAGAATAAAATAGGTCCAACAAAGGTCTATAACTCCGTTACACAATAGTCCCCAAACGGCTCACAAAGAGCAGCAAAGTAAAAGCTACAGCCGGCATGCAAAATAAAGATAGGAAAACTAATTGCTTATTCTATTACATGACCGCCATCCAAACCGGCTGAAAATAGCCCGAGCTACCATCTCCCATCGGGCAGATCCAGTAACCAAATGCTCCTTGGCCTCCGTCTGAGTGAGTAGCGACCACATACGGATCAACGTAGTAGCTCGGAAGATGACCTGCAAAAAATGAGTATATGTTGTTCTGTTAAAAACCATATCATTCCTACAGTTCCAGACTGCCCAGAGTAAGGCACATACTCCTACACGAATGTGTTTAGCCGTTTGGGCCTCTATCCCATCCAGTCACGTCCCAAATAACGTGTTGATATTATTCGGTGGAGTAATATTAAAAGCAATGTGAACAGTCCGCCAAAGAACCTTCGCCATAGGACAATCAAGGAAGAGGTGTTTGATAGTCTGGTCTTGATCACAAAAACTACATCTCTTAGAGCCGGTCCAATTGCGCTTTGTCAAATTATCCTTGGTTAAAATAACTTGTTTATGAACAAACCACATAAACACTTTAACTCTCAGAGGGACCTTGACATTCCAAACATGCTTGGAGAGGGGAATAGAGCTAGAATTGATGACATATAAGTACATCGATTTAACCGTGAACTCTCCACTCCTGGTTAATTTCCAGCTCAACGAATCCGGCCGTTGAGCAAGCTGCACATCCATCAGTCTTCTCACCAGATGTAGCCAGGCTTCCCAACGCGCTCCAGCAAGTGTTCTCCTAAATTGGATATTAAGGGGAGCGGTCCTAAGAACGGTTGCAACCAGAGCATCTCTCCGTTGCACGATGTTATAAAGAGACGAATACTGTAGCACGAGAGGAGTTTCCCCTAGCCATGTATCCTCCAAGAATCTGGTATTGTTACCGTCTCCGATAATAAACTTTGTTCTGTTGAAAAAGACTGATTTAACTCTCATCAGCCCTTTCCAAAAAGGTGAGTCCGTCGGCCTCACTGTCACCTGTGACAAAGTTTTGGAATGAAGGTACTTGTTGCGCAGAATCTGCGCCCACGAGGCTTCCGACTCTACAGATAACTTGTACAGCCACTTGCTGAGAAGACATCTGTTTTTCACCTCAAGATTTTCAATCCCAAGACCCCCTTGATCTTTTGGTCGGCAAATAATATCCCATTTAGTGAGTCGATATTTCCTTTTGGAATCATCACTCTGCCAAAAGAAACGGGATCGATAGAAATCCAGTCTTTTCCTAACTCCAACTGGTATCTCAAAAAAGACAAAAGAAACATAGACATGCTCGTGAGGACCGAATTAATAAGAATTAACCGGCCCCCATAGGACATCAGCTTGCCCTTCCAACAGCTTAGTTTCTTCTCGAATCGATCCTCAACACACTTCCACTCTCTATTTGTTAGCTTACGATGATGAATTGGTATACCTAAATACGTAAAAGGTAAACTCCCAATTTCACACCCGAACAATTGCTTATAAGCCTCTTGTTCTTCTTTGGCTCTTCCAAAGCAGAACAATTCGCTCTTGTGAAAGTTAATCTTTAAGCCCGTCAATTGTTCGAATAAGCATAACACCAGCTTCATGTTTCATAGCTTCGAATAATTTCTTTAACTTGGTTATTATATTCTGCTCTCCATATACAAAATAAAAAGTGTCTATTGTGTTCGTCCCTAAACTATTACGAAGTGTTATTTGTTTCATAGGAAGATTTCAAAAGCAGATTAATGTCAGTGGTTTTTGGTCCTATGCTTGTACTTGTCTATTCAAAAGTCTTTCGTATGCAAGCAATATTCTAACCACGGGTTAAGTAGGAAATTTATCACCACAAAGAAAGACCGATTACTTCGATCGATTATATTGTAAATCACTTTTCTAAGCAAGACGGCTATGTTAGTAGTCTGTAGATTCAGAGAGACGGCAATAAAATAAAATATTGGCTAACCAAATAGAGTGTAATTTATCAAACAAGAAAACATGGAGGTTCGGGTATGCAGGATCTCTAGGTCAAATATAGTTCTTTAGTTAGTAAATGGTTATTTGTGCTCCTTTTAAGTTAATTAAAATGTCCTTTATACAAGAAAATTGGACACACGTGATTTACTGTTTGTCACTAGTGTTATTTATATCTTGTTACTATTAAGATTGACTGTGTGCATCGTAATGATGTAAAAACCATGTGTCACTTGTATTCACTTTTTTTGTGGGTGAGTTTAATAAAGCATCCTTTATAAAGATAAACAGCAAAGACGTGAGTCTGCACATGGTAATGTTGTGATGTGTGTGAGGCCTTTCGATTGAGAGGAAACATTTCTTGAACTTCAATGATTTTTCTTTTAAAGGTTTGTTTAGGGCGTCCTAATTATTGCACATCTAAGTAGCTCAATCAAACATATAAAAAAAAAGAAAACACTCACATGAATCTCCCCGTAAGATCCATGACATAGTAGGACTTAGATGTGCAATACTTAGGGCATCTACAGCTGGGCGTCCCAAACCCATCTCAAACGCTCGGGCAAACGACCGGGTAACTGACTGATCACAAAAATGCGACTCAGATGGGCGTCTCAAATGTGCCTCAAACGACCGGGTTGACCGACACCTCTTATATCCAGCCCAAATATGGGGCGGATATGGGGCGCCCAGACACATCCGCCATGTCGAACCTGGTTCACGCTGGCCCACCCGACCCCACATATATTCCTCCCCATCCGCTCGCCGGGCCAAACCCTAGTCACTTCGCTCCACTTTCCTCCGCCACCAAGCTCCCGTCTGGCGATCTCTGGCATGGCGGGCAGCGGATTTGACTTCGAGCAGTCCGAATCCGTCGACTGGGGTGTCATCCCGTGCGGGTTGGAGGAGGCAATGGCCGTCCGCATTGCACTCCGCTGCTCCCGGGAGGACAGTGCCCGACAGACGACATGATCTATCCATCATGACTCCATAACATCGGCGCATTTGGCGCTCGGATCCTCTGAGGCTGGATCATCGCGGTCCCGGGAGCCTTCAAATCTTCCCTTCCCCGTCACCGCTCTAGCAAAGTATGAGTCCTACCGGGAATAGTGTGCCTGCCATGGGGAGGAGAGGATAAGGGCGGCGGAGGCCCACCTCGCTGCCGACATGGCGGCGACGGAGGCGGCTGATGCGGCGGCGCGGGCAACCGAAGAGGAGGAAGCCATCCACACCCGCATTGTAAAGAAGCAGCAGCGGAGGAACACCCGCGCCCTCGCCCGAGAGCAGAATCAGGCGGTCCGTGCCATGGTCGGACTACCACCCAAGGAGGAGAAGGAGGACAACCATGGGTCGGACAGCTTCGGAGACGAGCAGATCCGGCTCGATCCCTACCGCGTCTTCGACCGTTACTTCCGCAAGAAAGACGGGAAGGGCGCCGTGAAGGGCAAGGGCAGCCATGGATGATCTTCTCCACCATAGCCAAACATGCCAAATTTTGGTATGTTAGTGATATAGTAGCCATACGATGTGTGTAATGCATAATTTACGTAGTTGCATGAGTTTGTATGGATTTGAGGTATGCTAATTGAGATGTCCAATTATAAGAAGGTGAGAAGGGTAATTTGGGGTTTGACCGGTCAGTATTCGCGGACGCACACGGGTACATCCGTGAACTTTTAAGGGGTCAGATTTGCTAAGTCCGGATGTCGATGCTCTTATGGCATATCTAGATGTGCTTTAGTAAAACTGTTCTTTCTAATAGACTTCTCTCGTGTCATAGCCCTAGAATATTTGGGTGTAATTGAATGCATTAGAAGCATTCATGCATCATATTAATTTCAATGAAATCGACTTGAGGGAATTCTCAAAGCCTCAGAAATCTTTTAAAAATAATCAACATTAGAAATCTCTTCAAACAAGTCCAAGAAAATGTTCATGTTAATCTCTGGAAATATTAGCAAGAGATAAAATTCAAACCAATATTTTTAGAATCCAGGAAACAATTATTTTGGGCCTTTGAATTAATCCAATAAATATTTGAATTGGATTTAAATTTATTATATATTAAATATATGTTCAATAATTCTGAAATTTGTTGTGAGGCTTTGGATAAGTCCACTTAGTTCACACAATTATTTTCATGAAGTTTAAAATTGATTTGGTGTTAAAACTAAATCACTAGCAAACTGCAAAAATAGAAAACCGAAATAAATAGGAAAAAATAGAGGAGAGAGAAAACTAACCTGGCTTACCTGGCGGTCCAGTCGAGTTGGCCTAGCCCACCTCCTCCTCCTGTCATCTTCCTCCTCGTGCCAATAGGCAGAGCGCGTGCTTGCCATGCGCGCACACGCACCCATGCCACCTCCTCCTTGTCTATGTGCCTCCTCGTCTCTCTGTAAGCCCCTAACATTGACATGCGCCACCCCAACCCCTCTCACTCTCCCCGTGCTCCTCTCCCTCCTTTGTCTCTCTCGCGTGCGGCTGCCCGAGTGCCACCATCGCCACCGACATCGTCTTACACGCCCACCATAGTCGCCTCGCCTCACCGACGTGTCCTTGAGCTCTGCCACAACCTTTTGATCCTCTCTGCCGAGACAAGCAACACCGGACGCACCTGAACGCTCCCTACACCGTCATGTTCAACCTTCGGCTCCCTAGATCGCCGGCAATGCACCATCACTGTTCGGCCTCCCCCAAGCCCACTGAGCTGCCCTACAACCTCCCATTGAACTCCACCGTCGTTACCCCCTCTTCCTCGCACCGATTTCTTGCCGTAGCTATCGATTCCATAACCACTGAGATGCGCTGCCGCTCGAGCTTGTCGTCGGCGTTGCTCCGCCGACCATTTGGTCACTCACTGGTGTCCAACGATCTCGCGCGGAGCTGTAGAGCAACGTAGGCCTTTCACTTCACCCGTTTTCCAGCCGCAACAACTAACCCGCGCTAACCCGAGCTCCGGCCGCCCTTTTGGTCGTCGCCGGCGTCGCTACATGCCACCCCACGACCGACCACTGCCACCACTCGACGCGCTGTGACACCAGCTCTCCATAGAGCTCACCCATGCATCGAGCAGTGCCCATGTAGGTATTTCTGAAGCACCCCGCCGCCGAGGCACCTCACTGGCGGCCTAACTCCAGCAAAACGTCATTTAATTACTACTAATGACCCCCTGGGTCATTGACAGATGGGGTCAGCCCCTTTTAACCATATTTTTAATTTAAATATAAACTTAATTAGGATTGTGCCACTGACTGCTGGGACCCACACATCAGGTTTAACCTGGACTGGGTCAGTTGACTTGGTGAGGTCACCCTAACATAGTGCTGACGCGATAAAGCTTTTCTGATATCTTAAATAAATTGGAAATGATTTGTTAATTCTAGAAAATGTTCAAAACTTCTAAAAATCATAGAAATTCAATCGTAACTCCAAATGAAATAATTTATATATGAAAAATTATCAGAAAAATCCAAATAATATGTTTATACCATTTTCATGCATGTTTGAGTAACTTAACACCACTGTTTAGGTCAATTCAATTAAATGGCATTTGAAATGTCATATGTGGAGTTCGGTTTTTCAACTTTGGTTCAAAGCAACTTCATCTAACCCTGTTGCTAATTAGCTTAGTTGAAGTTTAGCACCTTGTTAACTTGTCATATCATACATGTTTGTGCATTGCATTGAATTGAATGTTGTTTATGTTTCCTTGTCGGCGCTAGTTTCTTCCCGATAGATGTTGTTCCAACGTTGTGATCGTTGACACCGATGAAGAACAATACTATCTTCATAAGTGCTAGGAAAGCAACCCGTCCCCCCTGATCACTCCAATGCAATCCCACTCTCTCACTCCTGCTCTCTTTTATTGCATTAGGATAACAACGATTCAACTGTTACCTGTTGCGGTAGTTGAGCCCATTCCTCTACATGACCTGTCTTTGCCACAGTAAATAGTTTAAACCTTCTAGCATGAGTAGGAATTGTTTGAGCCATGTTGTGACTACTCATCCATGTTTTGTCTATGCCTGCTATTGCTTAGAATCGTGTCGGGTCTGATCCATCTTGGTGACGATTGGAATGGTTGTGTTCATGTCCTTTTGTATGAGAGGTAAGTGTATGAACACGATTTGGTAAAGGTAGCGATGAGAGGCCATGTAGGAGTACATGGTGGGTTGTCTTATTAAGACCATCCTTAAGAACCGAGTTCTGTGTATGTTATCCAAGAACAGTTACTACCACACATTGGGCTCCAGTAACTCGACCCCTCTCAACTTATTAACCGCATAGATCTCTGTCCAGGAGTTGCAACTAGTTTATGGTGTTTGTAGGATGTGCTATTTGCCTTACCAAGCGCAGTACTACCTGACGGGGGGACTTGGGACGGCTAGGCACGTGGCACAGTGTGCCAAGCGCAGTACCATCTGTCGAGGTGGACTTGGGAACCCTGCTCACATCGTTTGTGGCCGTGATGGAAACTTCGGCCAGACTTCCCTTGCGGGTTCAGCCTCAGATAGGTGATAAACCTGGACTAGAGTGTTGCGTTGTTAGTCAAGTTGTGGCTGACACCCTCGCCACGCCTTCGCTTGAAGGTTGCTGAGATACATGACGTGTATATGGTGGTAAGGGTGAGATCGTGTGTGAAGATGTAAACCCCTGGAGGGTAAATGATCTATTCAAATAGCCGTGTCCTCGGATATGGACTACTTGGAGACTTATATGGTTCATAAATAACTTGAAGTGGATACCCTAAAATGTGCAAGACAAATGTGAGTGCTATGGATGGGCTTCTCGTAGGGAGATGTGAGAGAATCCATAGTGGTTTATTGATATGGTGAATATGTGGACTCGTGTGCGCTTTCTCACCCAAAGAAAATCCTGGTAGTCATAGTACAGGATAGCCACTAAGTCAAAGGTGGTTTGCTGCAGGTAAACTCCACAACCCCATTGTTGATACTGATGCATAAGTAGATAGTTCGGATGTAAGTCTTGCTGAGTACATTTGTACTCACATTTGCTTAATTTATGTTTTGTAGAGGAGAATTCAGTCTCACTAGTAGTTCCATGTGGGCTTCGATGAGTAGCTTGGGAATACCAGACAGAGGTCTGGCTCCTATGGAGGGTCTTGTAGATATACATGCTTTCTAGCCTTCTTTCTTTTCATCTGTCTGTACTCAGACATGTTTATGCTTCTGTTTCTTGCATGACTTTGTATGTTGGGTCATGAAACCCATGTTTGTAATATCATGTTATGTATGGTTCTTCAGAGCCTCTTAAATAAATACTTTGAGTCGTAGAGTTATGTTGTGATGCCATGTTGTAACAACACATACTTGCATGTTCTGCGTACGTATGATGTGTATTGCTATGTGTTAGGTCCCGACATCTCATAACTTCTCCCATCGTTTGGCTTTTGTGGGAAAATCAACGTTATTGCTTTTCATTCACAAGAAGTCCTTGTCATCTCACTTTTTTGACAAAAAACAACTAGACTCATTTCATTTATACTTCCTTTGTTTTAAAATAACTAAAGATCCAGGTCTGTTTTCAGTCAATTTTTCTTAAGTTTGACTAAGTCTAGAAACATATGAAATGCTCTATAATATCAAATAAATATAACATGAACACATAATTTTGTAATGAATTTAATGAAACAAAATTTGTGTGATAGATGTTGATATATTTTGTGTATAGACTTGATCAAACTTAACGAAGTTTGGCTTAAGCAGTCCTAGAGCTTCAATTACTTAAAAAGAGCAAGTACAACATGATGGTCAAGATATCGTTGTCATTCAAGAAGAGAAGAGAGAGAGGGGGCGGTATTTGGTTGGTTGACTTACCAAAAACAGTCGTGGGCGCATGTGTGTGCAATCTTAGAACTTTAACATAATAGTCGAAATCAACCATCATTGTTCCTCGATGCATTGCTCTACTTTTGATTCCATAGATCTTGATAGCCCACAAGTATACAGATCACAATAGTTTTTGAGGGTAGAGTATTCAACCCAAATTTATTGATTCGACACAAGGGGAGCCAAATAATATTTGTAAGTATTAGCAGTTGAGTTGTCAATTCAACCACACCTAGAGATTAAATATCTACAGTAAAGTGATCAGTAGCATAGTAGTATGATAGTTTGATAGTAGTAGTAACGATAGCAGTGATAACAATAACAATAGTAACGGTTTTGTAGCAGTTGTAATAGTAGCAATGGAAATAGTAACTTAGCAAGAACAATATGTGAAAATCTCGTAGGCACTGGATCGGTGATAATGTTGGATAATATTCATCATATAACAGTCATAACCTAGGGCAACACAGAACTAGCTCCAGTTCTTAAATGTAATGTAGGCATGTATTCCATAAATAGTCATACGTGCTTATGGAAATGAACTTGGATGACATCTTTTGTCATACCCTCCCGTGGTAGCGGGGTCCATAAGGAAACTAAGGGATATTAAGGCCTCCTTTTAATAGAGAACTAGAACAAAGCATTAACACAAAGTGAATACATGAACTCCTCAATCTGCATTCATCACCGAAAATTATCCCAATTATTGTCGCCTTGGGGTGTACAGATCATAACATGTAATAGGTGCATATAACTTGCAAGATCGGATCATGAACATAGATATAATGGTGAAAACATAAACGGTTCAGATCTGAAATCATGGCACTCGGGCCCTAGTGACAAGCATTAAGTATAGCAAAGTCATAGAAACATCAATCTCAGAACATAGTGGATACTAGGGATGAAGCCCTAACAAAACTAACTCGATTATATGATGAATCTCATCCAACCCACCACCGTCTAGCAAGCCTACAAAGGAATTACTCACTCCCGGCGGTGAGCATCATGAAATTGGTGATGGAGGATGGTGGATGATGATGAAGACCGAAGATCCCCCTCTCCGGAGCCCAGAACGGGCTCCAGATCTGGTCTCCTGATGAAGAACAGGAGGTGGTGATGGCTCTGTATCGTAAAACGTGATGAAACTTCCTCTCCCATTTTTTCTCCAAAAATAGGATTTTATAGAGTTGGAATTAGGGTCAGCGGAACCTCGTGAGTCCCACTACCCACCAGCACTACAAAAAAAAATACACTTCCGTGATGATACGTGTTTGTCACAGTAGGTCGCATTTTTTGTCATGCATGTACATCCATGACGATTTTATGACATAATCAAGATAGTCATACCTGTGTTGTCGTAGAAGTCTTCCATGACATTACCAAAATTATCATCACGGAAGTGTCCACTTCCATGACGATAAATCACGCGTCACATAAGTGCTTTCGTCAAGGGTGACCGACACATGGCATCCACCGTAATGGAACGCCGTTAAGCTATCGGGTCCGGTTTTGGATCCGATAACCCGTTAACAGCCCCGACCAATGGGGATTTTCCATGTGTAAAATCATCATTGGCTGGAGGAAAGATGTGTCGGCTCACCGTTGGGACAAATGTCATCCACTCATTGGACCGAAGGCGCCTATGATATGACGACACGTGGCACGACCCAACAAAGGCCCATTCTTATGAAAAGGCCGGCCCGTTGACTTGGTCAAAATGTGGCGGGCCAGCCCACGGAAAGCCTGTTAACGGCCTACTTGCATATAGCCCATTTATAGCCTGCTAACCCAGGGCCCGTTACGACCTCTCCGAATTAGGCCTAGTAGCGTCATCTGGGCCGTCCAATATGATTCCAGCCCATTTTAACTTCCGGCCCATGTGTGGCCCATGACTTCTTTCGGCCCATATGAGGCCCTTTGTAACTCTTGGCCCATTAACGTCCCGTGGTGAAACTGGCCCGTAATGAACAGTGTATCACTTTATACCCATTAACGACCCGTTATTCCATTGGGCCATTTCCAACCCAAGTTATCTTTCGGCCTTCTCAGGGCCCATTGATTCTTGGGCTCATTTGCAGCATTCGGTTACATACGGCCCATTACTGTCGTTTTCTGCTTGTGGGCCACATTCAGCCCGTCGTTACAGTCGGCCCATTTGTGGACCGTTAATACGTTGGGCCGTTTTCATGTCAAAAAAACCCGTTGGGCTGTTTTCATAGAGTTATCAAATACGGCCTATTAACGGCCCGTTATGGTCCATGAATAGTACGACCCATGATTGGCAAAATGATGATACGCCCCATAGAAGGCCCATGGATCCTACGGCCTGTATGAGGCCCATGGATCGTACGACCCATATGAGGCCCATGGATCGTACGGCCCGTAGAAGGCCCATGGACCCTACGGCCCGTAGAAGGCCCATGGATCCTAAGGCCCGTATAGAAGGCCAATGGATCCTATGGCCCATATAGATGGCCAATGGATCCTACGGCCCGAAGAAGGCCCATGGATCATACGCCCCACAAGAGGCCCATGGTTACAACAGTCTGTGTGTTGCCATGATTATTTTGGCCTAGTTACCAAAAATAGGCTATTGTGGCCACTAGAAAAACACAGAAAAAGAACTGCAGTGACTACAAGCAAACAACTAAACAAGACAATAAGGAAATAAAGAAGCAAGCAATTAACGTTAGCCTATTACCGCTATTACACATATTACATCCACTGGGCATCAAAGTTCGCCACCAGTGCAAATATAGGGAACAAAGCAGCATATTACATACACTGGCCGTTAAAATTGGCCACCAGTGCAAATAAACGCGGCAGCAAAACAAGAGCATAACTGAAACAACTTCAGAAGAGCTCAAGAAATGTTATCCTGGGTATCCACCATGCTAGCAATAAGCTTAGCAAGCTTATTAGCATTGTCCTATTTGGCGCTAAAATCCTCCAACGCTTGCTGTTGCACCAGAAAGTATGCATCTGAATGCTCCAGGGACTTCCGCAGTCCTTCCGCTTCTTGTTGCAGCATAGCTGATCGATGTCTTTCAGCTTGTAGTTGAGACTCAAGAAACCGAATTGATTCAGACGGTGAGTTTGAATAGCTTGTGCAAGCGGTAGTGGCCAGTAACTCTAACACTAAACCAAGACAGGACTTGGGGTTGTCTTGCTGTCTTCAAGATAGTCTTCCTTAGCTGTTTTATCAGCTTTACTGGAGATCAACAAGGATGTGTCACTATCCTGAACCTTATCTGCATTACTTCCTTTACCATTGCTTAATAAGGCACTCTTCCCCAATATTCTGTCAGCATTCTAAAAGAAGAAACAAGCAGACACATAACAAGTTTAGCATGTACTAGTATATGAAACTCATTTCGGTGAACCAGTTCATTAGTAAGGTGGACAAGATTAAACTACAAAGTCTTCTATTGCCAAGTACTAGTACATAATAAAAGCATCAAACAAACATATATCTATGTCCTATGGTCACTGCATTGTCTTGCCAAATCAAAATAGAGGCACAATTCAAATCATATCAGTTCAAGACAAAGCAGCAATGAAAGAATACAAAGCGTGGGAAGCTACACGGCACAACAAGATTTCAGATGGGTACCATGGGTCTACATGTACAACAACACTATTGGCTCTGTTGTGATGCTAGTAATGGTCATGATATGAAAGTCAACTGTATACACAATTGAAATTGAAATCAACAGAGCTATTGTTAAGAGCAAACCTGTTAAAGAAACATGTGTGAGCATACCTACTGTGCCATTGGAGTTTCGATTGGATCCTTCAATTTAAAAATAAGTTTGTATGAGTAAATACAATGATATAAGAGCAAAGCAATCATAGTTAAAAAAGGTGTGCCTAGGCTCTAGGCGTTGGCAAAACGCATTGCGCATAACTACGCTTAATCTGTGCATAACTGGGCATAAGCATGCACTTTGGTCACTAAAGCGCAAGGCGGTGGCAAAATGCACAATTAACGCCTAACACTTTTTTGAACTATGATAGCAATGGAATCTTAAATTAGAACAATTGTTCTTCAGGTTTAGGCACTTGTTCTACATGAACAGAGTATAGTAAGACGCAAGAATATAATACTTAAAAATAGAAAATGAGCACATAGGCCTTACCACATTCTTGGTTCGGGACCAGTACAGAACAAGGCGTTCCCAGTCATCATCCAGTAAATGTGTCTCAGGAGAATGTAAGGGAATTTGATGAGTTTCTTTGCCGGTGAAGTACGTTTTCTTCTGGTAATTCCGATACTGCCACCAAGCATTCTTGAAGATAGCAGAGGTATTAGCACAGGTTACCTCATCCTGAGTTTCCAATCGGTCCTCCTCTGTAGAGAAAAATGGGAAAATTTGCTGTATTATAACCATCATGGAGGTAGGATGTATGGGACAAAGTAGAGTAATTGCCATGAATAACATTACTTACACATAACTCCTGGACAAACACCTGCAACTGGCATTTTCCCTTCATCTTCAGTATAATATTTCCAAGATGGGAAGATACACACATACGATTTAACAACATCAAATGCGATAGATGCTAAACTACGACTAGCTGGTTGTGCTTCCTCCACAGGAATAGGCGTACTAACTGGTGGAGTTGGGGTTCGCCGTGATAGTACTGGCCCTTTGGGCACTGGAGCTGCCTTACTAATTGCTCTTGTTTGGGAGCTCTGTGGTGGAGATGGTGCTATGTCAACAGGAACTGGGTTACTATCGGCTGGGGTTGGGGTTAGATTGGGTGAAGCTGGTTCTCTGTCCATCATAGTAGGGGTACAATCTGCGAGAGTGTGTGGTAGGGCTGGTTCTTGTGCATGTACAATCGGGGTGCTATCTCCACCAAGAGGTAGCACTGTTTTATTTGAAGACCATGTTTTTAGTCCGCTAGATACTGGCATCACCCACTCCAATTCAAATGGCTGATAAAAAGAAACATAGTTGAATGTACAGACATTGTATGAGAGACAGATGCAATAGATAGTGTGGAAAAAGAGGGCATGAAATAGTTGACATGTATATTGTTTAACTAAAACAGATAGCATGACATAATTTCACATATATGATGTCTATCTAAACTGGATAGCATAGCATAACATAATTCAAAGATATGATGAATAACTAAACAGGATCGCATGCCATAATTCACCTACATGTTATCTAAGTAATCAGGATCACATCATTTAACTCACATATGTGATTTATATGCTAAACAGAGGGCATTCAATATGATGTCTGAACTAAGAACATGGTGTTGAATATTGTGTATATGATGTCTAAACTATGCAATGCAAGACACCATATGCATGATATGAGCAGTATAACCATGCCAAGTTAGAGCATACACCTCGGTGGGGGAATAGGACTGGTCATCTGTCTCTGGATCCATCTCTGAGGAGCTATCTGGACCCAACAAGAGATCTGCTTCGACATGTAGCACTGTTTGCTCTGAAGGCCTTATTTTTACTCCAGATTTTTCCATCTCCCACCCAAATGGATGATTCATAGGAAGAGTAGTTTAATGTACAAACATTGTCGACAAATGGAAATGTAATGAAGAAAAGGATGGGCAAGATATCATTCAAATATATGATGCCTGGTTAAATGGGATGGAATTGCACATTTTACATATATTATGGCTAGCTAAAAGACATGAGACTGCATAATTCCCATATATGATATAGAAACTAAACAAGTGGCATTACAGAACATGTCTAAACTAAGCAGATGACATATATGATGTCAAAAGTAGGCACTGCAAGGCAACATATGCATGATATGACTAACATCATCATGCCAAGGTAGAGCAAACACCTTGGGGGGTAAATAGGAGTGGTCAGCGGCGTCTGAATCCACCTCAGAACAGATACCTTCCTCTGGATTACAATTTGGAGAGGGGTGGGGAGGGTTTGCCATTGAACCCACCATGGAGCGATGTTTGCATGACATTGTATTGCCACGCAAAACTCTTCTCTTTTTCTCTACATGTTCAGCATGACTGTGTACAATATCTGACATGCATACGAAAAATATATGGTGAGATTATGTAAGGAGAGCATGCAGAAATTTAGAGTGATGGTAACAACCAGTGGATGGATCCAAATGATAGCAGGCTGATGATTGCTTTAATTTAATAAAAAGACAGATGATGATTGCTTTACTATTTGTTTCCCACCCAAGATGAACAACATAGGCATATACTAACCAGATATTAGACAGACATACTATTCATTGCTGCCTCGATATGTGCCCCACAACTAATTTAGAACTCAAGTTTGAACATTAATTTGGACCTGACTTGGAGTCTAAGAGGTGAACAGGACGATAAAGTAGCAGGTAATTTTAAGCAATGCATAACATAAGCAGAAACAAAAGAGTGCGACCTCTCTTGTGGACCATTGTACTCCTCAGGTTCATCTGCTGAGTCGATGATGGTGATGCCGTTGTGGTGGGTGCCGGCGGTAGGGAAGGAGATCTAAGGCGGCGAAAGACGGCCAGGAGTCGTGATGTCTGGTTTGGTGGATGCTTCTATCGATGGAGCAACTCAGGTGAGGTGGACGATGTCGCGACAGGAGCAGGACAAACCACACAAAGTTCCCTTCGACACCTACCTTTAACTGAAGTAATTCTGTAAGGGCTCATTTCGCTTGCATGATTCTAAAAATGCAGGGATAGGAAAAACACCGAAATAGGATAGGAATGCACATGGTAAACAGAGCATTTGTAAACACATGATTTCTGTCAACTTGGGTGTTTGGTTTACAGGAATTGGAAGAGCAGAGGAATGCAAAGAAACGTGGCCAAAATAAAGTGAAACCATGTGAAAGCGTGTACAGTTAGAATGTTATTCTACCACTAATGCACTTGGTCTTGTTTTCATGCATAGGATTTTGAAAAGTAGGTCCAGGTGGATGTTTTGCTTCATTCCTTTCAAGAAAATGCATGAATAATTGAATAGTAGAGTGCCATTGGAAAATTCCCTATTGCTATGTTTTTCCATTGAACCAAAATAGCCCTAATGGATCGACATGAATGTATAGTAATAAGTGATGCAACAAGTGTACAACCTCTTTGCCGTAGCCGTGTAGACCTCAACATCATTGGGTTAGTCGCTAAAGCAGTTGAGCCAGAGGTGGCTGTCGAAGGTGTGGAGGAAGATCCGAGGAATCTGTAGACAGCGTCCAAGCACTGCTCTGTTGTGATGGATCGTTCTGTCGTTGGAGCAGCTCCAGTGAGCCGTAAGACGTCAAGGCCAAAGTAGCACAAGACAAACATCGTCAATCTCAAGTGGGATTCTAATAGCATCTCCAGTAGATAATGTAAAATAGATGTAAAATTTACATCACCAAAAACCACCTGACTACAACAGATGAGGTAAAAACCGTTGACTCTGAACTTAACTGTCGAAACTAAAATTTACTGTGGAATCTGAATGTTACTGTTGAAACAGAACGCAATGGTAGCAGAGAGGCACTTGACATGTAGTTTAGGGAGGGCCTGCAGTTCATCTTCAACCTGCACCCCGCTGAGCCGCCAGCCACCACCGGCCTCGCCGCCGGCCCCAGTGCCGCCTCGCCGCCCCGAAACAACTCCCCACCACCGCCCTGGCCAGCCCTCTAGGCCCCCCGCCCCACCCTGAACCCTAAGATAGATAGTGGGGTACCTCTCCGACGAGCCCCTGTCCCCGCTGCGGGTGGTTCTTCCTTAACTCCGACGAGCCCCCCAACCCCTGAAAATCGACTGACCCAAAAGTCGATTCAGTTGACTAAAGTGTGGCTAAATTAGAGTAGAGCAGCAACACGAGCGAGGGGGAGAGCAACAGAAGTAGCGCAAGCGAGCGAGCGAGAGCCGGAGCAGCAACAGCTGGGCGAGCGAGCGAGTGAGCAATCGAGCGAGAGCCGGAGCAGCAGTAGCAGCGCGAGCAAGAGCCGAAGCAGCAGCAGCAGATCCGGCTGGTATGGACGCTGCCGCCGAAGGGACCTCGTACTGGGGGAGAGCCGCCGTGGAGATGTCGCCCGCGGCGCCGGCTTCAAGGTAGCCGCTCCACGGGGGGTGCGGGATGGAGCACCGTCGGTGCCGAGAGGTCGAGTTAAGGAGAAGGTGCGATGCGATGAGTGTACAACCTCTTTGGTGGCGCCGAGTAGGCCTCGGCTTCGTCCGAGGAGTCGGTGAGGATGCTGCGGTTCCGGTGGAGCAGGTTAAGGCGACGCTGTGGGGACGGAGCAGCCACGATAGACGAGGCGATCGTCGGAGTAGCTCCTTGGAGGTGGAGGACGGGGCGGCTGAACCGACGGGACGATGAGATGGACGGCGGATCCTCATCCGGGGAGGTGGACGAGGGACGTCGAGATGTTGCAGTGGACGACATCGTCGGGGAAGAGGCTCCGGCTGGGCTGCGGTGAGGTGGAAGACGGAGGAGGGTGGGGTTTCGCGGCTAGAGGGGAGAGGTTATGGCGGCCTGGGATTTCTTATGGCGAAAAGGGGGCGACGGGAGGGGGTGAACCATGACTTAGGGACGTGCTTGTCCAAAATGTAGGGTGTGTTACAAAAGTACCCCCCACCAATTTGAACTAGCGGCCCTTTCGGCTCAGGGTCAGAAGGGGGATTTCACGTGTCGGGATTTGGCAGCTGGAGGGAGTTCTCGTGCGCGTTGTAATTTCGGGATAGCAAGGCGTGGGTTGTGAAGGCACCAGTTTTGGGAGCACGATATCTGAATTTTTGGGATATAAGAAGACAATGGTTGAATTTTATGGACAAGCCTAACATGTAGTAATATTGTACTTGTACTTACCAAATCAATTCGCACTTCCCTCAACCAAAAAGAAAACAAAAAAAATAAAACTATTCACACCGCACAAAGAGAGAGTCTTGCCCCGTTTTACTATACAAATGCTATTCAAAGCTACTCCCTCCTTCCATCTATATAGGGCCTAATGCGTTTATCGATGCTAACTTTGACCAAATATTAGAGAAATAATATAGGACATGCAACTTACACAAAGCACACTGTTAAATTCATCTATCAAAGGTTCTTTCAATGATATAATTTTCACATTGTGCATGTCATGTAATATTAATCTTGTCAATAGTCAAAGGCGGTCTTAAAAAACTCATTACGCCCTATATAGATGGAAGGAGGGAGTATGAATCCATGTTATGTACAATTAAATTTTTTCGCTTGCTGTATAATGCATGTAACCTACTCATACCAACATTTTAGTGCATTCCAAATGTCTATACTACCGCTGCAATTCGAACCAAATTTGAATTCGTTTCTCTATTTCAATAAGAATCTACAATCATGATTATTGCCAACTTCAACCATCATTCGTGTATTACCTTAATAACACACCACATGATTACTATAGAGATAGATATGAACTATGTGTACTACATGAACTCGAATTCTATTTTTTGAATACACTTGATGTTGATTCCAAATAATAGTACATTTGATGTACTAACTATATATTCATAATCTAAACCATGTTCCATACGTACACCGTGTTTATCACACAAAGTATAGTGCCCCGCCCCCTACATTATGACAAGTATTTAGACCTGAGTTGCAAAAGCCACACATTAGCCCAAATTATAATCAATGTTCTACATTATGATATCTTCTTCAAGTACCCGTATCCACTTTTTTATAATGAATTATGATCTTTGTTCGTCTTTTACACCTTCACGATCCTCTTCTGTTTGTAGCTAGCTAGCGCTAACTTTCTATCGTGAATGCACATGCCTGCCTCCCTCTCACCCACCCTTAGCTCCCCCTCCATCGTGCACGTTCATTATTTCTCTTTAGGTCGTCCACCCGCAGTGTGTGTAGGCCCCCGGCTCCTTTCCGGCACACACCGGTCGATATACCTCTCTAGCCAAGTGTGCCTACAACAAACACATATATACTTCCCCTCTTCTCTTCTCACCGTCCATGCCCCCCTATGTCCAATACGGTTCCACACAGGTGCACACTCCCGCCCCTCTTTTCATTGATCACATACTCGCACACTCCTCCCCCCTTGACATGGTAGGCCTCTCGCACCACCTCCTAGCCGCACCCCTCTCCCCCTGTTTGTCTCCCTGGACCTTATTTTCTTCTAACACATGCAGGCGTGTATATGAACTGATCTCCCTACATATAGTCAGGTCGACTATAATTTGTTTTCCCCAAGCATCGATACACTTACCTCGCTAGTTATGTCTCTCCCTTTCTCAAACACACGATGGTTGATCTTCCTATGTAGTTACGTATGCTTACCACAACCATATCTTCTCCCCTCATCATCCTTGCATACCTCCGGACCCGTCTCTCATACGCACGTGCATAGACATACATACATCCCCCACCCTCTCTTATTGATATTGCACTCATACCCTCTGTTTGTCTAGCAGGCCTCTCCCACCATTTGTGATACGCCACTCCACCACCAACCCTCCGACGCTCTACCTTTGTCTTTCTCCCAACCTTATTCCTCTGCTACACATATCCATGGATGTCGATCGATCTCCCTCAATACATAGCTAGGTCTCTCTCCTTCCCCACACATATACTAGTTGATCGGTCTCTGCCCCCTCCCCCCCCACACCGATAGTCGAACGTTGTAGGTAGGTATCCATGCCATGGAGAAAAACTGCACCTCTTCCCTCTTAGATTCTAGTAGGCCAGCCGCCCTGTATCTTTGACGTGGGCAAACACAAATTCGCTGGCACTCTTTATCGATTGTGCATCCACACACTTCATCCCTGTTTTCAATTCTATTGATATCTCACGTCCATGACTCCGTTTCACACACATTGCATATGTTACGTTTTTCTGTTTGAGATATCATCAACACATTACCTCTGTTTCGCACAAACCATCTCTCTCACACCCACCCACATACATACCTGCACCTAAAGAAGAAGTGCACGCAGGACGCATGTACTCATGTCTCGTTCCCGGCCACACCCGGGCGGGTACACGGTGGAGTTCGTTTCTATACGAAAAGGCAGCCCACGTGATAATTTGACGCATGTAGCGGTTGTTTACTCGAAGGAGGGTCGGGTACCATGCCTACACGGAACAAAGTTCGACTTGACGCGTTAGTATTAAATAAAGTTATATATTCCTCAATGGCACGTATAGAATATAAAACGATTGCTGTGGGGAAAATGGAAAAATGGGTTTGTCTCTCGTCACACCATCTCACACAAGGCGGCCGTGGCCTCTCTCTCTCAGCATTGGTCAGTGATCCGGCCGCATCCCGTCCGCCGGCGGAAAGGGAGAATGTGCATCGTCTCTCCGTTCGACGGTGTTGAGGCAGCACGTCTCGATCTGCGGTACCCGCCGTTCTCTCTGACCAAGCTCCGGCGCGGTAGGGCCTTCGCCACTTGCTCGCTGCCGCAGTATGGGCAGATCCCGGCCGCCGGCGCCCTCCTAGTAACATCCCGATGACCCTCAGGTACAACTTCCTCCGGCCTTGCTCCACCGCCCATCTTCCCACGTTGCTGCATGTGGATCTTCTTTAGTTGTTTGCTTAAATTGTATCTCGGCCGGCGTAGTTTCCATCTTGCAATCTCATCCTCAAACTATTTTTGATAAACCACCATGTGCTATCTTTCCCTTATTACATGAAATATGCTTCTTTTTTGTCAGCGTATGTGTCTTCAACTTGTATTATTGGGCAGTACTTGTTTCCTTTCGACCTCTTTTTGCAAACAGGGCTATCCATTTTCACCTCGTTGCTATTGCGACCTTTTGGTGAACTGCACAAATCACTTTTTTCTTAAGAGTGTTTTGTGCAGTTCTGCCAAAATGTCACACGGGCAACACTTTTACATTTCTATGGGACTGCAAAAAGGGAGATTGGTTTTGCTATCCTCCTCATCCAACTTCGTGCCTAATCTTCTCCAACAAGAAGTTAGTCCTAAAGAGAGGTCGTAGAGGTGACCGACTTCTATTTATGTGTGTTATGTTTTATCATCTAGTTCCACTATTATTGTAATCACACTGACTGGATATCTTTGCAAACAGGGATGGTCCGCTCGATTTTAGTGGAGCTGCACAAAATGATCGGATTGTGGTGTCCTCCATACACCTCTTTTTTGGCTACAGAGCTGGGTGAAACTAGCTGCCAAGCAATGAACACTGTGCCAAGGAAATGGAGCCATGCCTACGAACAACATCGATCAATTATATTTTTTTCTTTATTTGTACACCTTCTCACAACTTTCTCTTCAGTTGTGATGTGAATATTGGCACTGATCTGCGAACCATTGAGATGCATTAGCCATGGTAGCCATGGTAGTTCCATTTGTATTTGATGGAATGTTGTAACGAGATAATCTCGAGGCAAGACACATGAATCCTAAGTTGAAACCTTTTTTTTCCTGCAGGAACCAAAGTTGAAACCTTCATAGCATCACAGTACAATTTCGTTAAAATTATGCGTACATATAAACAAATCCTGAAGGATTGATAGCAATGGAAGAAACAATTCAACTTCGTTTCGCCGACATGTTGGACATCCTTCATCCGTCTCCACCTGTCATGCAGCAATATTGAGTGCACAACACAACTTCAGGGAAAGATTCACCCTGGTCATTGTGCCGCAGTAGTAATGACTAGTGAGCAGTCAAATCACAGAGCCTCGCCTTCGCCACAGTAAGTTGCTCGGACGAAGCAACCATCATTTCTTTGTTCCTTGAATCCGTTGGTACTCCCATATTCCCACAGTAATAAGTTGCTCGGGTGAATCAACCATCACTATATCCGCTCACGTGTGATGACCACATGAGTTACCCATTCAGATTGTATGTTAAAAAAAATAAAGGTCGATAACTAATGCGACAAACTTCCAAAAAAAAACTAATGCGGCACCTCGGGCCAACGCGGCCAGATCGCATTTTGCACGAGAAATTACACACCATGTTTTGTTGACATGTGGTCCCGTTCCAACATATCAGTGAGACGACGACGAGTCCTTTTCTACTAGTATTTCCGAACGGACGTGTAGACCGGGGCGCCTCTTCGTGTACCGTGGAAAACTGGCAACCGTACACCGACTCTTCACATTTCCCTCTTGATTTAGAACTGCTGTCGCACGCTCTTCCTCTCCCTCCTCCATTTGCCTTCACCCTTCCTTCTACCATTGTACGATCGTCTTCTCCATGGAGGGAATGGGCCGGAGACAACCCCGTTATTCTTGCCCCAATCTGAAAGATGACGTGGTGGAGGAACTCATTGATCGGTGCGACGTCATCACCTCGGCTAGCATGGCAAGTTCGTTAAATACCATTCTTGACTCAACTAATAACATCATTACAAGGAACCCAAGGGTCAAGGAGCGGTTTGATCTCCCCTATCTTCTTCGCCGTGACCCTAATGGCTGGCGCGGGGACGACAGAGGCCTCGTTTTGTGCAAGTTGATGCCGCTTGATAATGATACGTATGATGTTAAGATGCCATCGCTTGAGGGTAAGGCTTGAACAGGCGCAAATGGAGATTGGGTTGTTTATATTGGGTCCAACTGCGAGTGGGAATTTGTGAATGTGTACACTCGTCACCGGGTTCCACTTCCAAAAATCTTAGCAGACTGCCCAGAGGTTGAGCACACCGGTATTCTACGCACGTTCAAATACGATCATGGTGACTGTCTTCTATGGACGATAGAAATTTGTCGAGTTCCCAACCGCTCTTGAATTACAAGAACTATGAAGTTGTTGCTATCTTCGACAAGCTTGTTGCCGTCCTTTGTGGTTCGACTCGATGGATATTGCTCAAAAATCAGTTTCTATACACGGATGTGTACTGTGATGCAATTCAATACGAGGGTCTTGTGTTTGCTTCCACCACTCATGGCACTGTTTTTGCATGGGATCCTTGTAGTTTCGGTACGTTTGTCTTCCATCATAATTATAATTTTTCCATCCACATGCATGCGGGTTAGCAAGTTTCCCTTTACTAATTAACCTTCTTCTTATGTTTCCAAGGTCCTGTGAACATTCCACCACCTATACTTGGAAATTTTTATAACCAAGGGGGAGATGACGATGGTGATGATCACGAGCATGAGGACGAGCAGCGCCCATATACTCAGTGGCGCCTGGCAACTAATTCTGATGGATCACCTCTTCTTGTGTGTATACAACCCACTGAGTTTGTTACTACTGAGGGAGCACGTGTAGTCTCCCGTGGTCGCACTCTCCGGACCTATTCCAAGACCCGTTGCATGGTATTTGGGATGGATACTAGTGTGCTAGCGCCAACACCTTCTCCCTGGTACAAAATTGATAGTCTTGGAGAAAACTCGCTCTTTCTTGGACAGAACTATCCGATGATGGTGAAAGGCAATCCAACTGTTGTTGACACAACATTACTAGTACCATTTATGAGAAGCAACTGTATCTATACCTTGGACATTTGGGTGGTTCCCTACCCTGGTATTGATATAGTAGGCCGCTTCAGCCTGGATGATCAGTCCTGCGTTGGTCTCGAGATTGACAATGGATTGCCCGTCCCAGAGAATCACTTGTGGTTCAAAGCAAGCGTTTCCAACACCGAGGATTGATTGAGTTGAAGTTCATTTCATTGCTTGTTATTTGTTGTGCGATGAAAACTTTAGTATTTATAATGTATCCTCGTTGTCGATGTGGGTTGATGACATGTTGTATGTAATAAAATGATATGCCTGTGATAAACTAACTAAATTTATGAATGGCTTTCGAGTCGCTTCTCTGAGTGACTGATGCGACGAGGCAAAAAAATGTTTTCTGAATACATAATTGTACGTGCATTGCAACAGGTTATCATATGAGGCCAATCAACAATAGTAGTACACTATTTGTACTAGCTTCACATGCTTCGCGCGTCGGGCGGGAGTTTTTACTGTAGCCATATGTTAATGTGTTTGCTATACGCAACCAGCACCTGGAATCCTCGATACTACTAGTAGGAGTACTATATAAGTAGTAGGAGTAGTAGGGTGGCATGGGCCAAAAAAAGCATTCATGTTCAGGAGTACGACACACGCAACCAACACGGCATCCATCTGACACCATATTTCTTGGAGTCTGTGCTAGAGCAATCTCTTCAACCTCATCGTTTCTCTAACTTCAGCCATCGCGCGGTGGGCGATGTGGGTGTCGGTTCAATATCTGGCGTATCCCGTAGTAGGGGTCCTAAGCTAGGCGTCTTAGAGCGATGGTAACATGGACACGGGGTTTTACCCAACTTCGGTCTCTCTTGATGAGATAATACCCTACATGCCGCTTTTGATTGTATTCATATGGGTGTAGTACAGAGTACATGTATCTACCACGAGATTGTAGTAATGAATATGAGATTGTCTATTGACTAGCCTGGCCTCGGTTTATATAAGATACCGGAGGCCTAGGGTTTAGGAGAGTCCTTGTCTTGGGCATCAAGTCTTGTGGAGTCTTCCTTGTATGCGGCAGGGGTTGTCCGAACTGGCCCATGAGTATACGGCCATGGGGGTCCTCGTCCCAATCCAACTGATCGGGAGACGATGTGGTGAGTACCCCCTAGTCCAGGACACCGTCAGTAGCCCCCTGAACCAGTCTTCAAGTTGGGGACGCTCCTCCATTCTTCCGAACTGTCCTTCACCTTCGGAAGTTGGTCTTGAAAACTGGTACAACAAATCTTCTCGTCTTTGATCTTGAGGATCACCGAGGTGACTCCGAAGAGTTTACACATCGGGTATCCGAGGAGCCCCTTTAAGTTTCCGGCCTTTATCAATGCATTGTTATTTTTATGCCATACCTCGGGTTTGAAGTTGTTCCCGAGCGGCAACGTCCTCTTGCGTCCGAGCTCCAACGCCAGACTGCATTCGAGGTATCTTTAGCAGCCGAGCACCAACACCGGGCTGCTTCTGAGCTCCAACGCCGGAATGTATCTGAGCTCCAACGCCAGACTATGTGCAAGCTCCAACGCCGGACTATGTCCAAGATCCAACGCCGGACTATGTCCAAGCTCCAACGCCGGACTATGGCCAAGCTCCAACACCGGGCTATATTCTAGGTGTCATAGATCACCTTGGTTCAAAAAAGTTGACGTAGTTTAGCCAAGCTTAATGCAGGAAATGCCCTCTACGGAGCCAGCCACAGGCGTCCGAGCTTTATGCCGGACTGCTTCCGGGGTGTCTATTGTAGTCGAGCTCCAATGCCGGACTGTATCCGAGGTGGTGCACCGCCTCGGCCATGGGCTGATTTTTATGAATTTAATTCCGAATTATGCAATGTAATCTCTGCCGAGACATATAGCCAGTAGCCCTCAAGGTGCGTGTTGGCCTAATATCCGGGATGCACCTGAAGGAAAAAATCAAACCGCTGACCCTAGTAGCCCATGAGACTCAGGTCGATTCATAAAATTAGCATGAGGATCAATTCCCAGCTCGGTAGCATACTTAGGAATAGAAATGCGGTGTGCAAAGTCCTCGAGACTCAGGTTGGGTGCGGCTGACCAACCTGAGTATAATAATCTCCTCGAAAACTATATTGCGCTTTAAATTTTCTGCATTGGATTGTCAATGCAGTAGCCCCCGAGACACTAGTCGGGTGGCAACACCATATCAGGGGATCGATGTGCCCTTTAAATATTTGTAAATAATAAGCCCGAAGCCTATTAGCCCCCGAGCCTTAATGCGGGCACGGGAGGCCGAATTAAGGATCGATATCCATAGTAAAATCACAAATTATGTGTAATGACTCTATGTATCCAAGTATTTTACATCATTAATGCTTGGATCCGCATTGTACAAAACTTTGTTGACCGACCATCGGCTTCAACCTCCTCGGCCAGCAGCCGAGGAGTGTTTGTCCTACTTTATAAAGCCTTTATGAGGGCAAAGATTTACGGCAAACAAGTCAATCCGGCCATACAGTTTTATAAACAAAGGTATGAAGAGAGACATGTTATATTATTGTTTAACATAAGAAACATCGTCCAAAGAAAATAGTCCCACTATCGGTTCCTTTCTTTGGGTTGTCATGCTAAGCACGATCATGAAACCTCAGCTCCGATCAATGTGGGAGTAAAATACTGAGGATTTAGTTCGGGGAAAGCTTCCAAACTCTGTGGTATAAATGAACCCAAATTTTCACCTCCGTTGTGACCGTTTATAATCTGAAAGTGGCCCATCGTCGGCTTCTACCCCCTTGTAGATGCTACGCAGGGTGTTTCCGAAATAACAAAATAACCCTTAACCGACGTGTCATGGAAATATCACGTCAGATGTCCTAGCGAAAAGACTTAGTCATGGAGCCATCGCAACGAGATTAGCAAAAAGGGGTTAAACCGGACAAAGGACACGGGGACTTTATACTGGTTCGGCCCTTTGCGGTGAAGGTAAAAGCCTAGATCCAGTTGTTGTGGGATTGATTGATCTCGATGAGCAGGGAGCGAATCCGCTTTACCTATCTCTCGAGCTGTTGTTTCTTGTCCCTGAACCGCCGCCGGGTCGTCCCTATATATACACAGGTTGACGCCCGGCCGGTCTACAGAATCCCGAGGCCGGCTCATACAAGTGTCCGGCTCGGTTTCTTCCTTTCCCTAACTTACAATACAAGTTATACATATATGGCGGTTTACTACTATGGGCCCTAATCCGCCATCGGGCTCTGGGCCTCTAAGCCTCCATAGTTAAAGCGCCATGTACTTCGTCTTCATGGGTTCTTTATGCAGGACTCTTTGTGAGTGTAATCCGGCCCCTCCTGGGCGGTTTAACTCAGTAGTCATACCCCCAACATTAGGCCCCAGATTGGTTTGAACCTGTTCATGCCAATCTTCAACTTAGAGAAATTCTGATTTGGACATTTTCATGTTGATCTGTAAACCGCCGTGACGTCATCTTCTACAATCTTCATAAACCGTCGTGGCGTCATCTGCATGAAAATGTCATATGTATTCCTCTTTTATTAATTGACAATCAAAAATCGAGGCGACAACTATGCCCTATATCCCCTTTTTAGGCTCCTCGATTTTCGCGCCTGTTACTTATCCCTTTGCCTTTATAAATAAGACCGGGGGTCCTTCCCGTTCTCCCCCTTGCCTCTTCGCATCTTCTTCCTCCTCGCGACCCTGAAGAGCTCGAGCATCGCCACCGCCATCGACCTTTGAGTCTGCACCAACCAGGCTGCTGCATCAACCTGTTCTTGACCAGAAACCCTGCGACGTTCCTCCGCCTCCCCGCAGCCCAAGTAAGTACTCCTCTTCCAACTATCAGATCTGCATTAGGGTTCCATGGTTCTTCGGTGTTCATCAGCGTTCATCGGTGCTCGTATGCTTTCCCTTACTGTCGTATTAAATCTATACAAACCTGACATCTTCTTTTTGCGGCCGAAGTTGTAGCTTTAGTCTGCCTCGCCACAATATCTCTTCGTTCCTGGATTAGATCTCATTTGGACCTTTGCTGTTCTGCTGTTGCCATTTTAGGGTTCAAAAATTTTCCTTTACTGAATCGCGGTAGATCCAAAATTATAACACCATCTTGTGAAACCTGTTTCTGCAGCACTTAGTAAATTTCGGATATGTTCCTTCCACTATAGGCGTTTTAACCTTTAGAAAATGATAATCCGCCAGGTACCATTAGCCCTCACATAAACCGCCATCTTGACTTGAGCATCAGTATCCGGTTTAACGTGCATATATGCTCCAATTAAATCCCCCGGTTTAACACCGGTTTATGCACATCCATCTTGAACCGTAAACTGTCATTTTGAATTTCTTTTACAGTTTGTCATAAAAAATGGCCAAACAATTCTCTTCTTGCAATTGGGTTCCCTCCCGGATCAAAGAAGAACAGCTTACTAGGTATGTTTTGACTGGCGCTTTAGCCAAGAAGGAGATCATTCATTGGCGAGTCCGTGGCCCTGAGAGCCCTCCTGAACCTCAAGATGGAGAAGTGGTTGTATTTATGCAACATCTGGACCGGGGATTTAGCCTTCCCGGATCAAAGTTTTTTCGGGATGTGCTTGCCAGCTTCCAACTCCACCCTCAAGATATTGGACTGAATTCTGTGTCCAATATTTGCAACTTCCAGGTGTTCTGCAAAGTTTATCTGCAAGAAGAACCGACTGTTGAACTTTTCAGAGACTTCTTCCACTTGAACCGCCGTACTGAATTTTCTGACGGCCCCAATACTGAACTTGGCGGAGTGTCGATTCAAAAAATGAAAGAAGTCAATTTTCCTCATGCCAGACATCACAGCCACCCCAAGGATTGGAATCAGATGTGGTTCTACTGTCGGGTTACCGTGCTTACCGACTCAGCAATGAACATCCACTGCCTCAGCGGCACAGTACCAGAGAACGACAAACATATGCTCCACAGCTTGCCAAGCTCCGGGCTCTTCTAGCAAACGGTCTAACTGGTATTGACCTTGTCCGTTGCTGGGTTTCATAGTGTATCCTGCCCTTAAGGCGCCGCACCAGATTAATGCATGAATATACCGAAGATGCCAAAGATCCTCAATGTCACACTGAAATTTAGATGACTGAAGACGAGGTCACTGAATCTGTCAAAAAGATGCTAGATGAACCGATATCTGAGTGCAGCAAGACCAGGATGCGCCCCTTTTATGCGTCCAACAAACCGCCAGATGTAAGATTTTGTCTTTCTACTTTGTAATCCGTCTCCACTTTAACATTTTTCTGATAGTTATTTGTTTATTCTTACATGCCAAAGATCCATTCTAGAAGAGGAAGACTCAAGAAAAAACGGAAAAACCACAAGACAAACTGATGAGAGCTCCTCGGGCCAAGAGCAAGGCTACAAAGAGGCCAGCAAAGAAGAAAACCACCGAGTCCTCTGATCCGCCCGAGGATGTTGAAGACTCTGAACCAGAGGTAGAAGTTGACTCCCTTGGTTCATTTTTGATACATCTTATTGACAATGATCATTATCAGGATGATGCGGAAGCCAGCTGTGCTGACCACGTAGATGTAATCTCCCTTTCCTCCAATTCCGATCTTGTGCCAGTACAAAAACTCTGTCGCGCAGTCCGCAAAGTGAAACTTTCACATCCTCTCGCTCATTTGGATCCACAATTTTCTTTGAAGACACAGCACCCTGAAGGTTATCGCACAACCTGGCACAGTGGCTAGCAAGTCACATCCTACGGTTTACCAGACACCCCAATCCGGAAGCGCCGTGCAGAGGTCTCTTGTAATTCTAACAAGTCTTATCCCTTGGCGGGTTACTTCCGATACCCTCTTAATCCGTTTGCCTCGAATTATCAGGTAACTTTCAATTCATCCTGTGGAGATTCACCAACCACTCAAATGCCTCCCCTCAAGACCGTCCCTGGGTAAGTATAATGATTTTTAGCTTTGCCTTCTTGCGCCGGTTTACCATACTAATCTCTGTTTGCTATTTTGCAGCGCCAAAGCCCGACTCAGCAAGAAGGCGAAAACGAATGCTCCTACTGAGGAGTTTGAACCGGAGAGGACCCCAGAAGGTGCTGGTGGAGATGCTGATATTTCTATGGATGAACCTGTACCACAAGGTCAGGACACTTATGTTGATCCGCCAGAGGTTAACCCGGCTAGTCCTCATGGCGATCCACCAAGCCCAATTGTCAATCCTCCAAGTCTAGCTGCTAATCCGCCGAGCCCATCCAAAGCCTCAGATAAACCGGCAAGCCCAAATAGAGCAAATGATGACGTTGTGATTACCGGGTTTGGCCACACTTCTCCTGGCAACCCTGTCGCTTTGTCAAAGCATAGCGCCAAAGTGGAATCAGCTGTTGTGGAGAAAGGTAAATGGAAGACTGATCTGTCAAGTTGTGCTCATCTCAGCGCTCAAGAACTTCACTCTGGATACCTAAACCGCCTATATACAAGCCGTGACTATGAGGCCGGTTTAGTCAACTTGATGAAGGAATGCTATGAGGTAATTTCCATTCCAAACTCTTTATAAATTTTCTTCATACAACTCCACTGTAGCCCCCAAGGGCCGATTTATCTCTTGAAGATGAACTGGGACTTTGGATAAAAAAGATCAACTGTGTAGCCCCCAAGGGCCGGTTTAACTCTTCAAGATGAACCGGGACTTTCTGTTCAAAACATGTCCTTGTTGAATTTCTTCACCTTTGATTTATCTGATCAATTATGCATTAGCCCCCAAGTGCCAAGATTAATACTTGTATTGAGCCTTGGGACTTTAAATAATAGTCAAAAAAGAAGCAATCCGCATTATCCCCTAAGTGCCAAGTGTATAATGTGTTATATGCTTGGGACTTTGAGAAAAATATTAACATCTTCATCATATGTCTTTTGCAGGCTGACATGAGCAACAAAGATTCCCAAATTGCCGATCTTAAAGAAAATATCAAGTCCCAGCAAACAGAAACCTCCAAGGCCAAAGATGAACTGAAGGGTGCTTTAACTGCCATGGAGAAATTGAAGGATGGTTTCAAAAGCGAGCGGGCGGACTGGGAAACCGAAAAGGCTGCTCTATTAAAGCGGGCTGAAGATGTCGAAGCAGCTCTTAAACCGGTGGCGGAAGAGCTAACTGGGCTAAAGCATCAAGTCAATGCTATGACTTCTGCAATATTTGGTAAGTACGCCTTGCAAGAACCTTCCTTGAACATCTTTGAAGTTGCTGGTTTAATAGTAAATTCTTAAACCGTTGCAGGTAGTCGTGTTGCTCATCTGTGCTCGGATATGCAGATGAAGTTGAAAGCTGCCTATATGTTGATAGAGCAACTGTATACCGGCGCTCAACGAGTCATCTGTGCATCCTCATACAATAAACCAGCACCAACCTTGATTAAGGATACGTTGGCCAAATTATCTATGACCCCTGCCCAGATAGAAGAGGTAAAGCGATCCGCTGCAAGAGCTAGCGCTTTAACAGCACTGACCCAGGCCAAAGCTTGGATTGCGGATCTTGATCCGGCAGACATAGCAAAGGGTTATCCTGGCGAACAAGAAGACGGGTCAGAATTTGATACTGAAGCCCTCAAAGCCCTAACAAAGGAGATGCGCCCTCTGGCAAGCCAATTGGCTGAAGAGGTTGACTTGTCTGTTCATCGGTCCAGCTATGATGCAGATAACAAATGGGTTGATGCAGCTGTGAAAGAAGCGCATAATCTTATCCCGCCAATCCGTAAGCACACCTATGCCCCTGACATTGAACCGTCCAATCTTATAAGCCACGAAGCTGTCTTCCAAGCCTTAACCAGGATTGATTGGACCACCATTGACTTCCAGCCACTAGGTGAGGAGGAGGAGGTTGAACCGACGCGAGATGACCCATCAACTTCACGTCAACCTGGTGATGAATCATAATCAGGCAGCCGGTTTGAATTTCCGTATATAACATTCTTGGCAACAAACAATTATTCTTGTGGGCATCAAAGCGCCTTGTAATAGGCTAGTTGAAATACTTTGATCTTCTGCCATCGTGCACTGCTACCTGATACTGTAATCCGGCATGATTGTTGCTATGCTTGCTTTATGTGCCTTGGTATTTATTTTATAAAGTCCTACTTTCTGTATTTGAAAAAACTTAAACATGCCCTGGCAGTGTTTACTGCCGGACGGGTTATGATGCAAAATACAGAACTAGAGGTTTCATAACCATGGTTATAAAGCAATGAAATATGAAACATATCATATATGTGCAATGGAATTACCTTGTTTGTTTACCAACTTGTGTAGTAAGGGTGATAACCCAAATCTTTGAGTGTTGATAACTCCCACCATGTTGTACTAGTGCATAATAAACCATGCCAGGTTATGATAAACTCCGGATGATCATCCTGGCGACATGTAGTCAAAGCCAGACCAGGTTGATAATCACCAGTTTAAAATTTGAATGTGGTCTGACAACTTTGTAGCTAAAAGCCAAGCCGGGTTAACAAACACCGGGTTAATATGATGACTGATAGCCATGTTGGGTCAATAGACGCCGGTTCAACATAAAATTTCATCAAAGAACAAAAATTGACAAAAGCAAATAAAACCGTGTAGTCGAGGCTTTTCAAGGGCTGCCAGGCCCAAATTCGAGGCTTTTCATGGGCTGCCAGGCCGCTGAGTTAAACCATTTTGCAAAGCCTTTCAAGATGGGCCTCCAACTAACCAATCGTTGTTTTAATTTTGACAAGTTCAGGGTCTGTATAAGATTGACTTGTCAAACGTTCGGCGGGTCATGCCAGGATTACCTGGATAGGAGTGGCTTACTTGATAAAGGCAGGTTAACCCGGGGTTTTAGGTGAATACACTAGGCTTCCAAGCCGTGCTTGATAACATATTACAAGGGTCCTTTCAAACTCTTTGTTGCATTGCACAAAGAGCCCCCAAGTAACTTTGTGAGCTGTGCTCAATGGGTGCCTATGTTTGAGCTGTGCATAGCAACCAGACTCTCTTTGGCCCCTTGGGTGTGAAGCTCCCAAGCTGTATTGTGGCGTGATAGCCAGTTTAATGAACAAACAGGACATCACTTTTTAAGCAGAAGCCCCCTTGTAACCAAGAAATATTGGAAGAACGGCAGAGGCCTTGCTTGTATCAAGGATGCCGGTTTATTATATTGATCATAATATATACATTGTCAAAATATGTACATAATAGGAGCCTATGGCTCAGGTGTAGTAAGGCCGAAGATTAGCGATGTTCTACGGCCGACGGGTCTCCTCCTCCGATTTGGTTGAGTCTTTGTGTTCTCGAACGTCGATGAGGTAGTACGATCCGTTGTGCAGATTCTTGCTGACCACAAAGGGCCCTTCCCAAGGCGGGGATAACTTGTGCATATCGATCAGATCCTGGATGAGCCGGAGCACTAAGTCGCCTTCTTGAAAGGTTCTTGTTTTAACCCGGCGGCTGTGATAACGTCGCAGGTCTTGCTGATAAACCGCCGAACGAGACAACGCCATGTCCCGCTTTTCACCTAGCAGGTCCAGTGCTTCTTGACATGCTTGCTCATTGTCCGCTTCAACATAATTGGCAACCCGGGGCGAGTCATGACAAATATCACTTGGGAGGACCGCCTCTGCCCTGTAAACCATGAAGAAAGGTGTATAACCCGTAGATCAATTTGGGGTGGTGTTTATGCTCCATAACACAGATGGTAATTCCTCCACCCAACAACCCGGCGTCCATTTCAAAGGAACCATAAGCCTGGGCTTGATACCCTTCAAGATTTCTTGATTAGCTCTCTCAACTTGACCATTAGACTGGGGATGAGCCACGGAAGACACATCAAGCCGGATGTGCTCTCGTTGACAAAAATCCTTCATCTCACCTTTAGAAAGGTTTGTGCCATTATCTGTGATGATGCTGTGTGGAAAACCAAAACGGAAGATCACCTTCTTGATGAATTGAACCGCCGTGGCTGCATCACACTTGCTTACGGGCTCCCTTCAACCCATTTACTAAACTTGTCCACCGCCACCAACAGGTGGGTCTTCTTATCCTTGGATCGCTTAAAAGGCCCTACCATATCAAGCCCCCAAGCAGCAAACAACCAAGTGATTGGAATCATCCATAGCTCCTGAGCCAGAACTTGAGCTCGTCGTGAGAACTTCTGACAAGTGTCACATCGCTTTACCAGGTCCTTAGCATCAGCATGAGCCGTTAACCAATAGAAACCATGATGAAAAGCTTTAGCAACCAAGGATTTTGAACCGGCGTGGTGACCACAATCTCCTTCATGGATCTCGCGCAAAATCTCTTGGCCCTCTTCAGGAGAAACACAACGCTGGAACACGCCTGAGACACTGCAGTGATGTAACTCGCCATTGTGAATAACCATGGACTTTGATCGCCGGACTATCTGCCTGGCCAGAACTTCATATGCTGGTAACTCGCCTCGGCTCATATACGCCAAATATGGAACTGTCCAATCCGGAATTACATGTAAAGCGGCAACCAATTGTGCCTCCGGATCAGGAATAGGTAAGTCCTCCTCTGTAGGCAACTTAACAGACGGGTTATGCAGGATATCCAGAAAGGTATTGGGTGGTACCGGTTTATGTTGAGATCCCAGCCGGCTTAAAGTATCTGCTGCTTCATTCTTGCGCCGATCAATGTGCTCAACCTGATAACCCTTGAAATAACCAGCAACAATATCCACTTCTCGTCGGTAAGCCGCCATGAGTGGATCCTTAGAATCCCAAGTACCTGAAACTTGCTGAGCCACTAGATTGGAGTCTCCAAAGCATCATACCCCACTTAAGTTCATTTCCTTAGCCACTCGAAGACCATGGAGTAAGGCCTTTTACTCAGCTGCATTGTTAGTACAAGGAAACATTAAGTGGAGAACATAACGAATTTTATCACCTCAAGGGGAAGTAAGGACAACTCCAGCCCCCGAGCCCTCCAATTGCCTCGACCCATCAAAGTGGATAGTCCAGTATGTGCTGTCTGGTTTGTCTTCCGGTGCCTGCAATTCTGTCCAATCATTGATGAAATCCACAAGGGCCTGGGACTTGATAGCTGTTCGAGGCATATATTTCAAACCATGTGGTCCAAGCTCAATAGCCCATTTAGCAACCCAGCCAGTTGCCTCCCTGTTCTGGATTATATCCCCCAAAGGAGCGGAACTGACCACTATGATGGGATGGCCTTGAACGTACTGTTTAAGCTTCCGGCTTGCCATGAAAACCCCATACACCAGCTTCTGCCAGTGCGGATATCTTTGCTTTGACTCAATGAGCACTTCACTGATATAATAAACCGGCCTTTGAATCGGGTACTCCTTCCCAGCCTCCTCGCGCTCCACCACAATAGCGACACTGATAGCCCGGGCATTAGCAGCTACGTATAGCAACAGTGGCTCCTTATCAACCGGAGCAGCAAGAACCGGCGGTTCAGCCAACTGCTTCTTTAAGTCCTCAAACGCCGCATCAGCAGCATCATTCCAGACAAAATTGTCTATCTTCTTCAGCATCTGATATAGAGGGATCGCCTTCTCTCCCAACCTGCTGATAAACCGGCTCAAAGCCGCAATACGACCCGCCAGACGTTGAACATCATTGGTACACGCCGGTTTAGCGAGAGACGTAATAGCTTTAATCTTTTCCGGATTAGCCTCAATGCCCCTGTTAGATACCAGAAAACCTAAGAGCTTGCCTGCCGGAACACCGAAGATGCATTTGTCTGGATTGAGCATCATCTTATAAACCCGAAGATTGTCAAAGGTCTCCTTGAGGTCATCTATCAATGTCTCCTTTTTCCTGAATTTTACCACAATATCATCTACATAAGCATGAACATTGCGCCCAATCTGAGTATGAAGACAATTCTGCACACATCGCTGATAAGTTGCTTGGGCACTCTTGAGCCCAAAGGGCATAGACACATAACACAAGGCTCCAAAGGGAGTGATGAAAGCTGTCTTCTCCTGGTCCTTAACTGCCATCTTGATATGATGATATCCAGAATAAGCATCCAAGAAACTCAAACGCTCACAACCCGCTGTAGCATCAATGATTTGATCAATACGACGGAGGGCAAAGGGATCAGCTGGGCAAGCTTTGTTCAAATCTGTGTAGTCCACACACATACGCCAAGTGCCATTTTTCTTAAGAACCAGCACCAGATTATCCAACCACTCAAGGTGAACACCTCCACAATAATCCCTGCTGCCAACAGCCAGGCTACCTCTTCACCAATGGCCTTACGCCGCTCTTTGTTAAAGCGGCGAAGAAATTGTTTGACCGATTTGAACTTCGGATCAATATTAAGAGTGTGCTCAGCGAGTTCCCTTGGTACACCTGGCATGTTAGAAGGTTTCCATGCAAAGATGTCCCGGTTCTCATGGATGAACTCGATGAGCGCGCTTTGCTATTTCGGATCCAAGTTGACGTTGATGCTGAACTGCTTGGATGAATCGCCAGGAACAAAGTCAACCAATTTAGTCTCATCAGCCGATTTGAACTTCAAAGCCGGGTCATGCTCTATAGTGGGCTTCTTCAGAGAAGTCATATCTGCCGGATCAACATTGTCCTTATAAAACTTCAACTCCTCCGTTGCACAAACTGACTCAGCATAGGCCGCATCACCTTCCTCACACTCCAGAGCAATCTTGCGGTTACCGTGAACCATGATGGTCCCCTTATGACCCGACATTTTGAGCTGTAGATAAATATAACAGGGCCTCACCATGAACTTTGCATAAGCCAGCCATCCAAACAGGGCGTGATACAGGCTTTGGATTTTCACCACTTCAAAGGTCAAAGTTTATGACCTGGAATCATGCTCATCACCAAACACAACCTCCAAAGCTATCTTGCCAACTGGATATGCCGATTTACCTGGCACTACACCGTGAAAAATAGTGTTTGACGGTTTAAGATTCTTATCCGCCAATCCCATGCGACGGAAGGTTTCATAATACAGGATGTTGATGTTGCTCCCTCCATCCATGAGCACCTTGGTTAATTTATAACCTCCCACCTGAGGTGCCACCACTAACGCCAGATGACCCAGATTATCATCCCGGGGTGGATGATCCTCTCTACTCCACACAATGGGCTGCTCGGACCATCGCAACTAACGGGATACTGCCGGTTCAACAACATTAACTGCCCTCTTGTGAAGCTTCTGATCTCGCTTGCACAAGCTAGTGGTAAAAACATGATACTGCCCACCATTCAACTACTTCGGGTTACTCTGATAACCTGATTGCTGCTGATTCCCCTGATTGTTCTGCTGGTTTTGACCACCTTGGTTGTTCTGGTTGCCCTGATTATTCTGAAATCCAGAGTTTGAACCGCCGCCACCGTAACCTAGCCCGTGAAATCCTGGACCTGAACTGCCAGACGGACCCTGATCATACCGGAAGAGATCAAATTTTTTGAACTCCTTCATAATGAAGCAATCCTTCAAGAGGTGTGTGGCCGGAACCTCCTTCGTCCCGTGCTTTGGGCAGGGCTAGTTTAACAGACGCTCCAGATTCATGCCTCCACCGTGCTGGGGCGGTTTACCCTTACGACGCTGTGTATTACCCTGTACATTGGTGTTAGCCACAAAATCCGAATTATCCACTTTACGCTTACCATTGTTCCCATGGCTCCCTTGGTTATGCTGCTGTCCCTTCGCACCGCCGTTGTTCTTTCCCTTCTCTGGTTTCTCCTCGTCAGAATCGGGATCCTTGGTATTATCAGAATCAGCATACTTAACGAAGGCTGCCATAAGCGTTCCCATGTCATTGTAGTGGCGTTTGAGCCGTCCCAACATCATCTTCAACGATTTAAACCGGCAATTACCCTCCAATGTTACAATCGCTGTCATTGATGCGGCCGATGATGCAGGATTTGAACCCGTCCATGGTTTCTTCTCCTTGAACACAAGCAGCCAGACCACAATGGACATGGGTTGTTTGCACGTATCCTTGAAGTTCGCTATAAACTGGGCCTTCAATTGGTCCCATGACCCGATGGAGTTAGTGGGCAGGCTCTTTAACCAAGTGCGGGTTGTTCCTTCCAAAATCATGGTGAAGTATTTTGCACATGCCGCTTCATCCACTTCCAGCATCTCCATAGCCATCTCATAGCTCTCAACCCATGACTCGGGAGGTAAATCGGCGGTGTAGTTAGGCACCTTACGCGGTCCCTTGAAATCCTTGGGCAACCGCACATTGCGGAGAGCCGGGGTGAGACACGGCACTCCCCAGGAGCTGAAGGCAAGTCCTCTTTCTACTGATGCCGCTGGTTGAACCGGGGCGGGTTGATGATGACCCGCGTATTGTGCCGCTAATGCGGCCTCCCTTCATGCTCTGCCATTATCCACCACGTCCTGAGCATTTGCACTACCACGCGTCAGATTAGGCCCTCGAGGGGCATTATGGCACCGCACACTGCTTGACACAGCCGGTTCGTCCATGTGCCTGCTATAACTTTTGCTTGGACGGGGGTTGAATGTATTCCATCTCGGCTATAGGAATAAGCCTGCTACTGCACAACAGCGGTTTGAAGAAGATCCCTAGCCCGTCGCGTCTCAAGCGCCGCCAGCGAATCACCCTCCATTGGAATAGCTGCCAGGCGAGATGCCGTGGCAATCATGTTATCCAAAGGGCTAGAAAAATGACCCGGCGGCGTCGATACGTATTGCGGTGGGTTATCCGTCCATCGAGGCGGTTCTGTTATTCGTGGCTGATCTGGCGCTTCCACAGGTGCCTCGGTCCGGTTTACTGCTGCCGGATTACTTGGCCCAGCTCCCGGCGTATTGAAGAGATTCAGTCCTTCGTAAACCGGCGGCAGACGAGATTGGTACTTCCTTCGCAGCACTTCGTTTGACGCATTCTGATCCAAGATAAGCCGGTAATTTTGCGCCTGGATCTGCTGTGACTGGGCATCTAAAGCGGCCAGTTCCTCAGCCATCCTGACTTCCTCAGCTGCCAAGTCCTCCTTGGCCTGTGTTATATGGTCCTTCAGCTTGGTAACCTCCGCATTATGCCGATCTTGAGTCTCCGGGGTAACTGTCGTGGTTAACAACATCGACCAGGCATCCAACAAGCCGGAAAGAACTTGAGCCGGCCAGTGCCCGGGTCCTCCTGCCCCGGCTGCCGTTCCGGAATTCATCGCTGTTGTAGTGGAATTTTGCAAAGTTGCTGTGTACCGGCCATGAAGATCGCAACCCGGTTTGGCGGTTCAAAGGATTCCGGAATACTGCTACCATCGGAATAACCCCCAAACAGGCCACCCTCAACTTGATACAACGACTCAGTCTCTCGGGTAGATGATCCGCCGTCGGAGTAGATGGCCGTCTAACCATCAGACACCAGTTCAGATCCCACACCATGGATGAATCCTACGAACGCACGCTTCATGGAAGGCCGAACCTGGGCAGGGCTCGCACGCTGAGCCGTCTCGACGAGGGCGCTGGAGATGTCCGGCTCAGGGCCCGGTTCGCCGATCTTGCCGATGAAGACGTGAATTCTGCCAAAGGGGACCCGGTACCCATACTCAATTGAGCCGGCCTCGGGGCCCCATCCTGCATCATCGATGTAGAGCTTGCCAGGACGACTCTTGGTCATCCGGCCAACTGTGTATCCCTTGAGTCCTTCAAAGTTGCCCTTCAAGAACTCGAAACCATCGTGCGACAGCCCCACGGTGGGCGCCAACTGTCGTGGAAATATCACGTCAGATGTCCTAGCGGAAGGACTTAGTCGTGGAGCCATCGCAACGGGATTAGCAAAAAGGGGTTAAACTGGACAAAGGACGCGGGGAGTTTATACTGGTTCGGCCCCTTGCGGTGAAGGTAAAAGCCTACGATCCAGTTGTTGTGGGATTGTGTAGGATCTTGAGAAGAGGTGTCTAGAGGGGGGTGATTAGACACTAAGTACCAAAGTAGCAGTTTTTAACCTTTTTAAGTTTAAGTGGAGTTTAGGCACAAGCTTAACATTCACAACACATAGCAAGCAAGCATGCAAAGAGTATATGAGCGGCGGAAAGTAAAGCATGCAACTTGCAAGAATGTAAAGGGAAGGTTTTTGGAGGATTCAAACGCAATTGGAGACACGGATGTTTTGGCATGGTTCCGATAGGTGGTGCTATCGTACATCCACGTTGATGGAGACTTCAACCCACGAAGGGTAACGGTTGCGCGAGTCCACAGAGGGTTCCACCCACGAAGGGTCCACGAAGAAGCAACCTTGTCTATCCCACCATGGCCGTCGCCCATGAAGGACTTGCCTCACTAGCGGTAGATCTTCACGAAGTAGGCGATCTCCTTGCCCTTACAAACTCCTTGGTTCAACTCCACAATCTTGTCGGAGGCTCCCAAGTGACACCTAGCCAATCTAGGAGACACCACTCTCCAAGAAGTAACAAATGGTGCGTTGATGATGAACTCCTTGCTCTTGTGCTTCAAATGATAGTCTCCCCAACACTCAACTCTCTCTCATAGGATTTGGATCTGGTGGAAAGAAGATTTGAGTGGAAAGCAACTTGGGGAAGGCTAGAGATCAAGATTCATATGGTAGGAATGGAATATCTTGGCCTCAACACATGAGTAGGTAGTTCTCTCTCAGAAATAGGATGCTGGAAGTGTAGGTTTGTTCTGATGGCTCTCTCCACGAATGAAGAGGAGGTGGAGGGGTATATATAGCCTCCACACAAAATCTAACCGTTACACACAATTTACCAAACTCGGTGGGACCGAATCAACAAACTCGGTCAGACCGATTTAGCAAATTAGTGACCGTTAGGATTTTCGGTGGGACCGAAATGCAACTCGGTAGGACCGATATGGTTAGGGTTAGGGCATAACGTAATCTCGGTGAGACCGATTACACAAACTCGGTAGGACCGATTTTGATAATTAGCTAACCAGAGAGTTGGTCAGGCAAACTCGGTTGGACCGATTATCAAACTCGGTGGGACCGATTTTGTAATAAGTTAACCAGAGAGTTTGCATTGTAATCTCGGTAGTACCGGTTGCTCAAACTCGGTGAGACCGATTTTGATAATGGACATACACAGAGAGATTACAATCCATCTCGGTGAGACCGAGATCCCTATCGGTGAGACCGATTTGCCTAGGGTTTGTGGCAGTGGCTAAGACATCAAACTCGGTGGCGCCGGATAGAAAGAATCAGTGGGGCCGAGTTTGACTTTAGGTTTAGGACATATGTGGACGTGGGAAAGTAGTTGAGGGTTTTGGAGCATATCACTAAGCACTTGAGCAAGAAGCTCATTAAGCAACACCTCATCCCTCCTTGATAGTATTGGCTTTTCCTATAGACTCAATGTGATCTTGGATCACTAAAATAAAATGAAGAGTCTTGAGCTTGAAGCTTTAGCCAATCCTTTGTCCTTAGCATCTTGAAGGAGTTCCCACATCCTTTAGTCCATGCCACTCCAATGTTGAACTTATCTGAAATATACTAGATAAAAGTGTTAGTCCAACAAGAGATATGTTGACATTAATTACCAAAACCACCTAGGGAGCACTTGTGCTTTCAATCTCCCCCTTTTTGGTAATTGATGACAACATACATCAAAGCTTTAGATAAAGGATATAAAGAATAGCAAGTAAAGCTTTGGAAAGACATGTAACAAGCATAGGCTCCCCCTACATGTATGCAATCATGTGAATATGGAATATAGAAGCATGTGAGAGCATAACCATGATAGAGCAGGCAATGTGTTACATGTATCTTGGCCATATGCATCAGAGCAAAAAGTATTAAAGGAAATACCTTCATGCCCATGAGTCCTTCTTGCAAACAGTATGTACATCAGCAAGAATTCCTCATACACATGATTGTGATGCATATACTTACCTTGTAGTCTTGAGTTGGCTTAGGATGGAATGAACCTGCGTAAACAAGGTTAGATAACACAGATACATCTACTAGCCAGAGCAAACAGAAGAAACCACAAGAATACCAAGACTGGGATGACATGTAGAGAGTGAGTACTAAGTACCACATTGGATTAGACATGTCCCCAAGAGTAAAGATATGCAATGAATTTAAATGATTTCTTTCCCTTAGATGTCTTGCTCCCCCTGAATCTAGCATGGGATACTGGGAGAAGATAGGGAACAGAAAATCAGAGCTGAAAGATATAAATGAACAGAGCTAATGCAAGCTAATGCAAATAAGCACATATGAACATGTCTTTCCCCTCAAGAAGACATGTGGCATCTCTCCTCTTGAACACCAAGCATCTGGGATCCTTGAGAAATACTTTCTACTTGAGTATTCTCTCCCCCTGGAGATCTCTCTCTCTCCCCTGAGAGGTGATATATCTCCTCTGATGTGATCTCTCTCTAAATGATAAGCTTTGATGTGATCTCTCTCTCCCCCTTTGACATCAATTTCCAAGAAGGGATGGATAAAGATGTAATCTCTCTCTCTCCCTCTGGAATTTGACGTGAATGGGTTTGATCCTTGAGTCACAACATAAAGCAATGATAGAAATGTGATGCTTGTAGAGGACAAGATTCATTGAGTGGAGCTGGATCAGAAGAAACACAGAATAAGTGGCAAACTGTTTTTCCTGTTGTGAAATCGGTGGCATCGAGTGGTATGCTTCGGTGGTACCGAAAGTTTCCAGTTGGACCGAAAATAACAAATCGGTGTAACCGAGTTCATCACAGAGAAAACACTTGTCACCTTAGCTCACTAGACTAATAAGATCTCACAAAGAAGATATGCAAGGAATTAGATGCAGAAAATGCAGAGCAAATAGAAAGAAATCTAGATGAAGTTTTTTTGAAAGGGGAAACATATATGCATGAAACAAATGCAAAAACACAGAAGAAAACACAAGGTAACTTCATCCAGAGATGGTCGGCGACAAAGTCACCTATGTTAGAGTATATTGACTTAGGAGTCAAGTGAGATCACTTGATCATAGGTCATACTCATCGTTTAAGCTCAAAATGGGGTTGCCATTTTTCGTTTAAGCATCTTGATGTATTCACATCTTGTCGAGTTGCTTTAGCTCATGACTTGGAGTAAAGCTTCTCTAAGATGGAATAACGTACCTTGGTTGGTGGTGTTGTCCATGTAGTTGAACTTGTGTGGCTTGCTCAAGGTTGATGTAGCTCATCAAGAGTTGGGAGCACCACTTGGAATTTGAGTCCATCTACCTACATGGGTTAGTTCTTGCAAGGAAGAGCACTTGTGTATCCAAAAATGACAATCATGAAGCTCAACATAGAATTTGTCAAAGGATATGTTTGAATGGTTTCGTGCTTCCTTGGCTTCAACCACCTTTGTGTAGAGACTTGGTGATGTAGAGATTGCTCAAGATATGAGTAGGTTACAACCTCATGGAATTAGATTCATCCAAGTACCTACATGGGTTAGATAACATGCAAGATACAAATATATCCAAGACATAAGATTTTCATCATAAGAGAGATATCAAGGATTAGTCATAAGCTCATGTCTTGCATGTATCCAATGGAGTTTCTACTCCAAGTTTGAAGCATCAATGATGTTCAATTCTCCTCTTAACCTGCAAAACACTTTCTCATCAAGAGGTTTAGTGAATATATCCGCTAATTGCTTTTCGGTGCGAACATGCTTAAGATCAATGTCACCCTTAGCAACATGATCTCGAATGAAATGATGACGAACTTCAATATGCTTAGTTCGAGAATGTTGCACAGGATTATGACCAATTTTGATAGCACTTTCATTGTCACAAAGCAATGGAACATGTTTCACATATATCCCATAATCTTTAAGAGTTTGGGTCATCCAAAGTAATTGAGCACAACATGAACCAGCGGCAATGTATTCCGCTTCGGCGGTGGATAAGGATACCGAGTTTTGTTTCTTGGAGGACCAAGACACAAGAGATCTACCAAGAAATTGACAAGTACCCGAAGTGGACTTTCTATCAACCTTGTCTCCGGCATAGTCCGAGTCGGAGTAGCCAACAAGATCGAAAGAGGCCCTCTTAGGATACCAAATGCCAAAATTTGGTGTATGAATTAAGTATCTCACTATCCTTTTCACGGCCTTAAGATGACATTCTTTAGGAGCAGCTTGATATCGTGCACACATGCACACACTTAGCATAATATCGGGACGTGAAGCACATAGATATAACAATGAACCAATCATAGAGCGATAAACCTTTTGATCAACCGGTTCACCATCTTTGGTCAAGTCAAGATGTCCACTAGTAGGCATGGGTGTAGTCATACCTTTGCATTCTTGCATATTGAACTTCTTGAATAAGTCCTTGGTGTACTTCGTTTGAGAAACAAAAGTACCTTCCTTAGTTTGCTTGATTTGCAACCCAAGAAAGAATTTGAGTTCACTCATCATAGACATCTCAAACTTCTCCGACATTAGCTTCCCAAACTTTTCACTAAAATGAGGGTTAGTTGAACCAAATATAATATCATCAACATAGATTTGGCACACAAAGAGTTCTCCATTAACCCTTTTAGTAAAAAGAGTAGAATCAATTTTCCCAATTTCAAAGCCTTTTTCAATAAGGAACTTGGTCAAGCATTTATACCACGCTCTAGGAGCTTGTTTAAGACCATAAAGAGCTTTGTGAAGTTTGTAAACATGATTTGGTTTCTTAGGATTGACAAAGCCGGGAGGTTGCTTAACATAAACTTCCTCCTCTATTTCACCATTTAGAAAAGCACTTTTAATGTCCATTTGGTACAAGGTGATATCATGGTGATTAGCATAGGCAAGTAAGATGCGAATGGACTCAAGTCTAGCAACGGGAGCATAAGTCTCACCATAGTCCATACCTTCGACTTGTGTGTAGCCTTGGGCGACGAGACGTGCTTTGTTGCGAACTACTTGTCCATCTTCATCTTGCTTGTTGCGAAACACCCATTTGGTACCGATGATGTTGTGGTTGTTGTCGGGCTTCTCAACCAATGTCCAAACTTGGTTCCTCTCAAAGTTGTGTAGCTCTTCATGCATAGCATTTATCCAATCCGGATCTTCCAATGCTTCTTCGACCTTCATAGGTTCAATGCTAGAGATGAAAGAATAGTTTTCACAAAAGTTAGCTAAACGAGTTTTAGAGCGAGTGATTCTCCCGGTTTGAATATCATTGTAGATTTGCTCGACGGGATGGTCTTTAGCAATTCTTGCTCGAACTCGTGAAAGCTTTTGCTTGGATCTTGGTTGAACTTCTTCTTCATCTTGTTCTTCTTCTTGGCCTTCTTCATTGTTGGCGTTGTCGTTCTCTTGTCGTGGTGGAGAAGGAGGTTGTTGACGTTCATCTTGATGCACTTCCTCGTTTTCTTCATCTTGGTGTGTCCCACTTGTGGATGCTTCCGTATCAACTCTTGGTTCACCTTGTCGTGAAGTAGAAGCTTCCACTTGGACGGACGAGGTACTCTCCTTCACCTCCGTTGGACGGACCTTGCCAATAGACAAGTCTTGGATTGCTTCCGAAGGATCTTTGTCTCCTACATCAATTGGCAATTGCTCTACTTGCGAGCCGTTAGATTCATCAAACTTCACATCTACCGTCTCTTCAACCTTTCGGGTGAAATTGTTGTAGACACGGTAAGTGTGAGAGTTTGAGCCATAACCTAGTAGGAAACCTTCATGAGACTTAGGAGCAAATTTAGAACGACGATGCTTATCAAGAATGTAGCACTTTGAGCCGAATACTCGAAAGTATCCAACTTGGGGTTTGTTACCGGTGAGGAGCTCGTATGCCGTCTTGCCGAGTAGCTTGTGAAGATACAAGCGATTTGTTGCATGACAAGCTGTCTCAACCGCTTCTGCCCAAAAGTGCTTCGCGTCTTGTACTCATCAAGCATCGTTCTCGCCATTTCGATGAGCGTCCGGTTCTTCCTCTCAACAACTCCATTTTGTTGAGGTGTGTACGTAGCCGAGAACTCGTGTGAAATCCCTTCTTCGTCAAGAAAGGTGTCCACATTTGCGTTCTTGAACTCCGTTCCGTTGTCGCTGCGAACCTTCTTGATCTTCACTTCAAATTGGTTTTGGGCCTTCCTAGCGAAGTTTTTGAAGATCTTTTGGACCTGCGATTTATCATCGAGAAAGAACACCCACGTAAATCTTGAAAAATCATCAACTATAACTAGACCAAAAGAATTTCCACCAAGACTCTTGTAAGAGTTGGGACCAAAAAGATCCATGTGAAGTAGCTGAAGTGGCCTCTTTGTGGTCATGATGTTCTTCACGGGATGCCTTCCTCCAACCTGTTTACCTGCTTGACAAGCACTGCAAAGTCTATCCTTATCAAATATGACATCGTTAACACCAAGGATATGATTCCCTTTAATAAGCTTGTCAAGGTTTCTCATGCCAACATGACCTAGTCGTCTATGCCATAACCAACCTTTTGAGGATTTAGCAATGAAGCAAGTTTTAGGTTGAGCCTTTTTAGTGAAATCAACAATGTATAGATCACCTCTACGTATACGAGTAAAGACCATTTTATGATTGTCTCGACGAAACACTTGGCAATCTACTTCAGTAAATAGGACATTGAAACCGAAATCAGCAAGTCTAGATACTGAAAGTAGGTTGTAACCAAGAGATTCAACGAGCATAACATTTTGTATGGAGCTATCATGTGATATGGCCACCTTACCGAGGCCAACCACCTTACCCTTTGAGTTGTCACCGAAAGTGACATACTTTCGAGGACCATCATTTTCAGCAAGCTCACGAAACATGTCTTTATCTCCGGTCATGTGATCGGTACATCCACTATCAAGAACCCATTCCTTTCCTCCTGACATATATCCCCGGAGATTTGCCATAAGACCAAAATGTCTCATTGCATCATCAAGATCGAAGTCACTATCATCATCCTCATCATAGTATCCATGTTCAACATCATCATGTGGTGGATCAAATCCTAGAGAGGGTGATTCGTTAGAGTGAGTTTGACAATGATCTTGTCTATGAATTTTTATAGCTTCAGAAATAATATCACTAATAATTCCAACATCTCCTTTGGCACGCATAAGGTTTTAAGTTCAAATAGACGATCACCAAACATAGGATCACTAGTATTCATCTTACTCAAAGCAATATACTTATGGAGAATTTCATCTAGATTTTTCAAGTAATAATTTGGAAATCGTTCCTCAAGAAATTTCCATATAGTGTAGTCACACTCAAGAGTAGGCAAACATCCAATCAAGTTTCTAGGCAATCCTCTAATAATAAGTTCGGCAGTTCTAAGATTCCTAACCATGTCAATTGACTCATCAAGAGTAGGATGCATAGGATCAACATGAGGTGCACAAGGGCTAACAATATACTTGTTCAAATGATATTGATTGAAAATTACAAGCATCTCATTTTTCCACTCATGAAAATATTCTCCATCAAGAATAGGCACTCTATGTCTAAGACTCCCCAAAGTAGACTCACCCATCTTCCTCCAATGGTGATTAAACCAAGGCAATGGATACCAATGCTCTGATACCACTTGTAGGACCTTGAGAAGAGGTGTCTAGAGGGGGGGTGATTAGACACTAAGTACCAAAGTTGCAGTTTTTAACCTTTTTAAGTTTAAGTGGAGTTTAGGCACAAGTTTAACATTCACAACACATAGCAAGCAAGCATGCAAAGAGTATATGAGCAGCGGAAAGTAAAGCATGCAACTTGCAAGAATGTAAAGGGAAGGGTTTTGGAGGATTCAAACACAATTGGAGACACGGATGTTTTTGGCGTGGTTCCGATAGGTGGTGCTATCGTACATCCACGTTGATGGAGACTTCAACCCACGAAGGGTAACGGTTGCGCGAGTCCACGGAGGGCTCCACCCACGAAGGGTCCACGAAGAAGCAACCTTGTCTATCCCACCATGGCCGTCGCCCACGAAGGACTTGCCTCACTAGCGGTAGATCTTCACGAAGTAGGCGATCTCCTTGCCCTTACAAACTCCTTGGTTCAACTCCACAATCTTGTTGGAGGCTCCCAAGTGACACCTAGCCAATCTAGGAGACACCACTCTCCAAGAAGTAACAAATGGTGCGTTGATGATGAACTCCTTGCTCTTGTGCTTCAAATGATAGTCTCCCCAACACTCAACTCTCTCTCATAGGATTTGGATCTGGTGGAAAGAAGATTTGAGTGGAAAGCAACTTGGGGAAGGCTAGAGATCAAGATTCATATGGTAGGAATGGAATATCTTGGCCTCAACACATGAGTAGGTAGTTCTCTCTCAGAAATGGTATGTTGGAAGTGTAGGTTTGTTCTGATGGCTCTCTCCACGAATGAAGAGGAGGTGGAGGGGTATATATAGCCTCCACACAAAATCTAACCGTTACACACAATTTACCAAACTCGGTGGGATCGAATCAACAAACTCGGTCAGACCGATTCAGCAAATTTAGTGACCGTTAGGATTTTCGGTGGGACCGAAATGCAACTCGGTAGGACCGATATGGTTAGGGTTAGGGCATAACGTAATCTCGGTGAGACCGATTACACAAACTCGGTGAGACCGATTTTGGTAATTAGCTAACCAGAGAGTTGGTCAGGCAAACTCGGTTGGACCGATTACTCAAACTCGGTGGGACCGATTTTGGTAATGAGTCAACCAGGAAGTTTGCATTGTAATCTCGGTAGTACCGATTGCTCAAACTCGGTGAGACCGATTTTGATAATGGACATACACAGAGAGATTACAAGCGGTGAGACCGAGATCCCTATCGGTGATACCGACTTGCCTAGGGTTTGTGGCAGTGGCTATGTCATCTGAACTCGGTGGCGCCGGATAGAAAGAATCGGTGGGGCCGAGTTTGACTTTAGGTTTAGGACATATGTGTGGAAGTGGGAAAGTAGTTGAGGGTTTTGGAGCATATCACTAAGCACTGTGGAGCAAGAAACTCATTAAGCAACACCTCATCCCTCCTTGATAGTATTGGCTTTTCCTATAGACTCAATGTGATCTTGGATCACTAAAATATAAAATGAAGAGTCTTGAGCTTGAAGCTTTAGCCAATCCTTTGTCCTTAGCATCTTGAAGGAGTTCCCACATCCTTTAGTCCATGCCACTCCAATGTTGAACTTGTCTAAAATATACTAGATAAAAGTGTTAGTCCAACAAGAGATATGTTGACATTAACTACCAAAACCACCTAGGGAGCACTTGTGCTTTCAGATTGATTGATCTCGATGAGAAGGGAGCGAATCCGCTTTACCTATCTCTCGAGCTGTTGTTTCTTGTCCCTGAACCGCCGCCGGGTCGTCCCTATATATACACAGGTTGACGCCCGGCCGGTCTACAGAATCCCGAGGCCGGCTCATACAAGTGTCCGGCTCGGTTTCTTCTTTTCCCTAACTTAAAATACAAGTTATACATATATGGCGGTTTACTACTATGGGCCCTAATCCGCCATTGGGCTCTGGGCCTCTAAGCCTCCATAGTTAAAGCGCCATGTACTTCGTCTTCATGGGTTCTTTATGCAGGGCTCTTTGTGAGTGTAATCCGGCCCCTCCTGGGCGGTTTAACTCAGTAGTCATACCCCCAACACGACGTCTCAGTGCCCGAAGGTAGTTGTGTTGGCGAAAACGAGGCAGTCAGATATGCGGGCTTTATAACTTTCACTTAGTCATAGGAGCTTAAAGTTGGGAGGCCAGCAAGTAGCCACCCGCTTAGTGTTCGGCGACAACCGAGGTCAAGCCGTAAACACTTCGGCCAATGTTATGAACGGCCCGTCATTTAATACAGTCATCGGACTGCTGACCAGTTTACGCTTATTATGACAGTTAGCTTTCGGCTCTCTCCACTGTGGTGCTTAACCATGCGAGCTGGAAGCACAATCGCAGTGGTTCTCCCTTTGCACACCTAGCCGAACAAAGCGGAACATAGGAAGCAAGCACAGGAGCTGGGTAACCCAACTATGGACCGAAGACACAAATTGAAACTGATGCATATATAGTAATATCCGAGAATTTTTGCTGAATCTCTAAAGGTGTCCGGCGTTGTACTGCGAGACTTATGCGGAAAACTCACAAATAGTTGAAAAGTGCCATAGGATTGGAAAACCAAAAAAACGTCAGGAAACACTCGACGTCCGAACGAGATCAATTGTTCGGTGCCAATCAGAAAATTGGTCTTAGAAAAAAAATTGTGCTTCTGTCGTGCTTTAACATGACACATCCTATCTCAAGGCTTCAAGCGGGTCAGCCTACGACTTCAACCTCCTATCCCGAAGGCGGAGTACTTCTCGTTAGGCCAGTTTAGCAAACTTTAGCGGCTTTGAGAGAGAAATTAGGCTCCTCGTCTATTAACCACACACTCGTGTCGAAAAAGGTGTGGTAGAAAAAAGACTTTGCAATGACTAAGAAGAAGAACACTTATTATAAAACAGCTCACATAAATTTAAGAGCCCCCGAGTGACTTGGGTAAAAGAATTTTATGATTGTATGTACCAAAGTACTTATATCATATATGTGTTCACCCGAACATTAAACGCGTCTTAACCGACCTTCGGCTTCTCCCTCTTCGGCCAAGGGCCGAAATGTGTTATGTAGTTCACCTGTCGAGAATATCAACGGTGTTTCTGATAACCAGGCAATCATGCCATAGGGCTGTAACAGACAAAGCACGCTAAGGGAGCTTATGCTATATTACTGACAAAGTGTAAGAAGCATCTTCGAAGAAAATAGTACCCCCACCGATACCTTTCTTCGGTTGCTCATTGCTACTATGAGACTTGTGCAATAGATTTTTTGTACTCATGAGTTCCGTTGTGTGCCGACCATAATTGAAAACAATAAGAGCGCTAGCTTTCAGCTTCACCCAATCTGAGGTCAGAGCTTGGAGGATCCGGTCATGACAATCGCAGAGGTGCTCCCTTTACTCCCTAGCCGAACAATCGGGAATGTAGGGGTAAACACAGGACCGAGGCAACCCAGCTTGCAAATCGCTTTAGTCAACATGGTGCATATTGTGACGTAATACACGAACAAGGAACGAAGCCGTACAAGTATAATCATATGCAAGAGGAAAGTCTTCTGTCGGTGTACTAGAGTAGGGGTACCCTAGTATCCCGAACTTGTGCACGGGCAGTTGTAGCACCCCGCGGCAAGGCTGTGGCGGTCGCCGACAAGCAGGACAGCACCAACAAGCAGTACTGCAAGATCCACCGCACCAAGGGTCATGACCTCCAGAGCTGCAAGAAGGTCGAGCAGCTTGTCGAACAACAAAAGGCTGAATACGAGCGGCGCGACAAGGAGAAAGCCCAGGAAGGTGCTGGAGGAGCCAGCAAGAAACGCCCCGGCCGAGGAGGACGCCGCGGCAAGGCCAAGCAGTGGCAAGGAGACAGACCTCCCCGCGGCCGCGACAAGGATGAAGATGACGATGACGATGAAGATATGGATGCTGACGAGACCGATGAGCAGGAGTTCCAGAAAGCCACAGAGGTCCTATGCATTGACGGCGGTGCTTCTCTGCATACTTCACACCGCCAGCTCAAGCAGTGGGTGCGGGAAGTCAATGCGGCAGAACCACCCATCGAGTCACGCAAGCCTCTGAAATGGTCCAGCACGCCTATCATCTTTGATATTGAGGACCACCCTGATCACATAACTATGGTCGGGTGCTTGCCGATGTTGGTTTCACCAACCATCCACAACCTCAAGGTCACTAAGATTCTAGTTGACGGCGGGGCCGGCTTGAACCTGATCTCCTCCGTGGTACTCCAGAAGCTTCAGATCCCTGATGGCGAGCTCGAAGAGACCGGCACATTTCAAGGAATCAATCCGGGAAGGAGCAAGCCAAAGGGAAACATCACGTTGCCGGTAACATTTGGCAGCGAGTTGAACTTCAGGACTAAGAGGGTCACTTTTGACGTTGCTGATTTTCCATTGCCTTACAATGGGATACTCGGCCGTCCAGCGCTCGCCAAATTCATGGTAGCCTCTCACTATGCATACAACATACTGAAGATGCCAGGCCCGATAAGTGTCATCTCTGTCCCTGGCGACAAGAAGGATGCTCTTATTTGCGCCAACAAGATCTACCGGGAAGCAGCAGCCGCAACAGATCGCAGGTCACTTGCCGTTGAAGCCCCCGAGGGGGGAAGATGGCCCACTCCTTTCGCAGCGTCGCGAGCCGCTGCGCCTCGGCCGACTTCACGCCCTTCCCCTTGTCGGCTTTCGGAGCCATGGTGGAGGTGGTGAGGGAGATCGGCGGCATCGGTGGAGCTAGTGGCAATGGGGGGCGGAGCGCTGCTCTCTTTCGGCTTCGGGAAGAAGGGGGGAGCGGCGGAGATTTTCGAGAATGGAGTAGCAACCGGCGAAGTGGGAAAACTGCCCCTGTTTCCCCTGCTTATAAAGAGGGAGGGGGCGGACGTTTCGCCCTTCCGAATAAAGAAACCACCCACGATCTCTCCCACGATGCCGCATTCAACGCGTGCCGTTCGGGGAGGGCGCGGTGTATATGGAGTAAGATACGGTGTAACCCAGGCCACGCGTGCCCTGCTTTGGGCCTGGCCCAACAGCGCTCGGCACCGTGTGTAGCCCAGGCCCGGGGGCTCCTGTCGGTGTACTAGAGTAGGGGTACCCTAGTATCCCGAACTTGTGCACGGGCAGTTGCAGCACCCCGCGGCAAGGCTTGCCGGGCGACCGCCAAGGTCCTCCGTGGTTCCCTTGGAGCCATTCAAGAACAAAGTATTCAAGCCAAGGAGACAAGGCCCCGGCAAGAGGAGCTTGCCGGGAAGGCCAACCAAAGCATCTCAAGGAACTTGCCACAACGCGCCGCGCGTCCCCGCAAGGCCTGGTGAGCGACAAGCTTCCGGGCGCGACAACACAACGACCGTGGCAAGGCGTTTGTCGCGGCAAGTAACCACCCTATACCCGCGCTCCAGCACATCCACCAACGTGTTGCCCTGGGGCCTTTCCAGGCGCGCGTGGCAGGAAGCTGTGCAGCCAGCGGTGCGCGGTGGCATGCGACGCTGACAAGATCGCCATCGTGGCGAACGGTGGTGTCCCTGACGGTCCTTTTCTGCACTGTTTGGGCGACACAGACGGGCATTTAATGCCCTTGTCCCCTGCCGTCAGGGTTAGGTAGGATACACTGTACAAGTAGTTGTACCAACCGCAGCTCTTTTTACGTTTTTCCCCTTGTCTGCGTTGCCACCTGTCGGTGATCCCTTGAACATATAAAAGGAGGCCCATGCGCAACGTAGAGAGGGGTTCGAAGGCCAAAATACACACACGCTCGGTCTCGTTAGCAGCAGGAATGTACTGTAGCATTCAGCGCTCCTGAGCAAGAACACAATACAATCAGACAAGCAACAGTAGGAGTATTATCTCTCCGAAGAGCTCCGAAGCTGGGTAAACTGCTCGTGTGCTTCGCCTCGATCTGCTCTTCGTGTGATCTCTGCCCCCCGCCGAACCGAAAGGGGCTTGGTCCGCCGGTCCCATAGGTGTTCGTGGATCAGTTTCCCCGACATCTTTGGCGCGCCAGGTAGGGGGCGTCGAGATTGCGTGAACCTGATCCGGCGTTCACATGAGCTAGATCTTCATTTTCTTCATCGACATGCCACCGAAGAAGAAGACTTCGGCGGCAGCTGCTCCGTCCACGTCACTTCCACCACCACCGGAGCAAACGGGTGGTGGATTAGACGCCGGCGGAAGAACGGACGTCGACGAGGAAGCTCACAATGCTGCCAGGTCCAAGGACAAGGCTGCGCAGACCTCGGCGTCCGTACATGTACCGCGCCCATCTCAGGAGGCGCTGGACCGACAACGTCATGGTATTCGCAGAACCATACGTTCGTTGGGACAAGATCGAGCTGGTGGATCTCGGGGTGCTCAAGACCAACATGCACGCCAACATGCTGGCACGAGCGAGACACGGTTGCCTGGACGGGATACTGCTCCTTCTAACATAGTTAGAAGTCCGAGCATATCCCGCTCCTCGCACCGTTCGCCACTGCCACCCACCACTCCAGCAGAAGCTTTGGCGCGAGCTCAACTGCTCCTGGATTACCCTCCAGCGGAAGACAAGTTGGACCAATGGAGGGCCACCATTCAGAGTCTCATCGTCTTTGCCAACGGCGATACTCCGCGACAGCCAAGTGCATCCCGGCCGCGGCAGGACTGCCAGGCACGAGCCGGTGGCGACGAAACCGGTGAGGGTGCAACCACCATGCATTCTCCACCCCGAAGGCCAAGATCGCCGACTCATTGGATCCACCTCGACAGCGACTCCACCGCATCATCAGATCCACGAGCTCGTCGCGATCAGCGCCAAGTTCTTCACGAACGACAGCAAGAAGACGCTCGTACTCGTATCGAGCGCCGAAGAGAAGCGCGACGTCAATCCGACAAGCGCGCTGGGCCCTCTGTTGACATGCATGCGCCAGGGGAACCAGGCGACTTGCCGCACGCGGTAGGTTGCCCTGCGTTCACTCGTGAGCTGCGGCAAGTCCAGTGGCCCAACACGAAGAATTTTAAGCCAGATGTACCAGAGAAGTACGACGGCAAGACGCATCCGTCGGAGTTCCTCAGCATCTACAACATCACGGTGCAAGCTGCCGGGGGACGGGACGACAAGATCCTTGCCAACTACTTCCTGCTGGTGCTCAAGCCCAATGTCAGATCCTGGCTCATGCACTTGCCGGACAACTCCATATCCTCCTGGGCAGACCTGTGCCATCAGATTGTCGGCGCCTTTACAGGCGGCCACAAGCCTCATGGCCAAGAGAGCGACCTTCATCTGCTCGCCCAGAAGGAAGGAGAGCCCCTGCGCAAGTACATTCAGAGATTCAGCCGCATGCAGCACAACATCCCAGATGTTCACCCTGCCGCGGTAATCAGCGCGTTCCATCAGAACATGCAGAACCGTAGGATGCGGGAGGAGATGGCGATGTGCAAGATCAGAGACGTCAGTGAGCTATATGCCCTGGCCGACAAGTGTGCGCGTGTTGAGGAAGGGAGGAAACTCCCCGGAGAGAATACAGGAGCAGGAGGATCTGATAGTGAGGAGACTGCCCCGACAAGGAAGAACCGGCGGCGGAACAACAGGAAGAAGAAAGGCAAAGATGTGCTAGTTGTTGAGCAGTCCGGCAAGAAAGCCGAAGCTGGTAGCTCCGGCAAGGAGGTTGCCGCAGCTGTGGCGGTCGCCGACAAGCAGGACAGCACCAACAAGCAGTACTGCAAGATCCACCGCACCAAGGGTCATGACCTCCAGAGCTGCAAGAAGGTCGAGCAGCTTGTCGAACAACAAAAGGCTGAATACGAGTGGCGCGACAAGGAGAAAGCCCAGGAAGGTGCTGGAGGAGCCAGCAAGAAACGCCCCGGCCGAGGAGGACGCCGCGGCAAGGCCAAGCAGTGGCAAGGAGACAGACCTCCCCGCGGCCGCGACAAGGATGAAGATGACGATGACGATGAAGATATGGATGATGACGAGACCGATGAGCAGGAGTTCCAGAAAGCCACAGAGGTCCTATGCATTGACGGCGGTGCTTCTCTGCATACTTCACACCGCCAGCTCAAGCAGTGGGTGCGGGAAGTCAATGCGGTAGAACCACCCATCGAGTCACGCAAGCCTCTGAAATGGTCCAGCACGCCTATCATCTTTGATATTGAGGACCACCCTGATCGCATAACTACGGTCGGGTGCTTGCCGATGTTGGTTTCACCAACCATCCGCAACCTCCAGGTCACTAAGATGCTAGTTGACGGCGGGGCCGGCTTGAACCTGATCTCCTCCGCGGTACTCCAGAAGCTTCAGATCCCTGATGGCGAGCTTGAAGAGACCGGCACATTTCAAGGAATCAATCCAGGAAGGAGCAAGCCGAAGGGAAAGATCACGTTGCCGGTAACATTTGGCAGCGAGTTGAACTTCAGGACTAAGAGGGTCACTTTTGACGTTGCTGATTTTCCATTGCCTTACAATGGGATACTCGGCCATCCAGCGCTCGCCAAATTCATGGCAGCCTCTCACTATGCATACAACATATTGAAGATGCCAGGCCCGATAAGTGTCATCTCTGTCCCTGGCGACAAGAAGGATGCTCTTATTTGCGCCGACAAGATCTACTGAGAAGCAGCAGCCGCAACAGATCGCAGGTCACTTGCCGTTGAAGCCCCCGAGGGGGGAAGATGGCCCGCTCCTTTCGCAGCATCGCGAGCCGCTGTGCCTCGGCCGACTTCACGCCCTTCCCCTTGTCGGCTTTCGGAGCCATGGCAGAGGTGGTGAGGGAGATCAGCGGCGTCGGTGGAGCTAGTGGCAATGGGGGGCGGAGCGCTGCTCTCTTTCGGCTTCGGGAAGAAGGGGGGAGCGGCGGAGATTTTCGAGAATGGAGTAGCAACCGGCGAAGTGGGAAAACTGCCCCTGTTTCCCCTGCTTATAAAGAGGGAGGGGGCGGACGTTTTGCCCTTCCGAATAAAGAAACCACCCACGATCTCTCCCACGATGCCGCATTCAACGCGTGCCGTTCGGGGAGGGCGCGGTGGATACGGAGTAAGATACGGTGTAACCCAGGCCACGCGTGCCCGTGCCCTGCTTTGGGCCTGGCCCAACAGCGCTCGGCACCGTGTGTAGCCCAGGCCCGGGGGCTCTTGTCGGTGTACTAGAGTAGGGGTACCCTAGTATCCCGAACTTGTGCACGGGCAGTTGCAGCACCCCGCGGCAAGGCTTGCCGGGCGACCGCCAAGGTCCTCCGTGGTTCCCTTGGAGCCATTCAAGAACAAAGTATTCAAGCCAAGGAGACAAGGCCCCGGCAAGAGGAGCTTGCCGGGAAGGCCAACCAAGGCATCTCAAGGAACTTGCCGCAACGCGCCGCGCGTCCCGGCAAGGCCTGGTGAGCGACAAGCTTCCGGGCGCGACAACACAACGACCGTGGCAAGGCGTTTGCCGCGGCAAGTAACCACCCTGTACCCGCGCTCCAGCACATCCACCAACGTGTTGCCCTGGGGCCTTTCCAAGCGCGCGTGGCAGGAAGCTGTGCAGCCAGCGGTGCGCGGTGGCATGCGACGCTGACAAGATCGCCATCGTGGCGAACGGTGGTGTCCCTGACGGTCCTTTTCTGCACTGTTTGGGCGACACAGACGGGCATTTAATGCCCTTGTCCCCTGCCGTCAGGGTTAGGTAGGATACACTGTACAAGTAGTTGTACCAACCGCAGCTCCTTTTACGTTTTTCCCCTTGTCTGCGTTGCCACCTATAAGTGACCCCTTGAACATATAAAAGGAGGCCCATGCGCAACGTAGAGAGGGGTTCGAAGGCCAAAATACACACACGCTCGGTCTCGTTAGCAGCACGAATATACTGTAGCATTCAGCGCTCCCGAGCAAGAACACAATACAATCAGACAAGCAGCAGTAGGAGTATTATCTCTCCGGAGAGCTCCGAAGCTGGGTAAACTGCTCGTGTGCTTCGCCTTGATCTGCTCTTCGTGTGATCTCCGCCCCCCGCCAAACCGAAAGGGGCTTGGTCCACCGGTCCCATAGGTGTTCGTGGATCAGTTTCCCCGACATCTTTTCCGGCAGAGCTCCCCGAAGCCGCCGCCAAGAAGGTCCCCAAGATCAACACCAAGGATGCTGAGGAACAGTCTGCTCCGACAAGCCTTAGGGTTTGTTCCATTGAAGCAGACGCTCCCAACAAGTTTTGCTCTGGCAATCTTGCCGGGGAACATCAAGCTCCGGCTGAGCCACAGATTATTGCCGTAGAAGCGGATGTTCCCGCAGCAGCATATGTGCCTTTAGTCCTTGTTGTCGAGCCGCAAGCTCCAGCATGGGCACAGCAGATTGTCTGTTTCCTTCAGACAGGAGAACTTCCCGAAGAGCAAGAAGAAGCGGAAAGAGTATCCCGGCAGTCAAGTATGTACCAGTTTGTCGACAGCACACTGTACAGAATAAGACTCAGCGGCGTGAAATTGAAGTGTATTCGCCGGGAAGAAGGACAAGAGCTGTTGGCAGAGATACATGGAGGCATATGTGGTCACCACATTGGCGCAAGAGCACTGCCGGAAAAGCGTTCCGGCAAGGTTTCTTTTGGCCGACAGCCCTCCAGGATGCAACTGCACAAGTAACCAAGTGTGAAGCGTGCCAGTTCCATTCCAAGCAGATACACCAGCCAACTCAAGCTCTCCAGACAATCCCTTTATCCTGGCTATTTTCGGTCTGGGGGCTCGACATCCTCGACCCCTTTCCCCGAGCTGTCGGGGCTTTGAGTACTTGTACGTTGCAATCGACAAGTTCACAAAGTGGCCGGAAGTGGAAGCGGTGAGGAAGGTGACGGCACAATCAGCAGTCAAGTTCTTCAGGTCGATTGTTTGCCGTTTCGGGGTCCCTAACAGGATCATCACCGACAACGGCACACAATTCACAAGTCGCACCTTCATGTAGTACGTCCAAGATCTTGGCGCCAAGGTCTGCTTCGCTTCTGTTGCTCATCCGAGAAGCAACGGTCAAGCGGAGAGGGCAAATGCTGAAGTGCTGCGCGGGCTCAAGACCAGAACTTTCGACAGGCTGCGCAGGTGCGGAAAGGCCTGGATTGAGGAGCTGCCGGTGGTTCTTTGGTCGATCAGGACGACACCAAATCGAGCCACTGGCCGGACACCTTTCGCTCTAGTCTATGGAGCAGAGGCAGTTCTCCCCACGGAACTCGTATACGGGTCACCTTGAGTGCTCGCTTATGATGAGCTTGAGCAAGAGCAGCTGCGACAAGATGACGCGCTGCTCCTTGAGGAGGACCGTCTTCAGGCTGCTGTGTGAGATGCTCGATACCAGCAAGCTTTGCGCCGCTACCATAGCCGCAAAGTTAATGCCAGAAGTTTCGAGGAAGGCGACCTTGTTCTTCGGCGCGTTCAGTCCGCCAAGAATTCCAACAAGTTGACGCCGAAGTGGGAAGGCCCTTATCGGGTGAAACAAGTCACTAGGCCTGGCGCTGTCCGCCTTGAGACCGAAGATGGCATTCCGGTGAGCAACTCCTGGAACATTGAGCATCTTCGTAAGTTTTACCCGTAGGGCGCGGTTGCCGGAACCTGTTCCGGCAACCACCTTTTGTACAAGTCTTGCCGATGTTGCATGTAATCCTTTGTACAAAGCCGGGCGCAGATCCTGTGCATAAGTAAAGCTCATGTGCTCCACACATCTTGTCATTTCATGCTTTCTACTTTATATTTGCATGCATTATCTGACACTTTGTGCAGCACCTACCCCCGGTAAGCAATAACGAGCCGTAAGGCTCCATATCTTTATTTTCTCTTCTTTCTTTTTCTCAAAAAGGAAAAGAAGGTTCCCTCGCACACAAGTTTGCCGGGGGGAAAGGAGAAGATAATGGTGTGGACCAGGCATCGTTCAAGCAAGTTCTCGCCTTGCCGGGAAGCAAACGACAAAAAGAAGAGCTAAGTTGCCAAAGTCTGAGCAATCAGTTTTAAATTTTTAAGTTATCTTCCTCGAACGACCGTACTTTGTATGGTAAACCTGTGCGCGGAGGAACCAACTCGTAGCTAGTTGCGCCCTTACTTTGTTTCGAGTCCGCTCAACAACTTAAGTGAGCTGCGACTAGTTGCGACAAGGTTTCTTGTCGGTAGCGGCACCGCCAGCAGGCTGCTGATGTCCCGCACTCAGCGCTCGCGGCCCAGGTGCCTGCACCGACAAGTTCCCTGAAAGCGTAGGGCAAAAACATACAAAGGAAGGAACCAAGTAAAGGAAATAACATAGCAAATTTCTACCCAAAACAGAGTTATATTACAAGATAGCTTGTCGCAGCTCTAACAGATTGTTCTTGTGACATGACCAGCAGCGACAAAGAAAAAGAAAAGACGGGCGGCCTAATCTACGCGATCGCCCTCAACCCTTTTGATCTCGCTCACCTTGTCCACAATGGGTGCGACAAGGGCCTTGAGCGCTTCCAGATCAGCATCTGGAGGCAGGGACTTGAGGACGTTGGTGAGGTTGAGGCCTGGATTGCGGAAGGCCACCTTCACCAGCACCTTCTGAAGAACCCCCGCGCAGATCCTGCGCGACTCGTCGGCCAGCTGCTTTGGGATCTTCTCCCGGAGTCGCTGGAGGGCCGTCGCCACGCCCTTGAAGAACAAGCTGAGCTTGGCGCTGGGTTGGAGGTGCTCGTCGGAGGAGTACCCGAGATCCTCCATCCCCAGCTGCGCCAACTCCCCGTCGATGGCGGCGGCAATATTCACCAGACCCTCGGTCCAGTGCTCCACTGTCTCCCTAAAAGCATTTTGGGAGGCAGCAGCACTCGCCAGCAGCGCCTCGTCGGCCTTGATCTTCTCCGACAAGGCCACCTCCCGCTCCCTGGCGCCGTCCAGTGTCTGAGTCAAAGTGGCTAGCTTCAACTCGAGATCTGCATTGGAGTCCTTGGCGGCGCTGAGCTCCTTGCTCCTCTCGGCGAGAAGACCCTGCAGCTCACCATGAGCGGCAGCGTCCTTCTCGCGCTCACGCTTGAGCGCGGCAAGCTCCTCGCCGCTCGCCCTGAGATCGGCTTCCAGCTGCGCCACTTTCGCCTCCAGCTCCTTCTTGGCGGCCTCAGCAGCTGCGGCAGCATCCCTTGCCTCCTTGAGAGCCCCGCCAATTGATTGCTCGCGCGCGGCAAGCTCTTCCTCGTGGCTGTCAAGGTTGACCTTGCGCTGCGCCAACTCTCCTTCCTGCGCAAATAGATTTTCGGCGACAAGCCGTTGCTTCTCTTCAACTTCAGCCTTCTCGAGGAGGAAAGCTTTCCGCTCCTCGAGAAGTTGCTCCCGCTCCTCCGCCAGGGACCGGAGAGTTTCCTGCCTCAGACCCCGGAGTTCCTCCGCGCGCTTCTCAATATCCACTCCCGCCTTCGCGACAAGCGCCTCTCGGGATGCTAGCTTGGCTTGTCGGGCGCGGTAGAGCGACAGCAGCTTCCGCAGCAGCCGCTCCTCCTCAGGCTCGTCGCTGCTGCTGCTTGGCGCGTCGACCACCGTCAGCCCAGCGGAGGCGAGCACCTCTCCATCCAAGGTTTCTCCCTCGACCGGCGCCCTGGAGCTTGACGCCCAGGGGAGCTTGATGAAGATACCGTCGCCGGCCTTCAAGTAGGCGCCGGGCTGGGGCTCTTCGGAGCCTGGTGCTGCAGCATCGGCGGAGGGATCGGCGGTCGGCGTAGCGCCTGGCGCTCCTGCGGCCTCGGGGCCGTCAGTGCGATCGCCGGATCCCTCACCCGCTTCTGCGGCGGCAGCCTTGGCGGCCTCTTCGCCGGCGGGATCATCAGCACCGGCCTCTTCTTCGGTGGCCGCGGCGTCGTCGTTGTTGCCGCGCGCGTTCTCCTCACCGGCGGCCTCGGTTTCCATGGGCTCCGTGGCAGGTGGATCTGACGACCGAAGAGGGGAGAAAGGTCAAGCGAATATTCAAAAAGAAAATCAGAAAGAACCCAAGGGAAGTTTTCAGGCAAAAGGGTTACCTGTGCTAGGATCTGCAGTCGTGGTCTCAACCACCGGAGGATCACTGGCGCTGTCCCTTGCCGGAGAACTGCCCCTTGCCGGAGAATTCTCCCTTGCCGGAGAATGCTCCCTTGCCGGGGAATCCTCCCTTGGCGGTGTAGTCGAGGCAGATGGCACTTCGGGAGCGGCTTCCGGGCTCTCCTGGTGAGGCTGCTCTGCTCCTACACAAACTAACAGACAGATATCAGCAAAAGAAGAGCGCCCATGCGCGCCTGACAGCATGAAGTAAACCATATACTTACGTGGGGGGCTGCGCTGGGGGCTGCTCTGAGAAATGGTTGCCGGGTCCGACAAGGTGGTTTCGGACATGTCCTCTGCCGTCGTGGTGGGGTCGTCCTCGATGACAATCACCGGGGCCTTGGCTCTCTTCACCGCTCTCTGGGCCAGAGTCCTGAAAAGGGATGAGTTCAGAGTCAAGCAGATCAGATACAAGACAAAGACAGCAAAAATCGAAGAATTACAAGTACAACAAGGGGATCTTACTCTTCTTCTTCGTCGTCGGAGCTGAGCGCGGAGAGATCAAAGTCCGGCTCGCCTCCGGTGCGGCGAGGCGGAGGAGTAGGCTCCCTTGCCCGCTTGGCAGGTGCAGTAGCGGTGGACCGGGAGGACCCCGCTCCAGTTGCCGCCGCAGCGTGAGGTGCTCCCGCGGCAACAGTGCTTGCCGCGGTCGAGCGCGTCGCGCGGTGCGGCGGCTGCTGGCCCGTCTGCCGCCCCGCTACGTCCCCGGCCTTGCGGAGACGCCTTCTTGTTGAAGCTGGGGGCTCCGCTTGCGGCGAACTGGCTGAAGGTGGGGAGGAGGAGGAGCCGGTCTGCAATGGGTCGCCCGCGCCCTCGGCAGGCTCGCTCGGCTCATCTTCGGGCCCGGCGAGCTCTTCCTCGCCGGCAAACTCCTCGCGCTCGGCAAGGCTTGCCGCCTCCGCTGCCTCCGCCTCCTCCACGGTGAATCCAAATACGCCCGCGGCAGCAGCCGCTGCCGCCTCTTCCAGCCTGGTGGCGATGCGCTGCATCTCCGCATCGGTGGTGTCGCGGGTGAGGCTCTTCTGCTCGTCGGCGCAGACCGGCACATCTACCAAGCCATCAAAGAACTCCTGCACGATGGCGTCTGCCGGCTCTTGCCAAGTTGGAACGATTCCATGAGAGTCGCATAGCGGCATCATTGCACGGATGCGGTCAAGCGAAGAATTGTTGCACAGCGGAACGACATCCCGCGGCAACATGAATGGATGCTGAGGATCGCGCTTGAACAGCTCCAGGAGCATCGCGTCCAGCTCCAGGACCGTGAAGTTGAAGTTGAGGCCCGGGCGCAGCCTCATGATATCCGCCGAGTTCTGGAACTCCCAGGCGGGTCTCCCCCTCTCCTGCAGGGGGGCGATGCGGCGGCGAAGGAAATCTGCGCCAACTGCGCCCACAGTGAGCCCGGCAAGCCTGAGGCGTAGGATCCGGGTGACGGCGATTTTCAGCCTGTCGTCTTCCGGGGCCACGTTGCTCCAATCGTTACCACGCACTATTGGGGCTTGGCGCAGGGCGGTAAATGGCTGCGGGTTCTCCTCGACGACCCAGCACCACTCTGCTCTCCACTCCTCCCATTTGCTGCGGAGCTCTCCCTCCAGATAGGCTTCCTTCTTGCCGACCCTCGAGATCCAAGCAATTCCGCCGGCAAGGGGCTCTCCTCTCTCGACTCGGGGCATAAAGAAGTGGCGGAAAAGGGCTACGTTTGGGTGGACTCCGACAAAGTTTTCGCACAAATGTGCGAAAACTGCCATGGTCAGAACGGCATTGGGGGTGAAATCAAGGAGGCGGAACCCGTAGGTGTTCATGATATCGCAGAAGAATTCAGAGAAGGGCGGGCAGAGCCCGCAGTAGAAGAACAGCGCGAAGAAGGGGTACCCGTTCGGAGCTAGTCTCGAAGCGGCGGCCGGGAGTACCTTCGTGCGCGGATGCGCTCGCGTCTCCGTCGACCAGAAGAGGTAGTAGTACTCCCTCAGCTCCTTCGCGTCAAGCTGAGGGGGGAAGATGGCCCGCTCCTTTCGCAGCGCCGCGAGCCGCTGCGCCTCGGCCGACTTCACGCCCTTCCCCTTGTCGGCTTTCGGAGCCATGGCGGAGGTGGTGAGGGAGATCGGCGGCGTCAGTGGAGCTGGTGGCAATGGGGGGCGGAGCGCTGCTCTCTTTCGGCTTCGGGAAGAAGGGGGGAGCGGCGGAGATTTTCGAGAATGGAGTAGCAACCGGCGAAGTGGGCAAACTGCCCCTGTTTCCCCTGCTTATAAAGAGGGAGGGGGCGGACGTTTCGCCCTTCCGAATAAAGAAACCACCCACGATCTCTCCCACGATGCCGCATTCAACGCGTGCCGTTCGGGGAGGGCGCGGTGGATACGGAGTAAGATACGGCGTAACCCAGGCCGCGCGTGCCCGTGCCCTGCTTTGGGCCTGGCCCAACAGCGCTCGGCACCGTGTGTGGCCCAGGCCCGGGGGCTCCTGTCGGTGTACTAGAGTAGGGGTACCCTAGTATCCCGAACTTGTGCACGGGCAGTTGCAGCACCCCGCGGCAAGGCTTGCCGGGCGACCGCCAAGGTCCTCCGTGGTTCCCTTGGAGCCATTCAAGAACAAAGTATTCAAGCCAAGGAGACAAGGCCCCGGCAAGAGGAGCTTGCCGGGAAGGCCAACCAAGGCATCTCAAGGAACTTGCCGCAACGCGCCGCGCGTCCCGGCAAGGCCTGGTGAGCGACAAGCTTCCGGGCGCGACAAGACAACGACTGCGGCAAGGCGTTTGCCGCGGCAAGTAACCACCCTGTACCCGCGCTCCAGCACATCCACCAACGTGTCGCCCTGGGCCTTTCCAGGCGCGCGTGGCAGGAAGATGTGCAGCCAGCGGTGCGCGGTGGCATGCGACGCTCACAAGATCGCCATCGTGGCGAATGGTGGCATCCCTGACGGTCCTTTTCTGCACTGTTTGGGCGACACAGACGGGCATTTAATGCCCTTGTCCCCTGCCGTCAGGGTTAGGTAGGATACACTGTACAAGTAGTTGTACCAACCGCAGCTCCTTTTACGTTTTTACCCTTGTCTGCGTTGCCACCTGTCGGTGACCCCTTGAACATATAAAAGGAGGCCCATGCGCAACGTAGAGAGGGGTTAGAAGGCCAAAATACACACACGCTCGGTCTCGTTAGCAGCAGGAATGTACTGTAGCATTCAGCGCTCCCGAGCAAGAACACAATACAATCAGACAAGCAGCAGTAGGAGTATTATCTCTCCGGAGAGCTCCGAAGCTGGGTAAACTGCTCGTGTGCTTCGCCTCGATCTGCTCTTCGTGTGATCTCCGCCCCCCGCCGAACCGAAAGGGGCTTGGGCCGCTGGTCCCATAGGTGTTCGTGGATCAGTTTCCCCGACATCTTCATAAAGGAAGCCCCCAAGTAAACGGGGTATTTGAATTTGTGTGTCACATATAAAGTTATGACAAGGAAGTTTTTCGCTAACAACTTTTTGCCAAAAAAGTAAAATGCTTGGTCGAACCGAACAAAATTTAAAACTGGGAGTTTTTGAGCATGAAAGCGACTTAGCTGGTTAATGTGTTTGGCATTGATGACGCGGTTCGAGCTTGGTGCGGGACAAGGTCTCAGCCCCCAAGCCCGATGTGGCCGAGCGAAGAGCTCGGTACTCCGAAGAGTTGAAGCCTCCGGTCTAGCCGAGGTAATGGGGCAAGTCGCCGGGTGACACTGGAATCTCCGTCCGAGTAGGTTGATGAAGCGACTATGCGGGGTTGCCAACACAGGGCAGCACTCCATGGCGATGACACAATTCGGTCGATGGAGGTGGGCGATGAGGACACCACACCGAGGGGATAGTGCGGCCCGATCTAAGTCAATTGCCTGCACATGTAAAATAGTGCAAAACAAAAAATAATAATGAAAAAAGGTGCATAATTAATTTATGCGAAAAAAGTTTGGTAAATATGGCCTGAGCGCTGAGGCTAGCTCGATGGCGTCACGGTATTGTGACACGGCGATGTCGACACAGGTCAGCCGGCCTAGGTCACGGTGAGAGGCTGGCCAGACCAACAACACGTACAAGCGTCGGTAGAATATCTCTGTTCAAGGATGACGACCGTAGCAGAGTGAACGATGCGATCCGTACATAACAAGTACAAGCCAGTGCCACAGATTGACTGAATTTGATATTTACGTGGTGTAGTAGTATCCGGACTACTATAATCCAACGACCAAATGTAGGGAGCCGTGCTGTGAAACTAGTAGCCCATTGGGTTAGTACACTTTGGTTTCATCAGAGAAACACTAGCGTCCAGCGATTGTCTAGGTTGCTGAAAAAAAGAAATAGGAAAAACCAACAAGGAAGGAATCTCCCCTGGATGGCCGCTGAGCAAAGCTCCTATCAGCCTCGCGTGCGCTGCCACACGTGGGAGGTAGTCCGGCGCGGCTCCTTGACCACAGCGCCGCTCAAAAAATTTTCTTTTTGCGTTGAACCTCTCCGGCCTTCTGCATGCGTGCCTGGCCGTCCGCATCTTCAATACTTTTATGACGCGGATCTGGTATACTGCCAGACGCCGGACACTTTTTCCTAATCTTGATTTAACTGTGAATCAGGTAGCATGAGGTAGCGCCCATAATTTTGCAAAAAAGATGGTTTATGTAGAACAAATCAAATTGAAAAATATCACATGATTGTACCATCAATCCGCGACGATCGCCCAACAGGCTCTCAATGAAAGCACCAATGTCGGTTCAATATCCAGCGTATCTCGTAGTAGGGGTCCTAAGCTAGGCGTCTTGGAGCGATGGTAACATGGACATGGGGTTTTACCCAGCTTTGGGCTCTCTTGATGAGATAATACCCTACATGCTGCTTTTGATTGTATTCATATGGGTGTAGTATAGAGTACATGTATCTACCACGAGATTGTAGTGATGAATATGAGATTGTCTATTGACTAGCCTGGACTCGGTTTATATAAGACACCGGAGGCTTAGGGTTTAGGAGAGTCCTTGTCTTGGGCGTCAAGTCTTGTGGAGTCTTCCTTGTATTTGGCAGGGGTTGTCCGAACTGGCCCATGAGTATACGGCCATGGGGGTCCTCGGCCCAATCCAACTGATCGGGAGACGACATGGTGAGTACCCCCTAGTCCAGGACACCGTCAGTGGGGGTTTGCCGATAGTTGGTTTCCTCAACTGCGGTCCCACATGTAAGGCCAACTCCAACGCACGACCCCAAAACGGACCTCCATTTTGCACGAACTCCAATGACAATTTTGACTAGAAAAGCAAGACCAAAGAAAACAAGAACCACAAGAATACATTTTAGAAGATATCCAACTTCCATAACTGCTCCTGTAAGTTGGACTAGTGCCTCCTCGATGCATTCATTGTTGATCTGCGGAGGCTCGATCTTGCGTGCTTCTTTCTTCTTCGAGTGTAAAGAAGTAGACGTTGCTTCCTCGCATCTAGTCTCATGTCCAGCCTCTATTCTAGTAGGAGTATCAACAGGTGCACTAGTCTCATCTCTAGCCTCTATGCTAGCTAAAAGTGCTAGAACATCTACTAAATTGCGCTCTGTCAATATATCGATGTATTCTTCTTCCCAATACCAAAACTTGCATCCATTCTTACATAATAAAATTTTAAGTTAGCACAACTAGTCTAATCCGAGAGAACAACCGAAGATTTGGTCAGGTTCTTCCTCCTTTTGCCGACACGTGGGACATCCAGCATCCAGGTCGTGTCATGCAAGAAAATAGAGTGGTAGTTGAATCCACGTGATGTGCATCTTGGGTTAAACTGTAAATAGAATCTTACTACTCTTGAGTAACTCCAAAAGTGGCCACCGAAGATCTTTATTGGATTTGTTTTCATCACCAGCACATCGAGGTGAAATATGTGCAGGTTCAGTGGGTCCTCTTGCGTTTTCACTAACATGTGGGACCGCATATGAGCAAACAGACGATGGGCTCCGCGCGTCCGCTGGCTGGCTGAGAAGAGAGATAGAGGAGGGCTGAGCATGGACTCTAGAAATTTGTTCTACGTAACCAGCACCTCAATATTCACGTGTGGTTGTTTCTAGAATAAAAAAAGGAGGTACCCCTACTTATGTTACTCCCACTACGCCTAGCCTAAGGTTAGTAGGTGACCTTGCACTTGGCTCTTCGCCTCTTCCGGAAGTCGATGGTTCTATAGTAGTACTTCTGGCAATCTGACACCAAATGAACTGCTGCACGTCCACCGCTTGTAAGCAAAAGTTTCTCCTCGTGCTGCGAGCCACCGTGCACGCGTTGGCGAGGGAGAAGGCGTAATCAAGCTTCTCGTTGTTCTGCAAGTTGATGGGACACATCAAAGTTATTTAGTACATACTCTCTCCAAAAAAGGGCTGACCATGTCATTGCTACCATCCCATGCTCCGTCGTTGAGTACGTGCACTATTCACGTGCCATCGAGGAGAAAAAAAATATTGTGTAGGTGCCATCGAAGTGCACGTGTCAGGACCCCGACTCAATGCCACATCGACCTAGCATGTAACACCTCATATCACTTTGCGGCCTCACGCACGGTATTCCCACGGGTGTCGCCTTACCTTTGCCCGGGACCGTTTGCGCCTTTTGGCACACGTATATGACAGTGTCGCTAGCATCCATATGATAAGGAGCCCGGGCTGACATGGCTAGTCGTAAACCCAAAGTGGCACAGACTTACAGGGACAGGCATCCATGACCCAGCATCGAACGTGTCAAGGATCCTGGCAACACAACTTGCTACCACGATGAATGATGATGGATGATGCAGATGCAAAGGAAGATAACACTTCTCAGATTACACCTTAGCGAAGCCAAGGAACAAAATCTGGATGATCGACCGAGAGACATTTAGCACTCCGCTTCTAATGTTCTCCTTGATGTGCTAGTGTAACCCATTCATAGAAATGATCTGGTATCTAGAACATCAAGTAAAAGGTCGGACTTCGGAACACAGAAATCCATAGGGGCAACTAGGGAGTAAACCCTACGAAATCCCTATGGGGAGGTGGCCAACTTCATCAATCAAGATACTACAATAATAGGTCTCCTGGCGGGGTGTGTTGGCCACGACATCCACCTTACCGGTTTCCGAGGGACCGATATTATAGTTCTTGGGAAATGTTCCAACCATCATATCTGCCTGAGATTCAGATCTGGTTGGTGTCAGGATATTCCAGACTCATCGAGTCTAGAAAGAAAATCAAAGTTTGCAACACAAATCGACGAGATGATGTTGTGAGATTCTCGGGAAATGGACTACGGTAGCGAGCTCCAAAACATGAGCTGGTTCTGCTACACACATGTGAACACGTTGTCCCAGACAAGCATGACCACATAGTAGTCTTATAATAAAACACTACCGAGTTCAGGAGGGGGAACCATCAACGAGGGTATCGAAGTCTTGTGCATTACCATGGATTAACACTTAACTCCTTTTCTCGAACAAATCAGTCAGTGGCTTGGGGTGCTACGGAACACATATGGAATGGAGGTTGCAAGTCTCCGAACCACAGAATACTTTTGCACGTATGCATGACTGATTTCGGATGATTCCAAAGGAAACAACATTGACTTTCTCGAATCCACGACGGCAACTTGCATCAGATGCACATGAATTAAAGGAAGTCACTACCTTCATCCAAACACATGCTTCATGAACTAGCATGAAGAAATGCTTTCAAAAGTTTCCAACACTAGCTTAATGTTCAACAAATCATGGAGGAGATAAGGATGTTGTCAATGGGCTCAACAACAATTCATCCGGGTTTCCTTTTAAAAGGAATTCCATAGTTAAGTGAACAAGGTGATAGCATTGGTCAGACCAAAAAGATATAATGGTGTATGCTCGAGGGATCAACCACGAGTAAGACAACATTACGAATATCGTTGGTACTAATTTGATTTGACGATAGCCTACACTCAAATCAAAGGATTGATAAGACAGTAGGTCCAGCAACTGATCACAGGGACCAATCGATGAAGATATCATCTTTCTTCAACACACACTACACAAGAATATCCCTTTGGAACGAACTAAGTCAGGCAAGCTTTTATCTTCCAACTCTCCAAATTGTTGTCTAGCTTAACCAACTAGCTCAGGGATATCTAACACCGATTCTTGGAGAGAAGGTGGTTCACAAGAAACCAACTTGATCACGAGCTCAACATAACAGTTAGGTGACAGCCTGGTGATACTTTCGAGAAGATATTCGGAAAATCACGAACCACCGATATGTTACTAAGCTCGAGAACAATCTTGCTTTTGAGGGCAAGATGACATGATCAAATGAGCGAGGACTTGACAAAATCCTACTCATCAATCAAAGAGTGCACCAGGAAATAAGGACTAGGTAGCACGATCTGTCTTAGAAGGATGATTCAAAAACCAACACGCTAAGAATGAAATTATTATCCTTTAGCTACCAAGCAACGGAGTTGCTAGCAGTATTGATTTCATACACCACGATTCACTTATTGGCATTCCGGTTACAATAACACAGGAACCGAGGAATGAACAATGATGGCAAGAAGTATCACTGTACCAAGAGTTCATAGGATGGTGTGCAATTCCTATAACAATCCCGATATAAAGATGGTAATACTCCAAGGTAGAACAGAGCAAAAGCTGGATTGGCATTTTGATCTGCGGAGCACAACTTCTTTGACCCAATCCTGGATATGGAAGAGGTACTGGAGTTTGTTTCTCCTGGTCATCCTGAATAGAATGGCTTGACGGACCACAAGAATAATAGGCATCGATGAACGATTGCACACATACTCTTGACTATCAATTGATAGACGAGGGTCAGAAGACAACTAACGAGAACAACTCAAAGGAACATATAATTTTTTGAGTTGTGGATGCATAGATTAGTATGTCGAGCGAGATCAACATTTCTTCCAGATAACCCATGCAGAGAGGTAGGACTGGCAGAGTCACGATTTATGAATGGAGATCTCCTCAAGAGTACTCTAATTGTGATCTTTTGATCCAATAAACATCTGCCATAAGCGGTTCATAGTATTTGAAAGAAGGAAATACCACGGACCTCGAGGACTATCGCAAAGTTTCTAATATCCTGAAGGAACTAGCAAATACTATCAACATGAAGTAAGTAGAGTGAATCTCGGGTTCAAAAACCCAGGAACAGAATACCTACTAACTAAATGGCATCACAGGATGCTTTTGAGAATAAAGGCCAGAATCATCGCACTGGGAACACAGATCATGGCTAGACCACTAGATGATCCCCTAAGACACCTAGGGTCATAATAATATCTCCAACATATGTGTCAAGGTAACGGAGTACCTCAACTCACTGATTTGTGTGATTAATCTGACCAAAGGCACATCGGTACAGGAGGAAGGGATTTGCAAATACATCCGACTATTTAGAAACCTGGGATGACTCGGACAGCATAACGGCTGTAAATGCTCAGAAAAGATTTGAGACATTCACAAAAATGGTGGCATAACCACTCAGAAGCACAATATCAAGGTTTCGAGATCAACAATTAACATACGGAAGTAGTAGGAACTGAACTCAAGCTTAATCCAAACAATCTTATAAGTCTACGGATTAGTAACACGTGATCCTGATAGAAAGAAGAGATAGCCTAGTTTCTTAACCCCGTAGGAAAGATAAGATGACTCAGATCAGAAGGCCATGAGGTATAAGGAGTAAAAAGAGCCTTACGTTCCATCCCACAATCAATTCCCTTATATAACTAAAGAATTTCTAGACTCAACTTCGACCAGTTTGGCTTGGTAATCCTACAGGCAGTCAAGCTCTGATACCAACGCTGTCAGGACCCCGACTCAATGCCACATCGACCTAGCATGTAACACCTCATATCACTTTGCGGCCTCACGCACGGTATTCCCACGGGTGTCGCCTTACCTTTGCCCGGGACCGTTTGCGCCTTTTGGCACACGTATATGACAGTGTCGCTAGCATCCATATGATAAGGAGCCCGGGCTGACATGGCTAGTCGTAAACCCAAAGTGGCACAGACTTACAGGGACAGGCATCCATGACCCAGCATCGAACGTGTCGGTCATCAGCGAGTGAATCCAGGCTGTAGCACTGGGCTAGCAGGACTCCGGTGAACCGGGCTGTAGCGGGCTAACAGGACTCCGGTATTCATCGCGTGACATTTCCCCGAAGGGACAGACACAGGAACGAAGAAGGACACATGCCGGCCAGCCTAAGTGTTCCGGAGCAGTAGCAAGCTACCATGGCTCAGTGGAAATACTAGGAGACATTTCCCGGTAAGAGAGGCTACTAAGGATAAACAACTAGATAGCCAGATCCCACACATACCAAGCATTTCAATAACATACACACAATATGCTCGATATGTGCAAATACAACATGGCATCACAACATGACTCTATGACTCAAGTATTTATTCATTAGGCTCCGAGGAGCGAGATATTACAAACATGGGTCTCATGACCCAACAATCAGAGCGTACAAGTCAAAGCACAAGCGGAAGCTATCATGTCTGAGTACAGACATCTATAAATGAAAAAGGATGAGAAGCCTGACTATCTATCAAATCCTGTCGAGGGCACAAGATCGTAGCTGAGGTAACAAGCTAAACGTCGAAGTCCACGCGAAACTACTAGTGAGACCGAAGTCTCTCTGCAAAAACATAAAATAGGCAAACGTGAGTACAAATGTACCCAGCAAGACTTACATCAGAACTAACTACATATGCATCATTATCAACAAAGGGGATGGTGGGGTTTAACTGCAGCAAGCTAGCTTTGACTCGGTGGCTATCCTGAACTACGACTGCAAGTAACTCTTTTGAAGTGGCGCACACGAGTCCACATATTCACCAACCAATACACCACTATGGATCCGCTCCCGTCTCCCTAAGAGAACGCCATCCATAGCACTCACGCTTATCTTGCGTATTTTAGGGTATCCACTTTCACTTGTCTATGAACTGATATAAGCAACCCAGAAGTCCTTTTCCGCGGACACGGCTATTCGAATAGATCATATTAACCCTGCAGGGGTGTACTTCTTCACACACGCTCTCACCGCTTACCGCCGTTTACACGACATGTACTCGGCAACCTTCAAGCGGAAGCCCAACGTGGGTGTCGGCCACGGCCTGCCTAAACACTCAAGTCTCTAGTCCAGGTTTATCGCCTATTCGGGTTCCATCCATGAGGAGATCCGGCCGGAGTTTCGCTCACAGCCCCAAACGATGTGAACAGGGTTCCGTGACACCAAACGGGCACCCGGTTTACCCGGCCACGTGCCTACCGCATCACAGCCCACCCCTACGGTCAGCGCTGCGCACGGCCTCCAGCATACTACAAACACCAAAAACTACTTGCAACTCCTGGACAGAGGACAAGGGTGATCAAGAAGCCGAGAGGGTCCATTGGTTTCGGGCCCAATGCGTGGTAGTAGCTGAATCATGGATCACAAACACAGAACTCAGTTCCTGAGGACGGCTGCAATGAGACAACCCACCATGTACTCCTACATGGCCTCTCACCGCTACCTTTACCAAATCGTATTCACACACTTAGCTCACACACAGTAGGACATGTTCACACACCTCTGATTCATCCCCGATGAATCAGACCTGACTCAACTCTAAGCAGTAGCAGGCATGACAAACAAGCATGAATGAGTAGGCACAACAGGGCTCAAACAACTCCTACTCATGCTAGTGGGTTTCATCTATTTACTGTGGCAATGACAGGTCATGCAGAGGATAAAGGGGTTCAGCTACCGCAGCAAGTAACAGATGAATCGGTGTTGTCCTAATGCATTAAAAGAGAGCAGGAGCGAGAGAGTAGGATTGTATCGGAATGAACAAGGGGGTTTTGCTTGCCTGGCACTTCTGAAGATAACATTGAGTCTTCATCAGTGTCAACGGTCACATCATCGGTATCACGTCTATCGAGAGGGGACAAATACCGGCAACACAAAAGGGAACACAATCAATGCAATGCACAATATGATGCATGCTCATGACATGGCAATATGAATGTGTTTTGAGCTAATGCAACTAGCAACAGATTAAATGAAGTTGGTTTGAATATAAAATTCAAATTCAAACTCCATATGTGATTAAATAAATGCCCTTTATATGATTTGTGCTAAACAGCAGCTATAAGTTGTTCTAACATGCATGAAAATGGTACAGATGGATTCCTTGAATTTTTTTTGATAATTTTTCATATATAAATTATTTAATTTGGAGTTACGGTTAATTTTCTATGATTTATTGAAGTTTTAGGCATTTTCTGGAATTTCAGAATTAAATTAAATCCAGAAAACATTACTGCGTCAGCATGACGTTGGCATGATGTCAGCAAGTCAACAGGGGTCGGTCAGGGTCAAACCTGGCGTGTGGGGTCCACACGTCAGTGTCACAGGGCTGCTTAGCTCACTGACAGGTGGGACCGGTCAACGGCCACATCAGCTAGGTCAACTCCGACGCGTGGGGCCACTGTGGTTAAATTAAACTAAACAGGGGTTAACCGTGGTTAGTTAAGGGCGTGGGGCCCATATGTCAGTGAGAGATAGGGCTGTTAGCAGGGTCATTAGCGACTAAGTAAGTGCGCCACGTCGGCGTCACCGGAGACCAGCCGGCGGCGACCACAGGACACGGCGGGGGCACGCCGGACTTGCGCTAGAGGCGTCAACTTGGCGCGCTGAGGGCACCAGGGGATGGCCCTTGCTCTCGCGCATCCAGAGGACCAAGTGGGAGGTCGTGGGGTCGCCGGAACTCATGCCGGCGACGAGCTTTGGCGGCGATGGTGTTCGGTGGTGCTCGGGCGCGTCGCTACGGTGCATCAGTGAGCAAATGGAGAGGCTGGGCAGCACCTGCTAGTCATGGGGAGCACTAAGAGCAGCTCAGTGAGGCCAGGGGAGCACGGAGGCTATGCGTGCAGCAGCAATGGCGAACGGTGGCTTCGGTGCTCGTGGGGAACGGCGCTACGGCACGGAGGGGAGCATGCTGAGTTAGGGGAGAGGGTCAGTGACTCACGGCGATGACGAGGGGACGCTCGGGGAGGTCGGGGACGGTCCGGAGCCGGCGAATTTGACGAAGATGGCCGGCGGGTCCGAGGTAGAAGACGACGGCGATGGCGGCGATGCAGGGCTTCCGGAGGGCTGTGGATCGGTGGGGAGGAAGAGGGGGTCGAGGCGGAGCCTTTGAGCGCATCGGCGAGGCTAGGGGTGGCTGGTGGCCATGGGTATGGCGACGATGACGGCAAGCTCCGCTCGGTCGCGGGAGGGGGAACAGAGGAGCGAGGGGGAGGGAGGTCCCGAGAGCGAGGGAGAAGTGAGAGGGGGTCGGGGACGTCTCCGTGGCGTCGCGAGGAAGTCGGGGAGGCTGCCACGGTGAAGCAGGAGGTGGCCGGCGTCGGCGCGCGTGCGTCCAGCACGCAGCTGCTTCGGGGCGAGGGGGAGGAAGATGACTGGCAGCTGGGCTGCACAGTAACGGGCCGCGCAGAAGCTGGGCCGGCTACAGGTAAGTGGCCCAGGTACGGGTCTTTCTCTCTCTCTCTCCTTTTCTAATTATCTCAGTTTTCTATTATTCTGTAAATTTAGGGCTTTATTAAAAATACTCAGATACTTTCAAAAATCATGAAACTAATCATGGCTACTGTTTAGAATATATCCAACAGTAAACATTTTAGTTTATGATTATTTGAGCATTTGAAATATTTAATAGCATTTAAATGCCCAAATGAAAATACTATATGATTTAATTCAGTGACCAAATATGTCCTGCAAAAATATAAACCATTTTTGGTAGATGCTTCCACCTCAAACCAGAAATGTTGAACATTTTTAGAGGACATTTTGAGTTCAATGAAAAAGGTTTTATTTTGACTCTAGTTGAATTCATTTGGTGCTAGGGCTTAGTCAATCCCCATCTCAGGTTTAAATGAAATTTAAACATGATGTAACACTCTAATGCATGCACTAGGCATTGTCAGAACTAGGGATGTGACAACACGACTCACTTACGCATTGCTTATATGATTATCTCCATTTTCTTGCATGACACGTGCACCTTGATGCTAAATGTCTCGCGTGTTGGGAAAAGGATGAACAAAGCTCACGTAAAAGAAGAGTTGAAGAGCATAGATTCCCGACGACCGCGAAGGAGCAAGGAACCTCACGGTGGAGCGTCTGCAAGGAACCTTGCACGTTTTCCCCTATTTTTTGCTGCCTGCCCACCTATAAACAAATAAAAGAACATGAACTCTTTGCTAACTACTAGAAACGGTACATCAGGATGCTAAGTTGAAGATGTTTTATACTCCCTTCATTCCCAAATATAATTCTTTTTAGAGATTTCAATAAGGGACTACATACAAAACAAAATGAGTGAATCTACACTCTAAAATATGTCTACATACATCCGTATGTTGTAGTCTATTTGAAATGGCTAGAAAGACTTATATTTAGGAACGGAGGGAGTAGTTTATATTGATAACCTTGCAACAAGCCACGCATGTACATGACGCATGCAGCCACACATGTACACAAGCCAACGCACTAACTCCATCCGATCCAACTCATGCACATACGTGCACAACATGGAGCACACAACGCACGTACACAACACGTGCATGCACACATGCTCAGCCGCAGAATGCACGTGAATAACACATGCATGCACACACACTTGGCTGCATGGAGGCTTGCGCCATCTGCGGTGACGTCTGGTTTGTCATGCTACGGCGAATCTCACACGCAACAACGCCTATGCATCTCTTGCAGCACCTCTTTGCCGTCATTGCTCAACGACTAGTTGGAGGCAAAGACGACCGCAGCCTCGGCCTTAGAGATAGCACCGATGGAAAAACACACACGTTGCACGCACACGAGCACGTATGGAGTGCCCACGACGTGGTGCGTCCCTAGCCGCCTCTACTCCTTCTGCGCACGTTGTCTATCAAGGCGACTGGATGCTAATGATGATGTGGGTGAGATCTTCTAGGACGCAGATGATGACGAGGAAAATTATGAGACACAAGGTGACGTACACCGTCAAGGTCCACGGTCAAGGGGGTGCTAGTAAGTGCTTAGATGTGCTTAGATGAGGTGCTAAGTGCACTAAATGGCTTAGTAACTCAAGTCTTCAATGCATAGGTGCTTAGTTTATTGGTGCCACATCATATTTTATGCCTATGTGGCAGGCTTAGCAGCTATACATGGTGGAGCACTGGGAGAGGCCAAGGCTGGTCATAGTGGGGAGTAACTTATACTGTAACATATTACTATGTTACTCTAAACATATCTATAAACCGGAAAGGAGGGAGTAGTGACATAGACTAGTGTCATATGCAGAGTATGGGAGCACATGATATTTCCCCGTCCGGACCGATCCCAAGTTGGCTTGTCACCTTCTTGGCCCAACAAAAACCCCTCCCCCTCCCGTGCGCGCTTCCCGCCCGGCGCTAGCTGAGCCCGTTGCTCCACATTGATGGCAAGTCAGGGCGACGCGACCTCTCACTGTTTACGCTGTTGAAGTGGCACGCCGACCAAGGGCACCGCCCGCTGCACGCCCGACATTTCAGACTACACAGTGGAGAGTAACTTTAGAGCAAGTACTACAATTAGATGACATAAGAAGGCTATAAGGATTTAAATATAGTATTTGTGCTTAGTTGAAGGAGAGAGAAGAGGAGAGAGAAGAGAAGCGGGTTGTAAATGTGTAGCCGGTTGTACTCCAACATACTTTGTGAGACAAAAGGTGGGGCCATTATTAATGATATAGTATTTATACTAAAGGGACTAACGGACGCCTTAATTACTCCATTTTTTTGAGACAAACCTTGGTGGGGCTATTATTGACTTGGACTTGGGGTTTGGGGGCCAAAGGCCTACTATTATACTCGCACGACCGACCTGACATGCTCTACCCTAGCCGCCGCTATATCATATGGTTTCACACCATTCTAGATCTTAGCGCCGCCATGCAATTCTTCTCCAGCCCTCCTTCCAGCCTGCACCATGAGAAGGGACAACAGTCCTCCGAACCCCGCCTTTCGTGATCCTGTACGGGAGAGGGGCGATCAGGTTTTTGGGGAGCACACTCCTGTGACTGCTGCCAGCGACGACTTCCTCAACGACAGCCTTCTTCCCCGACCTCGGTAACCTCTTCATCAACGACATGAGTGACAACATCAACCACAGCGGTTCTGCTCCCGCTATACAGTATGTGATTCTGTCCTCCTGGTTTAATCCGCATCATGACTTTGATGTTTGCAATTGTCGTCATGATCTGTTTACTGCTGATTCGAATTAAATCTCTTACTAAATTGCTCATATATTCTACAATCCAATCGAAAAACCTGATTATAGGCAATTTATTCCGAGTGGTTTTGCTACGCTTTTGAAGCCGCCTACTTTTAAGGGGGTGCAATATAAAAGGTGGCACACAAGAGCAGTATATTGGTTTCAGATCATGTATTTCTATGACGCCACTAAGGGTAAGCCTGAGGGTGATCTTAATCCTACACAGTAGGAAGCTTTTCAGAACATGGATACCCTCTTCAAAGCCGCCCTGCTGAGTGTTCTTGATGATTCCATTATGGATTCATATATGTCGTTTGATAGCGGCAAAGACACGCGGGCTGCGTTCGAGGCCATGTTTGGGCCCTCGGGCACTGGCAACGAGTTGTACGTCATGGAGCAATTCTGTGACTACAAGATGACTGATGAGCGCTCTGTTGTTCAGCAGACTCATGAGATACAGTCACTCTTTAAGGAACATGAGTACTTTAAGTGTGTGTTGCCGAACAAATTTGTTGCTGGGACCATCATTGCCAAGCTTCCACCTTCATGGAATGATTTTGCTACTTCTCTGAAAAACAAGAGACATGAGTTTTCTGTTTTGGATCTCATTAGCACTCTTGATTTTGAGGAGAAGGCAAGAGCAAAAGACACACGTGCTCGCGTCGCTGAGGGAGCTTCTAGTGCCCCCATGGTATAGAGAAGAACTTCCAGCCCAACCAGCCCCAAAACAACAAGAACAAATCTCAGGGGAAAGGCAAGTTTGATGCCAAGAACAAGCCGTCACATTCTACCAACTTCAAGAAGAATTCTCATAACGGGAAGGGATACAAACCTCAATTTTGGTAGCACCGCACAAAATTTATATGGCTGCATCTACCTGCTGTCAGCTAACCTCATGGTTGTCGGATTTCGGGTTCCAACAGACCCTTGAGGTTCGAACTCTGGGGTGCGCGTGAAGATTTCTCCCCTACCAGCTCACGTCTCGAAGCCTCACAAAGAATCTAAGCTAGAAAGAAGATCACACAAGGGACACGAGGTTTATACTAGTTCGGGCCACCGTTGTGGTGTAATACCCTACTCTAGTTTGTGGTGTGGTGGATTGCCTCAGGGGCTGATGATGAACAATACAAAGGAAGAACAACCTCGCGAGGGGTGTTCTTGAGCTGGTGCGGTGAACTGTTTGGGTGAGTTCAGTCGCCTCTTGGATGCCTATCTGATCTCTAGATGCCTTCCTACTGTGGTGGCTAGTCCTATTTATAGAGGGAGGCCCTGGGCCTCTTCCCAAATAATGAGCGGGAAGGGCACCAACAATTGGCCATTTTGAAGGGGAACATCTAGTACACTTATCCTTACTAAAGTTGGTCTTTGACTGCCAAAGACTCTGACGGTGATGCTGTCCTGGGCTCCATGGTGACCTCCATCCTGCCGCTCCACTGGTCTTGGTCTCGTTGCACCAAAATGGTAACCTTTGCCTGATGCCTTGGCCTGCACTTGCCCGCTTTCCACCGAAGGGGAAACAAGGACACTGCGCAGGCCGGCGCCCGCCTGGTCTCAATCGTCATGGCTTGCGTCACGGGCACCTCGCGAGGTACCCTGCCTTGATCTCTCCGCCTCCTCGCGAGCCTACCTGATGAGGCTGCTCCTGAGGAAGCCCCCTGTCGTCCGCCCCGCGAGGCTTGGCCCCTCGCGAGGGTCTTGAGCTTGAGCTGATGAAGCTGGGCTGCACTGGGCCTCCACTTGAGCCACGCTGCAGGCCGCAGACAGGCAAGTCTGGGGACCCCCGTTCCCAGAACACCGACAGTAGCCCCCGGGCCCAAGGCGTGCCCGGACTTGGCTTAGCAGAGAAGCGAAGGGGCAAGTGCGAAGCGCCGCGGGCCCCAATAGCCCGCGGCCTTGGGCGCCGCATGGCGATTGATTGGACGTGGGCGCCTTCGCTTCCCCATGATGCCTCGGCAATTGTTCGTCTGACAAATTGGGGTACCCGGGCCAGACTTACTTGCTTCGTTCTCGTTCGCCTTGCTCCAGATCCCCTTTCTCGCTCTTCTTCTTCTCGCTTCCAAAATCCTCCAGATCTGCCTCAATCCCTCACAATCCGACGAGCTATGGCGCCCCACAAGACCCCGACCGAGGCCTGGTACTCGGCTGCTCTGGATCCCCCGAACGTGTTGGAGTAGAATCTCGCCCTTACGCCTCCTGATGACAGCGGCGCAGGGCAACGAGGGGGCGACCGTGCTCAAGGCCGGCTCCGCCCAGCCTGAGGGCAAGGGGAGCACCTTCTACCCGCTCTTTGTGAGCGCCATCATTGCCGGTCTGGTGCCTCCTTTTTCCGAGTTTTTCCTTGCTGTCCTTCGCCAATACAACTTGCAAGCTCTGCACGTCCACCCCAACTCTGTTCTTCTCCTGACAATTTTCGCCTATTATTGTGAGGCTCACGTTGGAGTGATGCCCTCAGTCGCCTTGCTGCGCCATTACTTTTCCCTCTAGGTTTCTGGTGCCCATACCACCGCATGTGCGAGCTTTATCGTGTACTCCGACTCCAATGCCATATCGAAGCCTGGGAAGAGGATCGAATGCCATATCGAAGCCTGGGAAGAGGATCAAGAACCTCGCGAGGGGCCAAGCCTCGCAGGGCGGACGACAGGAAGCTTCCTCAGGCACAGCCTCGTCAGGCTGGCTCGCGAGGAGGCGGAGAGATCAAGGCAGGGTACCTCACGAGGTGCTCATGACGCAAGCCATGACGAACGAAGCCAGGCGGGCGCCAGGCGGGCGCCGGCCTGCGCAGAGTCCTTGTTTCCTCTTTGGTGCAAAGGGGGCAAGCGCAGGCAAGAGTATCAAGCAAAGGCAACCGTTTCGGTGCAACAAGACCAAGACCAGCAGAACGGCAGGATGGAGGTCATCGTGGAGCCCAAGCCTGTGTCACCGTTAGAGTCTTTGGCAGGCGAGGACCAACTTTAGCCAGGATAAGTGTACTAGATGTTCCCCTTCAAAATGGCCAATTGTTGGCGCCCTTCCCGCTCAATATTTGGGAAGAGGACCAGGGCCTTGCTCTATAAATAGGACTAGCCATTCTCAAGGCAGGGAGAGAACCATTCGAACCTTAGCCAGAACCACCCACACAAGAACTCCTCCCCTCGTGAGGTAGTTCTTCCTTTGTATTGTTCATCACCAGCCCCTGAGGCAATCTACCACACCACAAACTAGAGTAGGATATTACACCACAATGGTGGCCCGAACTAGTATAAACCTTGTGTCCCTGGTGTTGTTCTTCGTGTAGTTTAGATCTTTGCAAGGCGACGAGACATAGGTAGGTAGGAGGTGTGATCTCCGCGCGCACCCCAGAGTTCGAACCTTGAGGGTCTGCCGGAACCCGAAATCCGACATTTGGCGTGCCAAGTAGGGGTGCGCCGGAATCCTTCTCCCACCGCCTCGCGTACCGTCGCATCATCATCATCATGTCCGGCAACCCGACGGGAAATCCCGATCCCTGGGCGGCCTAGCCCGCCCGCGCAGAGCCGCTCGCCCAGGGCGACCTCAACCCTATGCCCTAGGCGGCCTGCGGTCCACAAGGCGCTGCAGGCCGAGGGCGACGCGGTCAGACGGTGCCAGCTCTCGCGCCGTGACAGGTACGATCGGCAGCAAGGGCCTCAAGCCATGCCGCGACCACGATGCCGTACACCCGGCGGGAGCAGGCGAACTCAAGGGCCGCACTCACGATGGACGGAGAGCTGCTACAATGCAGGCTGCTGGAGGGCGGCCACGACGTGCTACTGGAGCGGGTGGCAGAGCTCCTGGGCTCCGCCGCCTTGGGGGCTCACCACTTCTGCACCCAGCCACTGCCTCAGGTCCAAGGCGGACTGCACGGAGGCCCCGCACGCGCCCGCACAGCTCCGAGCGGACTCCAGGGCCACCCCAACACCAACCTGGCCGTCAGCGCTGGGCTACCAACAGTGCCGCCTCCGCCTCCGACCAGCGAAGGGGGATTCACTACAACCCACGGTCCCAGTAGGCCACCGCGCTACCACCTCCAGGTCGGCACCTCAAGCAGGACTGTGTGGCACACGGGGCACTACAGCGGGGCATTCGGCGCGGCGGCCCTAGAAGCGTATGTGCCCCACATGGTGGATCAAGGGCACGCGCAGGAGAAAGACCATGGCTCGTTCCTCGGTCCAGGCTGGGGGGAAGAGACACCCGAAGCTGAGCTCTTTCAGGAGCCCCAGGAAAGCCTCGTCGACCGCGCTGGAGGCATCGACTACCGGGTACCGCTAATTTCTCAGGAGCAGGCATACGCTAACCATGCATCAGAGGAGGTACAGGTCGTCGCGGCGGATGGCTGCCCCAATCCAGCAGCTTCCTACCCCTCAGAAGGAGGGCACCGGGGGCTGCAGGAAAGGGGCCGAGATCCGGCCTTGCCCCCGCGGCGCTCGAAGCAAGGCGTCCTCAGGAGGTAGGCCCTCTGCCGGGGAGGTGCCTCAGGGCCTACCCCCGGCAAAGGACCTGTGGTCGTCGGGGGAACCGCTGGCGACCGCTCTATCCCATCGGCAGTGTCCTCGGTCTCCGGCCGTTGTCGATGGCAATAGAGTGTGGCGCAAGGCAGGGCCCTCATCTGGCGATATGAAGCAAGGCCGGTACCTGTGAAGAAGGCCCAGTGCCTGTGAAGCTCGCCGCCCCGTGACACTCTCACGTAATAATGAGTGGGGCTATACACGCCCCGGAGTCTCCGGAGAGCCGCCCTCGGGCCTCGGGGGCTCCCGCCCATGCCCAGTGGCAGCACTTAGCTCCGCGCTGCTGAGAAGACGTCGAAGACTAGACTAGGTGCCGGACGCGGCCTTTCTGCTTTTTTACCTTTCCCTTGGTTTTTGTTTTTCCCCTATTTTAATTTAAGTTGGATTTGAGTTTGAGACTTGCGTGTGCTCGGGGAAGGGGTGTTTAGTCTCGTTCGAGCAATCTCTCGTGTTCTGGCTACCACTTTGTGTCCATCCAGCTTCAGCTGCCTCCCCTCGTGAGCCCCTCGCGAGTCGGGCCAGGCCCTGCATGCGCGCAGCCTGGACTGCCGTCGCCGCACCCTCTCAGGAGGTTCTCATTACAGGATCAATGGGTTCATTCAGGAGGTTCTCAGGACACCGCGGCCCCCCGCAGGCTCGCTCAAGGCCCACGCGGGTCGAAGGTAAACAAGCCAATTGACTTGTCACGAGACCAATCGCTCGGCGCAGGCATGCAGGCGACATCATGTCTACAAATACGCTAACTGCAAGTTTTTACACGAGGGGCTCCCCCTCCCAAAATGCTCTTACAACCTTCAGGGCCAAGCCCGAACTCTCTCTGCGTAGGGTAAAAAGCAGGAACAGCGCGCGGTCAATCAGATAAATCCCCCAATGCATCCTCAAGGGCACCTCTGGAGTCGTCACTGGCATCGCTGGCCTCGCCATCGCCCTCTACGTCACCGTCATCAGCATCCGGGCCATTCACCATGCCGCCCTCATCAGCAACCACGACCACACTGTCGACATCGGCGGTGAAGGCCCTGACGAGGGCGTCCACGTTGTCTTCCACCCAATGCACCAGGTCGCCCCGGATGGCCAGGGGTACCGGGGCGATGGCGGCATCAAAGTCAAAGTGGGGGTCCATATCCTGAAGATGACTGAAGACGCGAGAAAAAGCACGCCCAAGCAGGGCACGACTCCTCTCCTCCACCAACCTGTTGGCTCTGCCCGACCGAGCCTCTAGCTGCGTCACCACGTTAGTGAAGAACTGAAGGTTACCACCATAGTTGACCTCGTGAGGCTCCCCAACGGCTGCCTCGCAGATATTGCCCAAGGCCGTGTTAGCTCTTTCCCGGAGCGTGCGGAGCATAGGGCCATGCATGTGCTCCAAGGTCTGTCGCTGGGGTATCTCGTCCTCATTCCGCCGCGCGACGGCCTCAGCCGCGTCAACCCTTTGATGGAGAAGAAGCACCTCGGCGCGGGAGGAAGCCAGCTCCACCTGTGCTACGCCAAGGGAGGCCCCGGCAGCGTCCGCACGACGTGTCGCTTCATCCAGCCTGGCCCTCAGGGCGGTGGTCTGGCCCTCTTCTTCGACCCTGGTCAGCTCCAGCCTCTCCTTGTACTCGCGCTCGAGGTTTCAGTGGGCCTCCGCCACCCGGCGATCAACCTCTTCTAGGGCTCGAGCTTCCCGCGCGGCGACATCATCCTCCGCCTGCGCCGCCAGGCGCTCTCTCGTCTCCAACCGCTCGAGGTCACAGGTGCACTCGGTGGCATCCAGCGTCAGTGCCTCCTCATGTCTCTGGAGCTCCGCTTGGTCGACCGGAGCTCCCTTCATCGACGCAAGGGCCGCCTCACGCAGCTCCACCTGCTGCTCCAGGGAGCTACTCCAAGCCTGGAGCTCCCGCGCCCGCTCCTCTACAGCCTTGCGCCGCTGGTCAGCCTCCCGGGCCTCCTCGACGGCCTGGGAGCAGGCCTCCCGAGAAGCCGCCAGCGATGCCTCGGCCTTCGCATTATCGAGGTCACACTGGTGGCGCGCAAGGGCAACTGCCACCTTCAGCTTGCGCTTCTCCTCAGCTAGGCGCAGGCCCTCGGCCTCAAGGCACGCATCCTCAACGGCAAGCTCTACACCGAGCTGGCTCACTGCATCAGCCACCCTCTGGAGAAACCCTTGGCAAAGGGCGCGGAGCTCCCGAGCGCGCTCAAGCACGTCTTCCGCGTCGTCCTCCACCCCTGGCATGCGTGGAGGGCCACGAACCGGCACGCCCCCTCAGGGCAGGGGGCTGGGGGCTGGCGCCCTCGTGATGGCCGGGCCGCGCCCCGCCAGAAGCCTGGCCCAGAGCCAGTTCGTCCTCCAAGGAAGAATGCGGGACCAACCTCAGCCAGTCGCCGTCCACGACCAAGGCCTGGGGCAGGCTGGCTGTGCCCCGGGAGGGCTCGCAAAGGAGGGTCACGAGGAGCACAGGATCAGGATGCACCGCAGGATGGCTCACCTCTCCAACCGACCTCACAACAAGGGTAGTACTCGAGCTCGGGACGCTTGGGGTCGGTGGAGACGACGAGGCCTGGGGAGATGGCTCCACAGCCATCTCCGTGAACTTGGCAGGAAGGGCCCTGCAGGGCAATGGTCAGCTGAAGCAATGGGAAAGTAAGGGATTAGGAAAGGAGAAGGCTTACTCATCAATGGCAAAGTACTTCCAATGCTTCAATAGGCGGCAGGGGTAATCATCACCACCCAAGGCCTCCCTTCTCTTTTGGAGAGCCTCGAAGTCCATGCGGAAGCGGCCTAGGAGCTCGGCGCAAGGGTCAGTCTGCGGCGAGGAAGAAGCGCCAAGGTGACCGGCGTCGGGGACATTGCCTTGGCGCACGCCGCCAGACACCGCCCCGTTGAGGGTGGCCGGGGCCTCAGGAGCCTCTGCCACAGAAGCCGCGAGCCGCGGCTCAATGCCTTCGGCCATCGCAGGGCAGGCCTCAGAAGCTGCCACCTCAGGAGTTCCGTGCGGCGTCATTATCCCGATGGCAGCCCCCTCAGCCCTCGGTGGCCCTTGCCTCCCAGCTCCACCACTTGAGGAAGGACCGCCGCAGGGAACCGGGAGGGCAACCACCACAACTGGGTTCTCACGAGATCCCATGAGGCCTGCTGGGCGCAGCCCCCATTCATCGAAGCTGGGCATCTGCTTCACAAAATCAGCCCAGCCTAAGCAAAGGTACAACAAGGCACCCCCTTGCCGGAGGCTGCCAGGGGAAGGATCCTCAGTCAGGCTCATGAGAACCTTCCTCAGCACTTCAGGCGCCAGATCTTCCTTCTGGAGCCTCATGCGGTCTTCACGCCCCCCGAAGGTCCACATCCGGCAGGAATGACGCTGGAGAGGGGCAATGCGGCTCTAGAGGAACCCCTTCACCACCTTAGGTGCCGTCACACCGAGCGCCCTCAAGTTCCCGAAGCGACGCCAGACAAAGGCGAGTCGGGGGCTCGTGAGCGTCTCATGGCCCCAGCCCGAGTTGGGGACAGCGGGCAAGGTTGGCTCCGAGAGCAGGGGGCTGGGCACTCTGACATCCATGTACATCCACCGCTCTCGGAACCCAGTCGCAGGCGGAGGAAGGCTGAATTCAATCCCCGAGGCTGCCGCTCCTGGTGCGGCGAGGAAGCTCACGCACCCCGAACATTGGGTAGGGTCACTGAGGCGCAAAGAGAGGAAGTGGCGCAGCAAGGCAACTGAAGGAGGAATGCCCATCATCGCCTCACAAACAAAAGCGAAGACAGCAAGGAGAGCAATGGATTCGGGACCCAAATGCATCATGTGGATCTGGTAATGGGAAAGTACGACATTGAAGAAATCGGAAAAGGGGGGAACCAGTCCCGCCCACAGGGCGTCGGCGAAGTATCGGACCTTGATGACTATTCTGTCAATGGAGAAGTGAGACGCGGGCCAGACTGTCGTCCTCCCACACTCGTTGAAGGTGGTGGCAAGGGCGGAACTAACCTTGTCCAGGGCTTCCAGGTTGAGTATGATCGACTGATCGACAGCAGGAGCCATCGACGGCGGCGAGCGGGGCGAGGGCACATGCTTCTTCCCTTTCCCCTTCTTCGTTGGCACCATGGCGACAGGAAGGGGGAGGGTTCGAGATTGTATTGGAAGCAGAGATTGGAGCTCAGGGGGTAGAAGAGCAGGGGACGCGCGAGCAGCAAGAAGAGGGATGACTGTGTGCAACTCCGAGTCCGCCTAGCCAGGCGCAAAATAAGGAGGCATGGGGAAACAGGGACGCCCGCATCCAATCAACCGCCACGCGGCGCCCAGGGCCGCAAGCTGTTGGGGCCCGCGGTGCTTCACACTTGCCCCCTTCGCTTCTCTGCTAAGCCAAGTCCAGGCATGCCTTGAGCCCGGGGGCTACTGTCGGCGTTCTGGGAACGGGGGTACCCAGCTTGCCTGCCTGCGGCCTGCGGCGTGGCTCAGGGAGTGGCCCAGTACGGCCCATCTTCATCAACACATGCTCAAGACCCTCGCGAGGGGCCAAACCTCACGGGCTCCTGGGACCAAGAGCCTCGGGAGGCTCCGTGTGTGTAGGCGGATCCTCGAAGACCATCTCCATCTCTGCCAAGACCGCGCGGTGCCTGACCTCCTGAGCCTCTAGAATGCTCCTAAGCAGGCACTGATGAGCAACAGTCGCGTTCGGCAGGCCGAGAGGCATGCGAACGTAGCTATGAGGTGGACCCTCACAACGCCGCATGCGCGAAGGCCAGAGGCGCTCCTGAGACGCGGCTCAGTTGAGCCCTGGTACGTCGATGCAGACGCGTAGCCCACCATCCTCGCCTGGATGGGGGGCCACGGCGGGTAAGCGGCGGCTGTCGCGCATGACTCTTGACTCCTGCAGTTCCTGAGTGTTTCTTGCGACGAACTCCTGAGGGTTTGGCCCTCCTTGCCTCATACCTTCCAGAGGGAAAGTGCTTTGAAGCACGCCTCCAAGTGGTGCCCGAGCGCCTCCCTCGTGACCTTGGCAAAGTCGGTGGCCCTCCAGGAGAGGGCCCCCGAGCCTTGCCCAAGGAGGGCACCGGGCGCGCCTTCCTATGCAACAGAGGGTGGCGCCCCTTGAACGGGCACGGATCCTGACGCGACGCCTCTGGAGGGGCCTGCCTCCTGATGGCTCGTGCCAGGTGAAGTCTTCTTCTTCTTGGGGACTGCCTCGGGAAGGCTCCCGCTCCTGTGATCTGGGTCTTCGATTGCCGCAGCTTGGAAGGCATGCTCAAGAGAAGACACTGCATCCTTTTCCTCACAGGGGACTATGATGACCCCACCGCTTCCTGGCATCTTGAGGACATTGTAGCCATGGTGAGTCACTGCCATGAACTTGGCCAGGGCTAGGTACCCAATGATGGCATTGTATGGCAGGCGAATGTGAGCGACGTCGAAGTCAATGAGCTCGGTGCGGTAGTTATTGCACTGCCCAAAGGTGACAGGAAGGCGAACCTGCCCTATCGGAATGGTGGAACCATCAATAACTCCTGAGAAAGGCTTGGTCGACTGAAGCTGATCATATGGAACTTGGAGATGTTGAACGTCTCGACGGACAGGACGTTGAGCCCTGCTCCGCCATTGATGAGGGTCCTGGTGACTTGCACATTGCTGATGACTGGGGAATAGAGCATTGGGAGGACACCGGCCGTTGCCGCGCACTTGAGCTGATCCGCTGAGCTGAACATGATAGCGCATGCAGACCACCTGAGAGGGCGCATGGCCTCAAGCTTGGGGAGGACTGCATTCACCTCGCAAGCAAACTGCTTGAAGATGCGCTGTGAGGCTGGGGCCTGGGCGCCGCCCAGGATGCAAGTGATTGTGCGCGGCTCCTGGAAGCCCCCAGCCCCCTCGTCCTGATGCTATCTTCATTCCTCCTTGGCAGTGGTGGCAGAGGAGGGAGGCCTGCGTTGCCCTGCGGGCGATCCTCACGAGGCTGATCCCTCCAACCTCCCTCACGAGGCTGGTCCTGCCAGCGGTCCTCGCAAGGTCGGTCATGCCACCCTTGGCGTTGGCCACAGTCTTCCCATCGTCCTCCACCTCTTCCTCCTCCTCGGCCATAGCCCCGATTGTTGCACTCGAGCCATCGGCCGATACGTCCATCTTGCATAGCCCTGAGCTCTTGGCATTTGTTGGTGCTGTGGGTGTGGAGGTCGTGGTACACGCAGTACCGGCTACCCTTGGACGACTCCAGTTGATCCATGCCTCATTTGGTGTCTGGCTCCGCTGCGAGCACAGCCGCTCCTTTGCGCTTCACGTCCTTGACCTTTGGCTTCTTCTCCTCCGGATCAGCAGCTGGAAGCTCGAGGAGGGAGAGGCGCCCTTCCTCAGCCCTGGCGCATTTGGTCGCCAAGTTGAACAGCTCCAGAGATGTGCACATGTCTTCATGGATTGCTAGCTCCTCTTTCATCTTGATGTCACGCACGCTATCGGAGAAGGCTGAAATGATGGCTTCCTCAGTCACCCTGGGGATCTTGAGGCGGGCATTGTTGAAGCACTGGATGTACTTTTGCAGGGTCTCTCCTGGCTGTTGCTTGATGCGGCGCAGGTCACTCATGGCCGGGGGCCGGTTGCGAGTGCCTTGGAAGTTTGCGATGAAGCTAGTGCACATCTCATCCCAAGAGGAGATTGTGTCGGGGGGCAGGTTTAGAAGCCAGGTGCAGGCGCCATCCTTGAGCGCCATGGGAAACCAGTTCGCCATTGTTGGATTTCGGGTTCCGGCAGACCCTTGAGGTTCGAACACTGGGGTGCGCGCGGAGATTAAGCCTCCTGCCTACCTGCTCCTCACCGAATCGCTAGGACCTAAACTACAAATGGATCAACACAAGAGACACAAGGTTTATACTGGTTTAGGCCACCATTGTGGTGTAATACCCTACTCTAGTGTGTGGTGTGGTGGATTGCCTCTTGGGCTGATGATGAACAATACAAGGAAGAACAGCCTCACGAGGGTCTGCCCTTGGCTGGTGCGATGAACTGCTAGGAGAAGTCCAGTCACTCTATCTACTAGTTTCTCGGTGGGGATCTCGATGCCTCTACCCTGGGGGTGGCTAGTCCTATTTATAGGCAAAGGCCCTAGGCCTCTTCCCAAATATTGAGTGGGAAGGGCGCCAACAATTGGCCATTTTGAAGGGGAACAGCGGGTACACTTATCCTGACTAAAGTTGGTCCTCGCCTGTCAAAGGCTCTGGTGGTGACGCCGGCTTGGGCTCCACGGTGACCTCCATCCCACTGTTGGACTGGTCTTGGTCTTGTTGCACCGAAATGGACGCCTTTGCTTGATGCTCTCGCCTACGCTTGCTCCCTTTGCACCAAAGAGGAAAGGAGGACATTGCGCAGGCTGGCACCCGACTGGCGCCCTTGGTCGTCATGGCTTGCGTCATGGGCACCTCGCGAGGTACCCCGCCTTGAACTCTCTGCCTCCTCGCGAGCCAGCCTAGCGAGGCCGCGCCTGAGGAAGCTCCTTGTCGTCTGCCCCGTGAGGCTTTGCCCATTGCAAGGGTCTTGAGCTTGTGTTGATGAAGATGGGCCGTGCTGGCCCCCTTTCGAGCCACACCGCATGCCGCAGGCAGGCAAGTCTAGGGACCCCCATTCCCAGAATGCCGACAGTAGCCCCCGGGCCCACGGCGCGCCCGGACTTGGCCGTGCAGAGAGGCGAAAGGGCAAGTGCGAAGTGTCGCGGGCCCTAACAGCCTGCAGCCTCGGGTGCCGCGTGGCGGTTGATTGGACGTGGGCGGCACCGCTTCCCCACGATGCCTCGGCAACCACACGGATTCGACAAGTCCCTGCATGCAAAGCGGGTCATGATTACCTGCAATCGTGGCGGTCGACGGTTGGCCTCCTCTGTCCTTAAATACGGAATGGCGTGCGCCCTTCCGGTCTATCCCCTCTTGCTTCTTCTTCTCCTTCATGGCTCCGCCAAGGAAGTTCTCGGCCGCAGAGAAAGGGAAGGCTCGCCAGGTCGAGTCCTCCTCTCCGCCGCCCAAGCGCGATCGAGGCCGCCCTTGCAAGCATCATGTGGCCTCCGCGGTGGCCCCCCGCAGTCGCGGAGATGGCTCTCTGCGCGGCGATGAGCGGCTAGCCACGGTCGGGGGGCGTGCTCCGGCCGTGCGACCCCCGAGGCCGTGCTTCCATACTGCGGAGGTGCTACCGGAGTTCATTGTGTGGGCGACGGAGCCAACCAGTGCCCGGCTTCCGCTCCCTCGCTTCCTCCTTGGCGACCTCCCAGCCGGCGCTTTGGGCAGCCTCTGGCTCCAGGCAGATGGCTGCTGCAGCCGGGCCTCGTGGGCTTCGCTGGAGGTCTCCGCCGCCGGGAGCCTGGCCTTGGCCCGTGGCTGGCAGACGTTTGCCCGCGCGCGCGGCCTGAGCCGCCGGTGCACTCTACACTTCAAGTTTGACGGTGACGCCACCCTCTATGTGAGGGTGTTTGGGGAAGATGGTCGCCGTGCAGGGTGCTGCCCTAAAGACGACGACCGCGGCCGGGGACCCAGCCCCGACGAGGACGGAGAGGACTGCGCGCGCGTGGTTGGCGGCGCCCGAGGTTCCTCAAGCTTCTCCAGCTCTTCTTCGGGTAGCGACTCTTCTAGCAGCGGCCGCAGCCAGCCCCCGCGCCATCGTGCCCGCTTGGAGGGCGGCAGCGGGTCTGCCCGCCACTGCGCCCCGGTGAAGCGCGAGAGGGAGTCCGCCTGAGCTCCGGAGGCGGCTTGAGTCTTCCCTGAGGGCCAGCGTGGGGCAAGCTTCGCCTGCTTGGTTCTTTTCTTTCTTTTCTCCTGCGCAAAAAGAAGACAGTAGTATGGGGCCCCGTGGGGGCGTGTTTGGGTTATTGTCGTCAATTATCATACTGTTTCCGCTGTTTCGGTATTGTTCCTTTCTGTTACGTGCCCGCGCGTAGGTAATCCCCGGCCTCAGCCGTGGGGCGATCGACCCAGGCCCCGTATTCGAGTCATGGTGCCCGTGAGGCATGGACTGGAGGGGCGCTCCTGTAATAGACCCGGGCCGTGAGACCTTGAGCGATTGGGTTGGAAACACTCGCGGGGGCTCCCGGGGCTTCCACCTCGCGAGCCCTTGCGCAAAAGAAATCGAGGCAGAAGAGCGAAAGAGTCGAAGAACCACAAGTCGAAAGGCGGCGATAGTTTCGATAAAACTCCAAATAAGAATGAACTTGCCAACTGCAAAAAGCAAATGAAAAAGCCGCGTCCGGCACCTAGACTAGTCTTCGACGTCTTCTCACCAGCGCGGAGCTAAGTGCTGCCACTGGGCGTGGGAGGGAGCCCCAGGGCCTGAGGCCGGCGCTCTTGAGACTCCCGGGCGTGTACAACCCCACTCATTATTACGTGAGAGTGTCACGGGCGGCGATCTTCACAGGCGTTGGCCTTCTTCACAGGCTCCGAGCCTTTCTTCGAGGAAGCAAGCTTCACGGGCATTGGCCCTCTTCACAGGCTTCGGGCCTTTTCCAGAAAGGTGATCTTCACAGGCGTTCGCCTTCTTCACAGGCTCTGGGCCTTTCCCAAAAAGATGATCCTCACAGGCATTCGCCTTCTTCACAGGCTCTGGGCCTTTTCCAGAAAGGTGATCTTCACGGGCATTCGCCTTCTTCACAGGCTCTGGGCCTTTTCCAAAAAGATGATCTTCACAGGCATTCGCCTTCTTCACAGGCTCTGGGCCTTTTCCAAAAAGATGATCTTCACAGGCATTCTCCTTCTTCACAGGCTCTGGGCCTTTTCGAAAAAGATGATCTTCACAGGCATTCGCCTTCTTCACAGGCTCTGGGCCTTTCATAGGGGTAAAACCTCCGGAGGTGCTGGATGTTCCATGCATTCTGGACTGGCACCCCCTCCTGAGTATCCAAACGCGCGGAGCCAGGCCTGGAAACATGAACAACCTTGAACGGGCCCTCCCACATGGGAGAGAGCTTATGCAGCCCCTCCCTGGAGAGAACCCGCCTGTGCAAGAGGTCCCCTACCTCGAGAGTCCTGGGGTGGATGTTGCGGCAGTGGTATCGCTGCAGCGCTTGCTGATATCTCGCCGCTCGTAGTGCGCATTCTCGGCGACGCTCCTCCCCCAGCACGAGGTCCATCCCCCGCATGGCGTCCTGCTGCGCTTCGTCAAACGCCAGGACCCGTGCGGAATGACGCCTGACCTCGTGAGGGAGGACCGCCTCGGCTCCATAGACCAAGAAGAACGGGGTCTCCCCAGTCGGCTTGGTTGCGGTCGTGCGGATCGACCACAACACGGACTGAAGCTCGTTGTGCCAGCCTCTGCCGCAGGCTTCCAGCTTCTTCTTGAATGTTCTGGTCTCAAGGCCCCTCAGGACCTCCGCGTTGGCCCGCTCGGCCTGGCCATTGCTTCGGGGGTGCGCCTCCGAAGCGTAGCATATCTGTATTCCAAAGTTAGCACAATACGTTTTGAAGAGGTTACTTGTGAACTGCGAACCATTGTGGGTGATGATGCGGTTCGTCACCCCGAACCGGCTCACGATGCCCTTGATGAACTTGACCGCTAAACCCGCGGGGATGGTGCGGACGGCTTCCACTTCGGCCCACTTGGTGAACTTGTCCATGGCGACATAAAGGTAGCGATAGCCCCCTGGCACCCGAGGAAACGGGCCCAGAATATCAAGCCCCCAGACTGCGAATGGCCACATGAGGGGTATGGTCTGCAGACCCCCCGCCCGCTGATGGATCTGTTTTGCATGGAACTGACAGGCTTTGCAAGCCTTTACCAGTTCGACGGCGTCATTGAGCGCAGTAGGCCAATAGAAGCCGCTGTGGAATGCCTTTCCCACGAGGGTTCATGATGACGAATGGTGCCCACAGTCTCCACCGTGTATGTCCACCAGTAGCTCTTTCCCTTGCCCCCTGGAGATGCAGCGTAGGGACACATCATTTGGTCGCTTTCGGTAGAGTTCCCCATCCCTGACGCAGTATGCTGTGGCTTGCCGCGCCACACGCTCCGCTTCTTCTTCCTTCTCCGGCAGGGTCCCTTGCGTTAAGTAACTCTGGAGCTCTGTGATCCAGAGGCTCCATTGCCAGGAGTAGGCGTGCTCCTGAGGCCGGGCCGCAGGCCGGGGCTCCCGAGGCGGGTGGCTGGGGGAGCTCCTCCCGTGGCTACGCCGTGTTTGATAGCGATGGTATGGCCGAGGGCTTGAAGAGCCGCTCCTCGAAGACGCCAGGTTCCTGAGGCAGCCGCCTAGATGCTCGTTTGGCGATGTCGTCAGCCTCTTGGTTAGTGCCACGGGGCACGTGCTGCAGCTCCAACCCCCAGAACTGCTTTTCCATCCTGCGGACCTCCGCAAGATAGGCTTCCATGTGCTCATCTCAAGGCTCGTATACCTTGTTGGAGAAGTTGACGAGGAGCTGCGAATCGCCCTTGATGGTAAGGCGCTTCACCCCCAGGGCTGCGGCGGCTTTCAACCCCACTATCAGTCCCTCGTATTCCGCTATATTATTGGAGACCTTTTCCCCCTGCTGGAAGCAGAGCTGCACGGCGTAGTACAGCTTGTCCTGGGCAGGGGATATGAGCATTGCCCCAGCCCCAGCGCCATGCCTGGAGAAGGCCCCGTCGAAGTACATGACCCAGCCCTCTGGCGCCTCACTCCCAGGGGAGAGGGATCGGTCCTCGTCGGTCTTGAGGTCCGGTGCTTCCGTCCATTTAGCCACGAAATCTGCTAGCGCGGCACCCTTGATGACCCTGGTCGTGCTGAACTCGAGTTGACACGCTTGCAGTTCAATGTTCCACTCGGCGACCCTTCCGGCCGAGTTAGGGCTCCTGAGCACCCTTTCCAAGGGGTATGCTGAGACAACCTTGATCGGGTGACCCTGGAAGTAGTGCTGCAGCTTGCGCGAGGCCACCAGCAGAGCGAGGAGGAGCTTCTGTGGCATGGGATATCGTGCCCTCGCATCCCGCAACACCGTGCTGACGAAGTACACCGGGTGCTCGACGAGGCTTGGAGCGTCGGCGCTGGTGGCGCCTTCTGGAGGCCATGGCGCCTGCGGAGGCATTGGGGCCTCCAGAGGCTGGTCGCCTGGGGGAAGGGCCTCTCCCGCTCCTGGCGCGTTCCCTTGCATCGGCTGATCCTCTTGAGTCGCGGTAGTGATCTTTGAGAGTCCTTTTTGGTCCTGCTTCGCCTTGGCGCTGGCAGCTGCTGTGGCCTTGGTTCGACGCTCCTCCCTAACCGCCACCAGAGCCGCGCTGGCGGAGTAAGGAGTAGCGGCAAGGTAGAGTACCAAGGGCTCCCGAGGGCGTGGGGCCACCATCACCGGAGGGCTGGTTAGGTATCTCTTGAGATCTTGAAATGCCTTGTCGGCCTCTTCAGTCCATCCAAAGGGCCCCTTTTTCTTCATCCGCTGGAAGAAAGGCAGCGCTCGCTCTCCTAACCTGGAGATGAAGCGCCCCAGCACCGTCACGCGCCCAGTGAGCTTCTGCATCTCTCTGAGGGTCTTTGGCGGGCTCATGTCCTTGACCGCCTTGACCTTCTCCGGGTTGGCCTCAATGCCTCGGTGGGACACGAGGAAGCCCAAGAGCTTGCCCGAGGGGACTCCAAACACACACTTCTCCGGGTTGAGCCGCAGGCTCACTGCGTCGAGGTTTGCAAAGGTTTCCTCCAGGTCTTGTATCAGGGTCTTGGCCTCGCGAGGCTTCACTACAATGTCATCAACGTAAGCTTCCACATTCTTCCCAAGTTGCGGGCCCAGGGTGATGTGCATGAGCCGCTGAAAGGTCGCCCCCGCGTTGCGCAGTCCAAAGGGCATGCATGTGTAGCAGTACACCCCACACGGGGTCAGGAAGGCCGTCTTCTCCACGTCTTCCACCGCCATTTTGATCTGGTGATACCCGGAGAAGGCATCCAAGAAGCATAGTAGGTCACACTCAGCGGTGGAGTCGAAGATCTGATCAATACGCGGGAGCGGGAACGGATCTTGCGGGCATGCTTTGTTGAGGTTGGTGAAGTCAACACACATGCGCTCCTTCCCCCCTTCTTCGGCACAACTACAGGGTTGGCCAACCAATCTGGATATCGAACCTCGCGAATAACCCCCGCGGCCTCTAGCTTGCGAGTCTCCTGGACGATGAAGGCCTGCTTTTCAGCGGACTGCCACCTTGCCTTCTGCTTCACGGGGCGCACGTTGGGGCACACGTTGAGGTGGTGCTCAATCACACCCCGTGGGATCCCTGCCAACTGATCGGGCTCCCAAGCGAACACCTTCTTGTTTGCACGTAGGAACTTGACCAGGGCTTCCTCCTGCTCGGGCCCAAGGTGGGCGCCTATGGTGAAAGTGGCGCCGGTGGACCCGTCCTCGTCGACGGGTATCCGCTTGGTCTCCGCCTTGTCTTGGGTGAACAACTGTTTCTTCTTGGCTGGCGCAGCCCCCTTGGGCTCGAGGGCCCCCGCGTCGACGGGCTATGGCGACGCTGCCGTCTTGAAGGCGAGCTTGAGCGCTTGCAGCGCATCCCCGGCGTCCCCAGGCACGGTGAGGACTCCGCTACTCCCGGGCATCTTCATGAGGTTATACGCCGGGTGAGTCGCGGCCATGAATCGGGCTAGTGCTGGGTAGCCGAGGATGGCGTTGTAGGGGAGGCCGATGAGGGCGATGTCAAAATCGACCAGCTCCGTGCGGAAGTTGTCGTAGGTGCCGAAAGTTACTGGGAGCCGGATCTATCCCAAGGAGTTGGAAGACCCGCCCCCGACACCCATGAAGGGCCGGCTGGGCTGCAGCCGCTCCCAGGGTATGCGGAGGAGGTTGAAGGTCTCGACTAAGAGCACGTTGAGGCCCGCGCCGCCGTTGATGAGGGTCCTGGTGACGGCCACCTGGCAGATGGTGGGGGTGCATAGCATGGGGAGCGCGCCCGAGCAGGCCGAGTTGGTGGCGTGGTCCTCCGAGCTGAAGGCTAGCTGGGCCTGCAGCTCCGGCCGGTCCCGGGGAGCCCCCTGCCGCGTGGAGGCGGCGCTGATCTGGCGGATGAACGTCTTGACATGGTGACTGAAGGGCGGCGCCTGCGAGCCGCCCAGGAGGGCCGCGACGACCAGGGAGGCCGGCGCAGTGTGGCAGGTGAGGAAGAGGTCGCACGACTTTTCCCAAGAGGCCACGGAGGGACACATGGGCGATTCCTGCTGCCCGTTCCCCGCCGAGCCAGTGGTGGCGTTGACGGCAGGTGACGGGGAACGGCAAGGGCGTCCGCTGACGGGAGCCGTCTGGGTGACTCGAGTGGCGGGAGCAGCCCAACGAGCGTCAGACATGGATGCGACGGTCGGAGAAGTGCAGGGCGACGGGAAACGACTTCCAGCGCACCCCCTACCTGGCGCGCCAAATGTCGGATTTCGGGTTCCGGCAGACCCTTGAGGTTCGAACACTGGGGTGCACGCGGAGATTACGCCTCCTGCCTACCTGCTCCTCACCGAATCGCTAGGACCTAAACTACAAAAGGATCAACACAAGAGACACAAGGTTTATACTGGTTCAGGCCACCATTGTGGTGTAATACCCTACTCCAGTGTGTAGTGTGGTGGATTGCCTCTTGGGCTGATGATGAACAATACAAGGAAGAACAGCCTCGCGGGGGTCTGCCCTTGGCTGGTGCGATGAACTGCTAGGAGAAGTCCAGTCGCTCTATCTACTAGTTTCTCGGTGGGGATCTCGATACCTCTACCCTGGGGGTGGCTAGTCCTATTTATAGGCAAAGGCCCTGGGCCTCTTCCCAAATATTAAGCGGGAAGGGCGCCAACAATTAGCCATTTTGAAGGGGAACAGCGGGTATACTTATCCTGACTAAAGTTGGTCCTCGCCTGTTAAAGGCTCTGGTGGTGATGCCGACTTGGGCTCCACGGTGACCTCCATCCCGCCGTTGGACTGGTCTTGGTCTTGTTGCACCGAAATGGACGCCTTTGCTTGATGCTCTCGCCTGCGCTTGCTCCCTTTGCACCAAAGAGGAAAGGAGGACACTGCGCGGGCTGGCGCCCGACTGGCGCCCTTGGTCGTCATGGCTTGCGTCATGGGCACCTCGCGAGGTACCCCGCCTTGAACTCTCCACGTCCTCGCGAGCCAGCCTAGTGAGGCCGCGCCTGAGGAAGCTCCTTGTCGTCCGCCCCACGAGGCTTGGCCCCTCGCGAGGGTCTTGAGCTTGTGTTGATGAAGATGGGCCGCGCTGGGCCCCCTTTCGAGCCACGCCGCAGGCCGCAGGCAGGAAAGTCTGGGGACCCCCGTTCCCAGAATGCCGACAACCATGACCTTTTTGTCCCCGTTGGCCGCCTCAATGCCTAGCTCGTAAAGCTATAGGAACTTCGTGGGGTCGGTAGTACCGTCGTAGCAGGGAGGTAGATCTGGCTTGAACTTGCCCGGCCAGGCCACGCTGCGCAGCTCAGCGGTGAAGGCGCGACAACCTGCCATGGCTGTAGGAGGCCTTTGGTGCCGAAGGGCTTGATCTTGGAGGTCTCCGCGTGCTGCCGCCAGCAGCAGCACGGGGTCTTGGCGTGCCGGAGCAGGAACACGGTCATGGCGTGCTGGCGCTGGGAGCACGCGAGCAACTTCTTGAGGGTGAGAGACTTCTTGGAAGCTCTTTTTTTGCTGCGCGGGTGCTGGACGCGGTGGGTCTGATCCAGGGGTCGCGCGCCTTGGGGCCAGGGCACCTTCTTGAGGAGGAGGCGGCGGAGGTGCCTCCGGAGCTGCGTTGCCCGCGCAGGGCAAAGGGCGATGCAGCGAGAGGGACGGCGCAGGGGAGCCCCCTGCGGCGCTGATGAGCTCGGTGATGAGAGCGAGCCACTCGTCGTAGAGGTCACCAACGGGGCAGTAATGCAGCTGCTCGTTCCCCGTCGGGCCGGTGGCGGCGTGGGAGGCAGGCGACGGGGAACAACGGGGAGGCCCGCCGACGGGGGCCGTCTGGGCGACATGGGCCGTGAGAGCAGCCCGACGCTTGGCGCGGGCTTGTCGAGCGTCAGACATGGGCGCGACTGACGATGAACGCGAGGTGGTGGAAGAAGGATTTCGGCGCATCCCTACCTGGCGCGCCAAATGTCAGATTTCGGGTTCCGACAGACCCTTGAGGTTCGAACTCTGGGGTGCACGCGAAGATCTCTCCCCTACTAGCTCACGTCTCGAAGCCTCGCAAAGAATCTAAGCTAGAAAGAAGATCACACAAGGGACACGAGGTTTATACTAGTTTGGGCCACCGTTGTGGTGTAATACCCTACTCTAGTTTGTGGTGTGGTGGATTGCCTCACGGGTTGATGATGAACAATACAAAGGAAGAACAACCTCACGAGGGGTGTTCTTGAGCTGGTGCGGTGAACTGCTTGGGTGAGTTCAATCGCCTCTTGTATGCCTATCTGATCTCTAGATGTCTTCCTACTGTGGTGGCTAGTCCTATTTATAGAGGGAGGCCCTGGGCCTCTTCCCAAAAAATGAGCGGGAAGGGCGCCAACAATTGGCCATTTTGAAGGGGAACATCTAGTACACTTATCCTGACTAAAGTTGGTCTTCGACTGCCAAAGACTCGGACGGTGATGCCGTCCTGGGCTCCATGGTGACCTCCATCCTGCCGCTCCGCTGGTCTTGGTCTCGTTGGACCGAAACGGTAACCTTTGCCTGATGCCTTGGCCTGTGCTTGCCCCCTTTGCACCGAAGGGGAAACAAGGACACTGCACAGGCCGGCGCCCGCCTGGTCTCAATCATCATGGCTTGCGTCACGGGCACCTCGCGAGGTACCCTGCCTTGATCTCTCCGCCTCCTCATGAGCCTGCCTGATGAGGCTGCTCCTGAGGAAGCCTCCTACCGTCCGCCCTGCGAGGCTTGGCCCCTTGCAAGGGTCTTGAGCTTGAGCTGATGAAGCTGGGCTGCGCTGGGCCTCCACTTGAGCCATGCCGCAGGCCGCAGGCAGGCAAGTCTGGGGACCCCCATTCCCAGAACGCCGACAATGGTGCTCCAGGTATTCCTACATTCGTAACTAGGTACAAGCTTATTCGTACGTTGACTTGCTGAATGTAGTGCGGAACAATCCTGTCATGCGTGGAGGAGCAAACAAGAAGTGCAGCTGAAGGTGGAAATCAACCATGGACTTATGAAATTATATATAATCTTCCTCAGGCAGGTCAGTATCCCCTTCGTCCAGATGATCATGTTTTGTCATGCCGAGCTATTGATATGTACTACTGTTTTGCAACACCGTTTAAGTATAGCTACTGTTTTCCTATCTTTTCAGATTCAGGACAATGAATATGATTTCAGGGGAACTGCACAATATGGACTCATGTTGAGTCATCTCTATTGCCTCATGTGTTTTCTACAAATGTGTCAGCATCAATTGCAAGATGAGGCAGCTAGCTAGCTATGGAGTTGCCAACATGCTCAAAGTGCTCGCAACATTGGGAAGAAACAAGCATGCGAGGAAATTAATGCGTGCGCAGGGAGGCCCTTTGCTCAGAGAAGCATCGGCCGATTTTCTTTATTTCCACACCTTCTCACAGCTTTGTATTGGTTATAGTATGGTGAATCATTGAGATGCATAGACATGCTGAACTTTTGTTCTTCTGAATGTTAGTATGCATACCGTATGTTCTGAAGCTTAGTTTAATGTGAGTGTCTGCATCCAGTACCGCATCCTCTAATTTGGTGGATGCACACAGAGAAAATAAATCTCCTTAATTTACTCCATAACCACCCTATTAAATAGGCCTAGTAACGAACTAGGCGCATGCAGTAGCCAATGGGAACATGCATCCTGCATGCATGGCCAGTCAGCCAAGTCCATGCGCCAGCTCTAATGCAGCAACACAAAAGAAGAGAGTGGTTCTTCGGAAAAAGTGAGTAGTTAGTTGCTACGTCTCGAGCTTGCGTTGGTTTTCCCCGAAGAGGGGGTGATGCAGCACAGTAGCGTAAGTATTTCCCTCAGTTTTTGAGAACCAAGGTATCAATCCAGTAGGAGGTCACGCGCAAGTCCCTCGTACCTGCACAAAACGATAGCAACTCGCAACCAACGCTTAGGGGTTGTCAATCCCTTCACGGTCACTTACGAGAGTGAGATCTGATAGAGAAAATATTTTTGGTATTTTTGGTATAAAGATGCAAAGTAAAAAGTAAAATCAAAACAAGTAAATAAAGTGATGGAGATTGATATGATGAGAATAGACCCGGGGGCCATAGGTTTCACTAGTGGCTTCTCTCAAGAGCATAAGTATTCTACGGTGGGTGAAGAAATTACTGTTGAGCAATTGATAGAATTGAGCATAGTTATGAGGTTATCTAGGTATGATCATGTATATAGGCATCACGTCCGAGACAAGTAGATCGAAACGATTCTGCATCTACTACTATTACTCCACTCATCGATCGCTATCCAGCATGCATCTAGAGTATTAAGTTAAAAACAGAGTAACACCTTAAGCAAGATGACATGATGTAGAGGAATAAATTCATGCAATATGATAGATACCCCATCTTGTTATCCTCGATGGCAACAATACAATACGTGCCTTGCAACTCTTTCTGTCACTGAGTAAGGACACCGCAAGATTGAACCCAAAGCCACGCACTTCTCCCATTGCAAGAACTACCAATCTAGTCGGCCAAACCAAACGGATAATTCGAAGAGACTTGCAAAGATAACTCAATCATACATAAAATAATTCAGAGAAGATTCAAATATTATTCATAGATAAGCTGGATCATAAACCCACAATTCATCGTTCTCAACAAACACACCGCAAAAAGAAGATTACATCGAATAGATCTCCATGAGAGAGGGGGAGAACATTGTATTGAGATCCAAAAAGAGAGAAGAAGCCATCTAGCTACTAACTATGGACCCGAAGGTCTGAAGTAAACTACTCACACTTCATCGAAGGGGCTATGGTGTTGATGTAGAAGCCCTCCATGGTGGATGCCCTCTCCGGCGGAGCTCCGGAACAGGCCCCAAGATGGGATCTCGTGGATACAGGAAGTTGCGGCGGTGGAATTAGGTTTTTGGCTCCCTCTCTGGTCTATTGGGGGTACGTCGGTATATATAGGAGGAAGGAGTACGTCAGTGGAGCTCCGAGGGGCCCACGAGGTAGGGGGTGCGCCTAGGGGGGCGCCCTCCACCCTCGTGACCTCCTCGGAAACTTCTTGGAGTAGGGTCCAGGTCTCCTGGATCACGTTCGGTGAGAAGATCACGTTCCCAAAGGTTTCATTCCGTTTGGACTCCGTTTGATATTTCGTTTCTTCGAAACATTGAAATAGGCAAAAAACAACAATTCTGGGCTGGGCCTCCGGTTAATAGGTTAGTCCCAAAAATAATATAAAAGTGGAAAATAAAGCCCAATATAGTCCAAAACAGTAATAAAGTAGCATGGAGCAATCAAAAATTTTAGATATGTTGGAGACGTATCAGGCATCCCCAAGCTTAATTCCTACTTGTCCTCGAGTAGGTAAATGATAAAAAGAAGAATTTTTGATGCAGAGTGATACTTTGGCATAATTTCAATGTAAATCTTCTTAATCATGGCATGAATATTCAGATCCGAAAGATTCAAGATAAAAGTTCATATTGACATAAAAATGATAATACTTCAAGCATACTAATCAAGCAATTATGTCATCTCAAAATAACATGGCCAAAGAAAGTTCATCCCTACAAAATCATATGGTTAGGCTATGCTTCATTTTCGTCACACAAAGATGTTCCCAACTTCTATACCCCCGATGACAAGCCAAGCAATTGTTTCACACTCAAATAATCTCAAACTCTTTCAACCTTCACGCAATACATGAGCGCGAGCCATGGATATAACACTATGGGTGGAATAGAATATGATGATGGGGATTGTGTGAGAAGACAAAAAAGGAGAAAGTCTCATATTGACGAGGATAATCAATGGGCTATGGAGATGCCCATCAATTAATGTCAACACGAGGAGTAGGGATTGCCATGCAACGGATGCACTAGAGCCATGAATGCTCAACAAAAGAAAACTAAGTGGGTGTGCATCCAACTTGCTTGCTCAGGAAGACCTAGGGAACTTTGAGGAAGCCCATCATTGGAATATACAAGCCAAGTTCCATAATGAAAAATTCCCACTAGTATAAACAAGACAATTTATGAGACTCACTATATGAAAAACATGGTGCTACTTTGAAGCACAAATATATGAGACTCACTACATGAAGAACAAGGTGCTACTTTGAAGCACAAGTGTGGTAAAAGGATAGTAACATTGCCCTTCTCTCTTTTTCTCTCATTTTTTTATTATATTTTTTTGGTGGGCTTCCTTGGCCTCTTTTTTTTCTCTTTTTTTATTTGGGCTTCTTTCGCCTCTTTTTTTGTAAAGTCCGGAGTCTCATCCCGACTTGTGGGGGAATCATAGTCTCCATCATCCTTTTCCTCACTAGGGCAATGCTCTAATAATGATGATCATCACACTTTTATTTTTCTTACAACTCGATATTACAACTCGATATTCAGAACAAAGATATGACTCTATATGAATGCCTCCGGCGGTGTACCGGGATGGTGCAATGAATCAAGAGTGACATGTATGAAAAATAATACATGGTGGCTTTGCCACAAATACGATGTCAACTACATGATCATGCAATGACAATATGACAAAAGTAAAGTATGTCACGATAATGATGATGGAAGTTGCATGGCAATGTATCTCGGAATGGCTATGGAAATGCCATAATAGGTAGGTATGGTGGCTGTTTTGAGGACGATATAAGGAGGTTTATGTGTGAAAGAGCGTATCATATCACGGGGTTTGGATGCACCGCAAAGTTTGCTCCAACTCTCAATGTGAGAAAGGGCAATGCACGGTACCGAAGAGGCTAGCAAATGCGGAAAGGTAAAAGTGCGTATGATCCATGGACTCAACATTAGTCAAAAGAACTCATATACTTATTGCAAAAATCTATAAGCCATCAAAAATCAAGTACTACATACAATGCTCCTAGGGGGATAGATTGGTAGGAAAAGACCATCGCTCGTCCCCGACCGCCACTCATAAGGATGCACAAGCCAGGTACACTTCATGCTTCAAATTTGTTACACAACTTTACCCATACGTGCATGCTACAGGACTCACAAACTTCAACACAAGTATTTCTCAAATTCACAACTACTCAACTAGCACGACTTTGATATTATTACCTCCATATCTTAAAACAATTATTAAGCATTAGATTTATCTTAGTATTCAATTCACTCAAAAGAAAGTTTCACATATCTCGAACACTAAGTATATTAACATTAAGCAAATTACCATGCTATTAATGACTCTAAAAATAATCTAAGTGAAGCATGAGAGGTCAAGTTTCTTTAAAACAAATCCACCACCGTGCTCTAAAAGATCTAAGTGAAGCACTAGAGCAAAAATTTATCACGCTCAAAAGATATAAGTGAAGCACTATGAGCAAAACTATCAAGCTCAAAAGATATAAGTGAAGCACATAGAGTATTCTAACAAATTTCAATTCATGAATGGCTCTCTCAAAAGGTGTGTACAGCAAGGATGATTGTGGTAGACTAACAAGCAAAGACACAAATAATACAAGACGCTCCAAGCAAAACACATATCATGTGGTGAATAAAAATATAGCTCCAAGTAAATTACCGATGGAAGTGGACGAAAGAGGGGATGCCTTCCGGGGCATCCCCAAGCTTTGACTTTTTGGTGTCCTTGGATTATCTTGGGGGTGCCATGGGCATCCCCAAGCTTAGGCTCTTGCCACTCCTTGTTCCATAATCCATCAAAAGAATTCACCCAAAACTTGAAAACTTCACAACACAAAACTCAATAGAAATCTCGTGAGCTCCGTTAGAGAAAGAAAACAAAAGACTACTTCAAGGTACTGTAATGAACTCATTCTTTATTTATATTGGTGTTAAACCTACTATATTCCAACTTCTCTATGGATCATAAACTATTTTACTAGCCATAGATTCATCAAAATAAGCAAACAACACACGCAAAACAGAATCTGTCAAAAACAGAACAGTCTGTAGTAATCTGTAACTAACGCAAACTTCTGGAACCCAAAAATTCTACCAAAATTAGACGACTGGGCAATTTGTTTATTGATCAGCAGCAATTGGAATCACTATTTTATCACGTTCTGGTGATTTTTAACAATTCGGGCACTGAGCGCAAAGATTCTGCAAATTACAGCAAGATCAAATAACTATCTTCCAAGAAGATCTAATAGGTTTAACTTGGCACAAACACTAATTAAAAGATAAAACCACATCTAAACAGAATCTAGATGGATTATTTATTCCTAAGCAGAACCAAAAACACAAAACACAAAATAAAATTGGGTTGCCTCCCAACAAGCGCTATCGTTTAACGCCCCTAGCTAGGCATAAAAGCAAAGATAGATCTAGGTATTGCCATCTCTGATAGGCAATCCATAAGTGGCTCTCATGATAGTTTCATATGGTAATTTTATTTTCTTTATAGGAAAGTGTTCCATGCCCTTCTTTAAGGGAAATTGGAATTTAATATTCCCTTCCTTCATATCAATAATTGCACCAATCGTTCTAAGGAAAGGTCTACCAAGAATAATAGGACATGAAGGATTGCAATCTATATCAAGAACGGTAAAATCTACGGGCACATAATTCCTATTTGAAACAATAAGAACATCATTAATTCTTCCCATAGGTTTTTTAATAGTGGAATCCGCAAGATGCAAGTTTAGAGAGCAATCATCAAAGTCACGGAAATCTAGCAAATCACACAAAGCTTTGGGAATAGTAGAAACACTAGCACCCAAATCACACAAAGCATGAAACTCATAATCTTTAATTTTAATTTTAATGGTAGGTTCCCACAATTCATGGAGTTTCCTAGGGATAGAAACTTTCAACTCAAGCTTTTCTTCATAAGATTGCATTAAGGCATCAACAATGTGTTCGGTAAAGGCCTTATTTTGACTATAAGCATGAGGAGAATTTAACACAGATTGCAACAAGGAAATACAATCAATTAAAGAGCAATTTTCATAATTAAATTCCTTGAGATCCAAAATAGTGGTTTTAGCAATATCTAGATTTTTATTTCTTTCAGTCCCACTTTTATCAATTTCATCATCAAGATCTAAAAACTCAGAATTATTAGAACGCCTTCTAGGTAAAGGAAGATCATAATCAGATTCATCAAGATTCATATTGCAAAACAAGGATTTAATAGGGGACACATCAATAACTTTTAGATCTTCCTCTTGATTTTCATAGGAATTAGAAGAACATGCTTTAATAAAGGCATCTTTGTAAGCACGCATCCTAGCGGTTCTTTCTTTGCACTCATCAATGGAAATTCTCATAGCTTTGAGAGACTCATTGATATCATGCTTAGGAGGAATAGATCTAAGCTTTAAAGAATCAACCTCAAGAGAAATTCTATCAACGTTCCTAGCCAAATCATCAACTTTAAGCAATTTCTCTTCAAGCAAAGCATTAAAATTCTTTTGTGAATTCATAAACTCTTTAACACTACTCTCAAATTCAGAGGGCATCTTATTAAAATTTCCATAAGAGTTGTTGTAGGAATTTCCATAATTATTAGAGGGATTACTAGGATAAGGTCTAGAATTAAAATTCCCTCTATACGCGTTGTTACCAAAACTATTCCTACCAACAAAATTCACATCCATAGATTCATTATTATTCTCAAGCAAAGTAGATAAAGGCATATTATTGGGATCAGAAGAAACACTCTTAACAAATAAATTTCTAAGTTCATCCATCTTTTCACTCAAAACATTGATTTCTTCTATAGCATGCACCTTTTTATTAGTAGATCTTTCAGTATGCCATTGAGAATAATTGACCATAATATTATCTAGGAGTTTAGTAGCATCTCCTAAAGTTATTTCCATAAAAGTGCCTCCTGCGGCCGAATCTAAAAGATTTCTAGAAGCAAAATTCAATCCAGCATAAATTTTTTGTATAATCATCCACAAGTTCAAACCATGAGTAGGACAATTACGTAGCATTAATTTCATTCTCTCCCAAGCTTGTGCAACATGTTCATGATCAAGTTGCTTAAAATTCATAATATCGTTCCTAAGAGAGATAATCTTAGCTGGAGGAAAATACTTAGAGATAAAAGCATCTTTGCACTTGTTCCAAGAATCAATACTATTTTTAGGCAAAGATGAAAACCACGCTTTAGCACGATCTCTAAGTGAAAAAGGAAATAGCTTTAATTTAACGACATCATTATCGACATCTTTTTTCTTTTGCATATCACATAAATCGACGAAGCTATTTAGATGAGTAGCGGCGTCTTCACTAGGAAGGCCGGCAAATTGATCTTTCATAACAAGATTCAACAAAGCAATATTGATTTCACAAGATTCAGTATTTGCAAGAGGAGCAATCGGAGTGCTGAGGAAATCATTGTTATTGGTATTGGTGAAATCACACAATTTGGTAGCATCTTGAGCCATCGCAACAAACAAGCAAACTAACACACGAGCAAACAAAAGGGCAAAGGGAAAAAGAGGAGGAGATTGGGAAAGAGAGGGCGAATAAAACGGCAAGGGTGAAGTGGGGGAGAGGAAAACGAGAGGCAAATGGCAAATAATGTAATGCGAGAGATAGGGATTGTGATGGGTACTTGGTATGTTGACTTTTGCGTAGGCCTCCCCGGCAACGGCGCCACAAATCCTTCTTGCTATGTCTCGAGCTTGCGTTGGTTTTCCCCGAAGAGGAGGGGGTGATGCAGCACAGTAGCGTAAGTATTTCCCTCAGCTTTTGAGAATCAAGGTATCAATCCAGTAGGAGGTCACGCGCAAGTCCCTCGTACCTGCACAAAACGATAGCAACTCGCAACCAACGCTTAGGGGTTGTCAATCCCTTCACGGTCACTTACGAGAGTGAAATCTGATAGAGAAAATATTTTTGGTATTTTTGGTATAAAGATGCAAAGTAAAAAGTAAAAGCAAAACAAGTAAATAAAGTGATGGAGATTGATATGATGAGAATAGACCCGGGGGCCATAGGTTTCACTAGTGGCTTCTCTCAAGAGCATAAGTATTCTACGGTGGGTGAACAAATTACTGTTGAGCAATTGATAGAATTGAGCATAGTTATGAGGTTATCTAGGTATGATCATGTATATAGGCATCACGTCCGTGATAAGTAGATCAAACGATTCTGCATCTACTACTATTACTCCACTCATCGACCGCTATCCAGCATGCATCTAGAGTATTAAGTTAAAAACAGAGTAACGCCTTAAGCAAGATGACATGATGTAGAGGAATAAATTCATGCAATATGATAAATACCCCATCTTGTTATCCTCGATGGCAACAATACAATACGTGCCTTGCAACTCTTTCTGTCACTGAGTAAGGACACCGCAAGATTGAACCCAAAGCCATGCACTTCTCCCATCGCAAGAACTACCAATCTAGTCGGCCAAACCAAACGGATAATTCGAAGAGACTTGCAAAGATAACTCAATCATACATAAAAGAATTCAGAGAAGATTCAAATATTATTCATAGATAAGCTGGATCATAAACCCACAATTCATCGGTCTCAACAAACACACCGCAAAAAGAAGATTACATCGAATAGATCTCCACGAGAGAGGGGGAGAACATTGTATTGAGATCCAAAAAGAGAGAAGAAGCCATCTAGCTACTAACTATGGACCCGAAGGTCTGAAGTAAACTACTCACACTTCATCGGAGGGGCTATGGTGTTGATGTAGAAGCCCTCCGTGGTGGATGCCCTCTCCGGCGGAGCTCCGGAACAGGCCCCAAGATGGGATCTCATGGATACATGAAGTTGCGGCGGTGGAATTAGGTTTTTGGCTCCCTCTCTGGTCTATTGGGGGTACGTAGGTATATATAGGAGGAAGGAGTACGTCGGTGGAGCTCCGAGGGGCCCACGAGGTAGGGGGGCGCCCAGGGGGGGGCGCCCTCCACCCTCATGACCTGCTCGGAAACTTCTTGGAGTAGGGTCCAAGTCTCCTGGATCACGTTCGGTGAGAAGATCACGTTCCCGAAGGTTTCATTCCGTTTGGACTCCGTTTGATATTCCGTTTCTTCAAAACACTGAAATAGGCAAAAAACAGCAATTCTGGGCTGGGCCTCCGGTTAATAGGTTAGTCCCAAAAATAATATAAAAGTGGAAAATAAAGCCCAATATAGTCCAAAACGGTAGATAAAGTAGCATGGAGCAATCAAAAATTATAGATACGTTGGAGACATATCATTAGTGCAGCGGGCCTTATAAACACGAACAACTCGCTCTCCCGCCTCCGTCTCCCCCCCCCCAATTCCCCCCGCTCCCCAATCTTCCTCACTCGTCCATAAAACCCCCACTCACCTTCTTCCTCACTCGTACAAAAAACGCCTGCTACTCTTCTTCCACTCCTACAGAAATCCCCAGCCCTGCTTCTTCCCCACTCGCACTGCCACTAGGCTCATCTCTGGCTACTCTGCTCAAACCCGTGAGCTCGACGCGACGCCCACAAGGAAAATGGATTCGGCTGGCCCCAGCGCCAAGAAGATGAGGCTCCCGCCAGCGGTGACACCGGTTGTAGATCCCGCACCCGGTAGCGCGGGGAGAAGCGGCGAGCCCCCCCCTCCCCACCCGGATATGAGGATCCGGTAGAATCTCCAGTGGACCGCATCAGCGATCTCCCAGACGTCATCCTTGAGGAGATCATCTCGCTTCTCCCCACCAAGGATTGCTGCCGCACACAAGTCCTCTCAACTCGGTGGCGCTCTCTATGGGGCACCGCGCCCCTCAATCTCGACTGTCGTCAGATATCTATCATTCCTGAATTTGATCTCCTCAGAGCCATCGTCTCTTCTCACCAGCAGGGCCCCGTTCAATGCGTCTGCATCCCGACACGCTACCTGCTGTCCATACCCGGCAAGGTGGACGCTTGGCTGACATCCCCTGAATTTGGAAAACTCTAGCAGTTTGAGTTATACCATTACCACAAAAGTTTCATACCACGAAGACACGAAGAATTCGTGCCCACACCACTATTTTCCATCTCGCGGTTTTCCTCCTCTCTCCACGCCGCCACCTTTGCCCGGTGCCATCTACCAGATGATATGGTACAAATGCTTTGACTCCGACTGCTAAAAAAACTTTCGCTTGTGGTGGTTTATCTGTAGGAGGCCTCACTTCACAACATCATCCACTCCAGTTGCCCTTCCCTGGAGCGCTTGCTGATTGTTTTGGGAATAGAAATCCGTATCAGTTGTCTCCATATAAAGCCACCTCACCTTAAAAGCATTGGAATTTGTTTTGAAGGACAACAACTCATCATCGAAGATGCCCCTTCACTTGAAAGGTTGCTCTTGATAATTTTTATACACCTTCACAAATAACTGTCGTCTCTGCACCCAAACTGGAGACCTTGGGTGTAATTCGTGACGCATTTAATAATCACAAGGAGTTGGTGTTTGGCTCCTCACTTTTTCAGGTACAGTATATTATTATCTACACATTTGTAATCATATGGTGCATTTTTCTTTTGTGCGCGTAAGTTTTATATCATCTTGGAGTACACTTTGGGTACTAATATTATGTTATATGCTCAATGAAGAGTTCGTCCATTGATAGCCTATCAATGCTGCCAGATTCTGTCAAGATCATATATATCAGAATGTATAGTTTTGAGTTGGACATAATTATTGGCTTGATACGATGCTTTCGATCTCTGGAGAATTTATACATAGAGGTGATGATTTCATGCACATTGAAAGCCCATATATATTGTACTAGAATTAACTATTCAGTTGTCATTCTTTCGACATACTCTTTTTCAGACCTTAACTGTTTTCAATCTTCATGTCTACTTAGGCAGAACCACATGAAGAAAAACATATAACCAATCGGTGGCGTAATAAGCACAAGGATTTTCTCAGTTCTCATGACATTTGTTTGAGGACAATAACGATGGAACGATATGCATCCAACCAGGCAAACAAAAGCTTTGTCACATTCCTCCTGTTGAACGCGAGGTTACTATTGTCCATGAGGCTTAATTTTTACCGCAAGAGATTTCTCAGGGACGGACATGTTGAACAACAAAAAAAGAAGTTTCAGGTGGACAAATGGGCTTCTAAACGTGATCAGCTTCTATTTACAACAAGTTGTAGTCATCCTGAAATAATTTTTTTGCACAAGATGTTAATTTTATGGATCAGACCGATCCATTTGTTTGTGACTACAAAAAAGAGTGGTTGGGTTAGATGTTACTGTCATGTTCAATCTGGGTTTTGTCTAAAAATTTGATGAACAATTAATCCTTGGCCTTTTTGCACCATTCGTATGCTTGAGTTGCATGTTGTTTCCCTCGTACTCCCCTCCACCTACCACTACACTGCCGCATCTTCCACGGCTGCTGTTCGTTCCCATCCGAGGCCTCGCCGTTGTTCTCCGCATTGGTTCGCTCGTTGTGCCCGCTGCCGTCTGGCGTTGTCAACATGGTCAACAACCAAGAGGAATCAGGAGATGACTGTACATGGAGAGGCTGACAGTAGGGACCCACCAGGGTCATTGCATTTCGCAAGAAGGTGCCTCATTATTACAAGCCAAAAAATACTTCCTCCTCATTGTTTGACAACTACGTCCCACGCCATTGTCAATGTAGTCAATAAACGAGAAAATTACACAACGAGCGGATAACACCAGGGACCCAGCAGCTCGCCCAGTTGTTTTTTAGTTTCAGATACGGAGCTCAACTGCGCGCTGTGCGGGGGCTGTGGCCCGTCTAGCCCACGCTTACGCTTTTATTAAGCACATGACGAGCCCAATTGATATATTTTTTCTTTGTGAAATTGGCTAGCCCAGTTCTTTTTTTTTTTGGAGAATACCAAAACCGAGGCCTACTTGCTTTTCTCAGCCCTACTGGGCTGCAAATATTTCAAGACGAAGAGGGATGTAAGTAGTAAGAAATGGGCTATAAGTTGTAAGAAATGGGATGTAAATTTTTAAATCAAAGCCAACCGGCAATTGCATTAAAATATCAATTTTTCAGGATTTCTCTACTCTCTACTCTTATAAAAACCAAAGCTAACTGGCAATTACATTCAAATATCATCTTTTCTCCCACAAGACAAACTACTCATACAAATGCATCTTCATGTTCCGTGCAATGGACGGGCATTTTGCTAGTTAAGATTCTAAATTTCATTCATTTTTTTGCGGAGAATTGTTTTTTGAATTTATTTTGATATAATTTTTTGAAATTTATTTTTAACGCGACTCGAAATTTCATGATTAAAACAGTTCGGCTCCCACTGAAATATGCAAAATTTCGTTGAATTTTTTAGCAGTGCCCAGAATATATGGTCTGTAATGCTAATAAAAAGAATATGGGCTTCAAATATCCTTAAGAATTAGCAAATGGGCTGTAAATTATTGAAAATAATGGCTAATGGGCTATATGCTATTTTCCACAGATTTGGAGGTTGACTTCTGGGCCTACTAGGTTGACGATGACGTTGTCCTAATTTTTTTTACGCGTACGCAAGGCTTTGTCAACTTAGTCAACACACATCAGTGACTGTTGGATGTCCATCGAACGGCCGCCATGCTTCTTCAATCTCTGATCTTCCTGCTCCAGCCGCACAAACCAGCGCTGGCGGGACTGCCTGCTCCCTCCTCCCGTGGCTGGCTGTGCTGCCGCCAGGCCATCCCTCTAACCACCGACACATCCGGTTATTTTCCGGTGACGTCAGCCTCACCCCGCAGCCGACCAGTCAGCGCTCGTACCCCCCTCAGCGTGGGCATCCGCTGCGGTGGCTTCGCCGGCTCCGGGTGGTTCTCTTCCTGGGCCACGCCCTCATCCACCACGTTTGTCCTCTCGACGTCGCGATGTCACGCCCAATATGCGACCCTACCCAAAAGGAACTCGAAGGTCCCACCAAGGATAGACCCGCATATTGAAACGCTTTTGCAAGGTTGATATCATTACATCAACATTACATAATAGATGGGGATACATACATAAGGCATACAATGCCACACGAATGCAACATCACAATACATAAGAGCATCATCCGACTACGGATGAAACACAAACAGAAACTCAAATGACATCCACCCTGCTAGCCCAGGCTGCCAACCTAGAACCTATCCCCTGATCGAAGAAGAAGCAGAAGAAGAACTCAACGCAAGCAAGCATCGCTCTCGCGTCATGATCATCGCATAACCTGTACCTGCAACTGTTGTTGTAGTAATCTGTGAGCCACGAGGACTCAGCAATCCCATTATCATGGGAATCAAGACTAGCAAAGCTCAATGGGAAAAGGAAGGGGTAAAGTGGTGAGGTTGCAGCAGCGACTAAGCAAGTATGGTGGCTAACATACGCAAATAAGAGTGAGAAGAGAGCAAGCAGAACGGTCGGCAACTAGTAAAGATCAAGAAGTGATCCTGAACTCCTACTTACGTCAAACATAACTCAGAAACCGTGTTCACTTCCCGGACTCCGCCGAAAAGAGACCATCACGGCTACACACGCGGTTGATGCGTTTTAATTCGGAACTGGTGTCAAGTTATCTACAACCGGACATTAACAAATTCCCATCTGCCTATAACCGCAGGCACGGCTTTCGAAAGATTATACCCTGCAGGGGTGTCCCAACTTAGCCCATGACAAGCTCTCGCGATCAACGAAGGAATAGACCTTCTCCTAGGAAGACCCGATCAGACTCGGAATCCCGGTTTACAAGACATTTCGACAATGGTAAAACAAGACCAGCAAAGCCTCCCGCTGTGTCGACAAATCCTGATAGGAGCTGCACATATCTTGTTCTCAGGGCACACCGGATGAGCCAGACGTCGGGTTGGCATAGACCCTGGTTGCCCAGGGGGCGCCGGACATCGCTCGGTTCGGACCAACACTTAGACAAGCACTGGCCTGGGGGGGGGCTAAAATAAAGATGACCCTCGGGTTGGCCGACCCACGGGAAAGGGATAGGTGGTGGTGAGGCAAATGGTAAAACCAAGGTTGGGCCTTGCTGGAGGAGTTTTATTCAAAGTGAACTGTCAAGGGGGTCCCACAAATCACCCGACCACGTAAGGAACGCAAAATCCGGGAACATAACACCGGTATGACGGAAACTAGGGCGGCAAGAGTGGAACAAAACACCAGGCAAAAGGCCGAGTCTTCCACCCTTTACCAAGTACATAGATGCATTAATAATATAAGAGATATTGTGATATCCCAACCAAAATCCTGTTCACCATGGAGAAATCTTCAACTTCACCTGCAACTAGAATGCTATAAGAGGGGATGAGCAAAAGCGGTAACATAGCCAAACAACGGTTTGCATAGGAAAGGTGTCAAAGGTTAGAGGTTCATGGCAATTTGGGATGGCTTGATAAACAGGTGATAGGTAGCGCAGCAAAGCGATAGAACGAAGCAACTAGCATAGCAATGATAGTAATGAGATCCAGGGTAGCGGTCATCTTGCCTGAAATCCCGCTAGGAAGAAGAACGAGTCCATGAAGAAGAGGAACGGATGAAGCCGAACCAAGCGTAGATGAACGAATCCTCAAGATCGCAACAAAACAGGAACTATCGAAAAGAAGCACACAACATGGTAAACACACCACACATGAACAAGGCATGATTCACAACAAGCATGATGCCTGACAAAGCTACATGAAGGCTACTCATACCAAGGGATGATGCAAACAAGAGCAACACATCAAGGCATGTTTAAATGAGGCCGTGAACAACATATAACAATTCCGGTAAGTCCTCATATGCATATTTCGAAATTGGTCCAGATCTGAATAAACCTTATTTTCAAGTTGTTAAACAGCAAGTTAAGATGCACAAAGATGATCTACACGAGATTCTAGTCAAGTTACATATAAAGTTCATTTAATTCGGAGCTACGGCCTAGAAGATATGAGCAAAACAAGTTAAACATGGCATTGAAGCAAAACACATACAAACATCAAGCAAACACCTCAAAACAAGGATGCGACATGATAATATGAAACTATATGCAAAATCAAGCAAGTTTCATATAGAGCACACTCAAAACGGAGCAACGGTTCAACACACACACATGAAACAAGTTTAAAGGACAAGCTGTCCAAAACAGCAACTAGGCATATTGCAAGCATCAAAACAACATGCTACAACATCTCAACATAATAACAAAAGGCATGGTCATGATGTAAAGGTAAAGCATTACAAAACATGAACACTAAGCTATCTCCAGAAATCACTAGAACATGCTCAAACACACATGGTAAGATTGCAAGTTATAACAATTCCAGACTTTGCAGAAAATAACATCACGATGCAATGTTCAGAGCTATCAAACAACATGTTACAGGAACTTATCATGGCAAACAAAGGCATGGCATGAACCTACTAATTGCATATATCAAAAGTCCCTTACTGACCATAAACCAACAAGGATCAGAAAATATGATGGCACCCATGTGAACATGGCAAGTTATAATACAGATTCAAACATGACAGGAACATAATTATGAAGGCATGTTAATGAGCTTGTGCCACTCACTACAGAGCAAAACATGGCATGGCAAGGCACCCAACAGTAAGAAGACATATTTGTGAAGCTAAACATGGCAAGAGCAAGGTCATAGGATGCATGGAACACTAGGAACAATCATGGTAACAACTGAACTTAATGTAAACAGGCTGACAACAACATTATGAAGCAACTTTAGAGCAAGATTAGAACAAGCTACAACAAGCTATAAATGCAACCAGGGGCATGGATGGATAGAACATCTCCAGATTATGCATCTAATGATTAGTAGCAACATGTTAATATGGCATCGCGAAATAACAGATTCAGCCTAGCAAAACAGTAACATCATGAACACTACTTAACAAGCTCGATACACTCACCACAAGTCATTGCATGACAATATAAGCATAGAATCATCAAGAAGACATGTTTGTGAAACAAACCAAGTCAATAACAAGTCCATAGCATGCAAGGATCAACTAGAGCAACCTTGGCGAAATTGATTAACACGTAAACAATCTGCCAAGAAACATTTTGAAGCAAAAGTAGAGCACTCAAATGACATGCTAGGCTACTCCATAATTGCAACCAAGGGCATGAATGGATAGACAATAACCACATGTTCAAAATACCTTACTGAAGTATCTCAAAATATGCATGGATATCTCTGTAGCATCAAGTTTACATGGCATCAAAATAACAGCAGAACAGGGACTAAAATCAGCAACATCACGATGCCTAGTTTGCATGCTTGTGCTAGACACCACATTGATCAAAAAATACATGGTAAACACCTTTGTAAAGAAGACATAGTATAGTTCAAAACACATGTAGACATCAACCTCATACGATGCACACATCAATCATGGCAAAAATGACAAAAGAGCTCGTTCTGATAACAGGCAGCAGAAAACATTATGAAGCACTCTTACAACGATGATTCAGGCATCAAGATGACATCAAATGAATATGATGCAATGAAATGAAATGATTTACTCGTCGAGACGAACAATTTGACATATTACACGCATGAAACGGAGCTACAGATGCAGAGATATCATGGCATGAACATGGCATAAAAATGTTAGAAATCTGGGACTTAGCCATTTTTGGAGGGGGGAAAGTCAACCTTCGGCACAGATTTTGAGGCAGGCCGGATTTCGCCGGAGAAGGCGGCCGGAGTCGAGGGAGAGGCCGGAGGAGGCTGGATCCGGCCCTCCTGTGGCCGGATCTGGCCGGGGCGACGGACGGGGCGCGCCGGGGAGCAGAGGCGGGCCGGCACGGCTCCGGTCGGCGCTCGGCCTGCACGCATGGTAAGATTGCGACAAGGATGCGACATGATAATATGAAACTATATGCAAAATCAAGCAAGTTTCATATAGAGCACACTCAAAACGGAGCAACGGTTCAACACACACACATGAAACAAGTTTAAAGGACAAGCTGTCCAAAACAGCAACTAGACATATTGCAAGCATCAAAACAACATGCTACAACATCTCAACATAATAACAAAAGGCATGGTCATGATGTACATGTAAAGCATTACAAAACATGAACACTGAGCTATCTCCAGAAATCACTAGAACATGCTCAAACACACATGGTAAGATTGCAAGTTATAACAATTTCAGACTTTGCAGAAAATAACATCAAGATGCAATGTTCAGAGCTATCAAACAACATGTTACAGGAACTTATCATGGCAAACAAAGGCATGGCATGAACCTACTAATTGCATATATCAAAAGTCCCTTACTGACCATAAACCAACAAGGATCAGAAAATATGATGGCACCCATGTGAACATGGCAAGTTATAATACAGATTCAAACATGACAGGAACATAATTATGAAGGCATGTTAATGAGCTTGTGCCACTCACTACAGAGCAAAACATGGCATGGCAAGGCACCCAACAGTAAGAAGACATATTTGTGAAGCTAAACATGGCAAGAGCAAGGTCATAGGATGCATGGAACACTAGGAACAATCATGGTAACAACTGAACTTAATGTAAACAGGCTGACAACAACATTATGAAACAACTTTAGAGCAAGATTAGAACAAGCTACAACAAGCTATAAATGCAACCAGGGGCATGGATGGATAGAACATCTCCAGATTATGCATCTAATGATTAGTAGCAACATGTTAATATGGCATCGCGAAATAACAGATTCAGCCTAGCAAAACAGTAACATCATGAACACTACTTAACAAGCTCGATACACTCACCACAAGTCATTGCATGACAATATAAGCATAGAATCATCAAGAAGACATGTTTTTGAAACAAACCAAGTCAAGAACAAGTCCATAGCATGCAAGGATCAACTAGAGCAACCTTGGCGAAATTGATTAACACGTAAACAATCTGCCAAGAAACATTTTGAAGCAAAAGTAGAGCACTCAAATGACATGCTAGGCTACTCCATAATTGCAACCAAGGGCATGAATGGATAGACAATAACCACATGTTCAAAATACCTTACTGAAGTATCTCAAAATATGCATGGATATCTCTGTAGCATCAAGTTTACATGGCATCAAAATAACAGCAGAACAGGGACTAAAATCAGCAACATCACGATGCCTAGTTTGCATGCTTGTGCTAGACACCACATTGATCAAAAAATACATGGTAAACACCTTTGTAAAGAAGACATAGTATAGTTCAAAACACATGTAGACATCAACCTCATACGATGCACACATCAATCATGGCAAAAATGACAAAAGAGCTCGTTCTGATAACAGGCAGCAGAAAACATTATGAAGCACTCTTACAACGATGATTCAGGCATCAAGATGACATCAAATGAATATGATGCAATGAAATGAAATGATGTACCCGTCGAGACGAACAATTTGACATATTACACGCACGAAACGGAGCTACAGATGCAGAGATATCATGGCATGAACATGGCATAAAAATGTCAGAAATCTGGGACTTAGGCATTTTTGGAGGGGGGAAAGTCAACCTTCGGCACAGATTTTGAGGCAGGCCGGATTTCGCCGGAGAAGGCGGCCGGAGTCGAGGGAGAGGCCGGAGGAGGCTGGATCCGGCCCTCCCGTGGCCGGATCTGGCCGGGGCGACGGACGGGGCGCGCCGGGGAGCAGAGGCGGGCCGGCACGGCTCCGGTCGGCGCTCGGCCTGCACGCATGGTAAGATTGCGACAAGGATGCGACATGATAATATGAAACTATATGCAAAATCAAGCAAGTTTCATATAGAGCACACTCAAAACGGAGCAACGGTTCAACACACACACATGAAACAAGTTTAAAGGACAAGCTGTCCAAAACAGCAACTAGGCATATTGCAAGCATCAAAACAACATGCTACAACATCTCAACATAATAACAAAAGGCATGGTCATGATGTACATGTAAAGCATTACAAAACATGAACACTGAGCTATCTCCAGAAATCACTAGAACATGCTCAAACACACATGCTAAGATTGCAAGTTATAACAATTTCAGACTTTGCAGAAAATAACATCAAGATGCAATGTTCAGAGCTATCAAACAACATGTTACAGGAACTTATCATGGCAAACAAAGGCATGGCATGAACCTACTAATTGCATAGATCAAAAGTCCCTTACTGACCATAAGCCAAAAAGGATCAGAAAATATGATGGCACCCATGTGAACATGGCAAGTTATAATACATATTCAAACATGGCCGGAACATAATTATGAAGGCATGTTAATGAGCTTGTGCCACTCACTACAGAGCAAAACATGGCATGGCAAGGCACCCAACAGTAAGAAGACATATTTGTGAAGCTAAACATGGCAAGAGCAAGGTCATAGGATGCATGGAACACTAGGAACAATCATGGTAACAACTGAACTTAATGTAAACAGGCTGACAACAACATTATGAAGCAACTTTAGAGCAAGATTAGAACAAGCTACAACAAGCTATAAATGCAACCAGGGGCATGGATGGATACAGGATGACATGTAGATCAAAACATATTTATAGAACATCTCTAGATTATGCATATAATGATTAGTAGCAACATGTTAATATGGCATCGCGAAATAACAGATTCAGCCTAGCAAAACAGCAACATCATGAACACTACTTAACAAGCTCGATACACTCACCACAAGTCATTGCATGACAATATAAGCATAGCATCATCAAGAAGACATGTTTGTGAAACAAACCAAGTCAAGAACAAGTCCATAGCATGCATGGATCAACTAGAGCAACCTTGGCGAAATTGATTAACACGTAAACAATCTGCCAGGAAACATTTTGAAGCAAAATTAGAACACTCAAATGACATGCTAGGCTACTCCATAATTGCAACCAAGGGTATGAATGGATAGACAATAACCACATGTTCAAAACACCTTACTGAAGCATCTCAAAATATGCATGGATATCTCTGTAGCATCAAGTTTACATGGCATCAAAATAACAGCAGAACAGGGACTAAAATCAGCAACATCACGATGCCTAGTTTGCATGCTTGTGCTAGTCACCACATTGATCACAAAAATACATGGTAAACACCTCTGTAAAGAAGACATAGCATAGTTCAAAACACATCTAGACATCAACCTCATAGGATGCACACATCAATCATGGCAAAAATGACAAAAGAGCTCGTTCTGATAACAGGCAACAGAAAACATTATGAAGCACTCTTACAACGATGATTCAGGCATCACGATGACATCAAATGAATATGATGCAATGGAATGAAATGATGAACTCGTCGAGACGAACAATTTGACATATTACACGCACGAAACGGAGCTACAGATGCAGAGATATGATGGCATGAACATGGCATAAAAATGTCAGAAATTTGGGACTTAGGCATTTTTGGAGGGGGGGAAAGTCAACCTTCGGCACGGATTTCGAGGCAGGCCGGATTTCGCCGGAGAAGGCGGCCGAAGTCGAGGGAGAGGCCGGAGGAGGCTGGATCCGGCCCTCCCGTTGCCGGATCTGGCCGGGGCGACGGACGGGGCGCGCCGGGGAGCAGAGGCGGGCCGGCACGGCTCCGGTCGGCGCTCGGCCGGCGAGGGCGCGCGGCGACGCGACGAGGCTTGGGCGGCGCCGGCCGGGAGGAGCAGCGGCGGCGGGGCCGGCTGCGGCCGAAGTCGGCGGAGGAGCTCGGGGCACGACGGAGGCGGCGGCCGGCAACGGGCACGGCGCGCTCCGGCGACGAGCGCGAGGCGGCGCCCGCGGGTCGCGGCGGCGGGGAGATAGGCCCGTGGTGCGCGGCGGTGAGCGGGGCGACGGGCCGCGGGGGCCGGGGCTGGGCCTGCGGGCCGGCGGCGGCGCGCGGGTGGCCGGGGTGGCCACGTGGCGAGACCCGATTGGGCGCGGCGGCGGGGCGGACATGTCCGCCGGTGGAGGAGAAGGTGTCCGGCGGCGTGAGGGGAATTTCTAGGGTTTCGGGGGGAGAATTCATCCGCGAATTTCGGGGGAGGGGGCTATAAATAGATTTCTGGGAGCTAGGAGAGTCAAAATGAGGAGCAGTTTTCGGCCACGCGATCGTGATTGAACGACCGAGAGCATGGAGGGGAGTTAGATGGGTTTTGGGCCAATTTGGAAAGGGTGTTGGGCTGCAAAGAGAGAGGGGTTTTTACGGTTACCCGGTTAACCGTTGGAGTACCAAACGACCTCCAAATGGCACGAAACTTGACAGGCGGTCTACCGGTGCTATACCAAGGCCACTTGGCAAACCTCGGGCCATTCCGAGAAAGTTTAATACCCACTCACAACAGGAGAGAAAAGGGGAACGCCGGAGGGCATAGGAGCGCCTGATTACAAAACGGACAATGAGGAAAATGCTCGGATGCATGAGACGAACACGTATGCAATGCAATGCACATGATGACATGATAAAATGCAACACGCAAGCAAATGACATGGCAACAACGACGAATAACTGGCGGACACCTGGCGCATCAGATCCGGGGCGTTACAGGCGAGGTCAACATGGTCAACAAACAATAGCCATCGGAAGAGGCTGACAGTAGGGGCCCACACAAGGAAATGCCTCCTTATTACGTGCAAAATAATGATTCCTCCACCTGATAGCTGGCACCCACCAGAAGGGTCTCTGTATTTCACGAAAAAAACTATCCCCCGTTGTCAGCTCAGACCCACCGGAAGTGCCTCCTTATTACGCACAAAAAATGAATACTTCCCCTGCTAGCTGGGACTCACCTTGGTGGGAGGCTGACTTGTGGGCCTACTAAGTTGACGGGGACAGAGGGCTTTGTCAACTTAGTCAATATGAACGATTCTAGCTCCAGTGACCATACGATGTCCATCCAACGGCCGTAGTGCTTCTTCAACCTCTGGTCTTCGTGCTCTAGCCGCCCAAAGCAGCGCTGGTCGTGCCGCATGCTCATGCCTCCCGTGGCCGACTGTGATGCCGTGGAGGCCTCACCGCCCCCTACTACTCCCACCACTGGCCAGGACATCCCTCTACTCACCCACACCCCCTGTTATTCTGTGGCAACGGCAGCCTCATACCACAGCCGAACCAGTGAACCCTCATACTCCTCTTCGCGTGGGCATCCACTGTTGCGTCTTCCTCGGCTCAACGTCGTCCCCTTCCTAGGCCTCGCCGTTGTCCACCGCCGTGGTGCTCTCGGCGCGGCGTGGTCAATGTGGTCAACGGCCGACTTCCATCGGAAGAGTACTGTACATGGAGAGGCTGACAGCTGGGTCCACGGCAGCCGCAAGGAAGTGCCTCCTTATTACACGCAAAGTAATTATTCCTCCACCTGACATGTAACGCCCCGGGTACAACTTTCCATATTCATAATTCCAACTCTTGCCTTTTCCGGAGATGCTATATGATATTTCCTTCGTGGTTGGGTTTTATCTGTTGTTTTGCATTTTGTTCTTGTTATGCATCTCATCTCATAGCATCATGCGCATTGCATCGGCATCGTTTTCATAAACCTTGCATCCGTTCGTGTTCCGCTGGTTCTCTCCGTTGTCCGTTCTGAGCCCGACCACACTCGCACGCGCCCGCGGCACCTCCGTAATATTATTTTATAAGTGGCATAAAAATGTTCTCGGAATGGGTTGCAACTTGTCGTGCGGTCTTATTATAGTGTAGACAGAGTGCCTGCCAAGTTTCATCACATTCAGAGTCCATTTGATAGCCCAACCGTTAAATATAGCGGTACCGTTGCCGGTACCTTCGTCGGATGTTTCGGTCTTCGAAACCTGCCGCTGGGCCTCTCTCTCTCTTCTCTCCACTCAGCCCAACCTCTCTTCATAGCCCACCTAGGCCTGCCAACCCCCCCTCGCGATCAGATCCGTCGGATTACGATCGGAGGGCTCCGAAAGCCCCCAATTTCCCCTAACCTAGCCCCTCCTACCTATAAATGGACACCCCCACGTCCATTTTCGGGCTAAACCTACCCCTAGCCTCCTCCCCTAACCTCCCAGCCACCGGAGCCTCGTTTTCCGTGACCGGCCACCTCCCGTCCGCCACTTGGTGCCGTCCCACTCGCCAGCGCTGCCGCTCTAGTCGCCTCCCGGCCAACGGGAGAGCGCCACGGGCCCCGCAGCCTTCCTCCCACCTCCCGTGGCCCTGCAGGCCTGGGCGCAGCTCGCCCGGGCCCGAGCCGCCGCTGCCCTGGCCCGCAGGCACTCGCCCGCGCCCAGCGCCCGCTCCCCTCGTCGCCGAGTAGGAGGGCTCGGCCGCGCCCGATCTGCCCGACGCCGGCAACCGCTGCCGCCTCCCGCCGGCGAGCACCCTCGCCGGAGCACCCATGCCGCCCTGCCAGGCCAGCGCCGCCCGCCCCTTCTCCTCCTTCCCTCTCCTTCCCTCTCCCTCACCGGCTCGCTCTCTCTCCCTCTTTCCAGGAAGCGCCGCCACCCACGGAGCCGCCGCCGGAGTGCTGCGCCTCCCGGAGCTCCGCCCACCGTCGTCGTTGCCCGGATCCGGCGCCGGCCAACCGGATCCGCCTGTTCCCGCAACCCTGGCCTCCTCCTAGCCTCCCCGCCGGCCAGTGCAGCCGCCGCCCTGCGCCATGGCCGCACCGGCATGCGTGCTCTCGTGTGCGTGCGAGCACACACACTGCCACCGCGTGTGGGCTGCACGTGGGCCGCGCCCCCCCGCTGGCCCATCTCCTCCGGCCTGCTTCGGCCATCTCCACCGACCTGGGCTTGGCCCATGGTGAGCAGTCCCCCAGCCCTTCCCCTGTGCACTCTTGGGCCAGCTAGATCCGGCCCGATGTGGTTTTTTTTTCCGTTCTGCGAATTTGCTATTTATCCAGGGAATTACAGATTTATAGAAAACCCCCTTTAACTTCATGCATTTAATAACTATTAAACCATGCATCGGATTAAAAAACTTTATATATGTAAAATGCTCAGAAAATTGTGTAGATTAATAATATGCCATTTTCATCCCATGTTAAAATGTTTAACATGATGTTTGTGTTTATTTTGCATAATGCCATGCTAAAATGATTTAATTCATAACTAAATAACCGTAGCTCCGTTTTAAATAAACTTTATATGTAAATGGGGTGGAAAAATGCCTAGTTTAACATGGTCCACTTTATTTTCCTGTTTAACAACTCTAAAATTATGTAATAGGCAGAACAGTACCAAAACAAAAATATGCATATGGAGATTTTCCGGAATTGTTGTTTTGTGGTTCCGGCCTCATTTAAACTTGCTTAGATAGGTAGTTTTCTTATGCTTCACCCCCTTGCCATGTTTAACAACATTTAATATTGTTGGGTACAAAACCGAGAGAGAACTAAATAATTGATGTGGTGTTTTGTCAATATGCAACTCGTTGCATATTGAGCTCCACTTAATTTGTAGTATTGTGTGTTGCAGCTTGCCATGCCATGCCTCATTAAACCGGACATGCATCATACTTGTTTGCGCATCATGCCATGTTTATGCTTGTGCATTTACCATGTTGTTTGTTTCTTTCCGGTGTTGCTTCTTAGTTCCGGTAACGTTGCGATTGTGAGGATTCGTTCGACTACGTCCGTTCGTCTTCTTCATGGACTCGTTCTTCTTCCGTGCGGGATCTCAGGCAAGATGACCGCTACCCTGGATCTCAATACTATCATTGCTATGCTAGTTGCTTCGTTCTATCGCTATGCTGCGCTACCTATCACTTGTTCTTCAAGCCCTCCAAAATTGCCATGAACCTCTAACCTTTGACACCTTTCCTAGGCAAACCGTTGCTTGGCTATGTTACCGCTTTGCTCAGCCCCTCTTATAGCGTTGTTAGTTGCAGGTGAAGTTGAAGATTTCTCCATGGTGGACAGGATTTTGGTTGGGATATCACAATATCTCTTATATTATTAATGCATCTATATATTTGGTAAAGGGTGGAAGACTCGGCCTTTTGCCTGGTGTTTTGTTCCACTCTTGCCGCCCTAGTTTCCGTCATACCGGTGTTATGTTCCCGAATTTTGTGTTCCTTACGCGGTCGGGTGATTTATGGGACCCCCTTGACAGTTCTCTTTGAATAAAACTCCTCCAGCAAGGCCCAACATTGACTTTTACCATTTGCCTCACCACCACCTACTTTTCCCTTGGGAGTCGCTCTCTCGAGGGTCATCTTTATTATAGCCCCCCCCGGGCCAGTGCTTGTCTAAGTGTTGGTCCGAACTAGAGCCCTTTGCAGCGCCCCCTCAGGGAAACTTGAGGTCTGGTTTTAGTTGTACGGATTGCTCATCCGGTGTTGCCCTGAGAACGAGATATGTGCAGCTCCTATCGGGATTGTCGGCGCATCGGGCGGCTTTGCTGGTCTTGTTTTACCATTGTCGAAATGTCTTGTAAACCGGGATTCCGAGTCTGATCGGGTCTTCCTGGGAGAAGGTCTATTCCTTCGTTGATCGCGAGAGCTTGTCATGGGCTAAGTTGGGACACCCCTGCAGGGTATAATCTTTCGAAAGCCGTGCCTGCGGTTATAGGCAGATGGGAATTTGTTAATGTCCGGTTGTAGATAACTTGACACCAGATCCGAATTAAAACGCATCAACCGCGTGTGTAGCCGTGATGGTCTCTTCTCGGCGGAGTCCGGGAAGTGAACACGCTTTCTGGGTTATGTTTGATGTAAGTAGGAGTTCAGGATCACTTCTTGATCATTGCTAGCTTCACGACCGTTCTGCTTGCTCTCTTCTCGCTCTTATTTGCGTATGTTAGCCACCATATATGCTTAGTCGCTGCTGCAGCCTCACCACTTTACCCCTTCCTTTCCCTTTAAGCTTTGCTAGTCTTGATACCCATGGTAATGGGATTGCTGAGTCCTCGTGGCTCACAGATTACTACAACAACAGTTGCAGGTACAGGTTATGCGATGATCATGACGCGAGAGCGATGCTTGCTTGCGTTGAGTTCTTCTTCTGCTTCTTCTTCGATCAGGGGATAGGTTCCAGGTCGGCAGCCTGGGCTAGCAGGGTGGATGTCGTTTGAGTTTCTGTTTGTGTTTCATCCATAGTTGGATGATGCTCTATGTATTGTGATGTTGTATTCGTGTGGCATTGTATGCCTTATGTATGTATCCCCATCTATTATGTAATGTTGATGTAATGATATCCACCTTGCAAAAGCGTTTCAATATGCGGGTCTATCCTTGGTGGGACCTTCGAGTTCCTTTTGGATAGGGTCGCATATTGGGCGTGACAAGTTGGTATCAGAGCCTCGACCGACCATAGGAGCCCCCTTGATTGTTGGCCGTTGTTGAGTCTAGAAAAAAACTATTTTGAGTCTTAGGATTATATATATCGGAGAGTAGGATTCTTTTTACTCCTCAACCCCTTCGTCGCTCTGGTGAGGACTCTTGACGTAGATGTTTTGTCTTTCCTCTCCTCAAATTTCACTAAATTTTTTTAGGATCACGCGGGTATCTTGGAATCGTTCCGATGGTTTTGTGACGAGAACATTGTTCTTGGTGCCTCCTGTCTATTTATGTGGCTTTGACCCGGGGAGTTGAGCTCTGAGGTGTTGTCGTCACAATTTTATCGTTGCAGTTCTGGAATACCTGAGTTTTGCCGACATCGAAAATCTCTTTTATGCAGTTGTTGGTGAGATAACCCCGATAACCCAGTACTGGGGCGAGCTCGGGAGTATTGCCATAACTCGTATAACGGATGCTTTTCGAAGGTTGAGGTACACGATTTCCGAAGGTTTCTTGGTTATGTGTTGACGGATGGATACAGCTGGATGTAGGTATTGTTAGTTTGGGTGAGATATATTGCTTCCCCTGTATCCCCAACACCAGATTGCATAACCAGAAAGTTTTGGGAGTTTTATAGGTGGGAATTCAAGTAGCTCCTAGAATATCTTTTCGACAGATGCATGATATGAGATTGGGGTTCGACGTCTAGTGGTCCGCCTTTCCACGGTCGTTTTTACAGTGGTCTCGTTGTGTCTTAAAGAACCCTTGGCTATGCTGGTTCGGGGACACTTTGTATGTCATGTGCACTGCCTTGTACATGATGGTGCTGTACACTCGAGCCCGTGTGGGCCCCACCACGAAAACTTCGGACGGAATCTCTATCATATGTTTGTTCCGGCTTATTTCTGCAAGCCAAATCCTTTGTTTTTGTTTTATTTGTGGTATTCGAATTGCTTCAATGTCAAGTGTTGAATCCATACCTTTCCTAAACGGTGTTCTCATATTTCTATGTGATTTCTAATCCTTCTTGATCATTGAGGTTGTCGTGTCAATTCTTTCCAACCGGTGTGCTTCTCTTCAAGTGGAGCCGATCATTTTCAACATCCGCAAGATCAATTCTAAGTTTTCTCAACGGTGTTTCTTCCATTCGTCCCAAGTTGTCTTTGTTTTTCCCCACCCTCCCATCCCTTTTCTTCAAGGACTCATATATTATAATCAAGTATCCATTTATTCATGTGAAGTCTCTTCACTCTTTTCAATCAATGTTCTTATCCGGTGATTTCCCGAGAAGATGCTCAACAGTTTTAAGTTCATCATCCTTCATTCTTTTTTTTCTTCTCCAGTGGATTTAATTCAGGCTTTCAGTGTTGATCATATTTCTTTCCTCGTTCCTAATTCTCTCTCACGTCGGTGCACCTCTTAATTGTTCACCTCTCTCTATTCTTATCCGGAGTGATCAAGATATCTCACAAGACTTGTGTTTCCATTCTTAATCCGTTCAAGATATTTCGAGGATGTTATCTCATTCAAGTCATTTAATTCAACCGGTGCAATCCCCCCCCTTTCAATCAATTTTTCAACAGTGTATCTTTTAGTGGGCCCTAACCCACAGGTCTTTTTCCAGGATCTTACCTGACTCTTCTAATGTCCCCGGAGTTGTTCTCAATTCTTTTCGAGTTTGACATAAGAATGAATTTCATCAGTCAGATCGTTTCCAAGGCCGTTTTCAAATTCTTTTCATCTTTGGCTCAACCTTTTCTTTTAATCCTTCCGGAGTGTCTCAACAATTCATGGTGGTGTTTATCGTCGTCATTCTCGGATTTTGAAGACCGATGAAGAGTTCCTCTTAAATCCTTACCCGTTCTTCCAGAGATTCATGGTTCAAGCTTGATGCCATCCTCTCATAATTGTTTTCGATTGTGAGAATTCGTTTCACCATCCGGAGTAATTCAGGATCCTTTTCAGTTTCATTCTCCGGAGCCAATCATCTCAGAATTATTAATTCTCAGCGTTCAACTCTCGTTCTCGAATTCTTCTGGTGAATCATTCAAATATCCTCTAATTAGTTCATGATCTCTTCGTTCTCATGTATCTAAATCCCCTCAAGTATATTCATTCGTTTTCCAATTCTTCCCGGTGATTTGTGCCTTTGCCACTTTCATTTTTATGGTGGTTCGTTCAAGATTCCTCTTCCTTTGTTATCATATCAATTCATTCATTGTTAACAAATCCAACCGGTGGTTCCATCAATACCTTCTCAAGTTTATGCTATATCTCTCTTAATTCTTTCTACGAGAATAAGTAGTATGCCAAATCCGTTGCTTGTCATCAATTTAAATTGGTGAAGGATAGGCATGACATAATTCTTATTCTTGTTTCATCCAAGTGATTAATTCCTTCTTCCGGAGATTGTTCATGATGAAGTAATTCTCGGTTCTAGTGTTCATCTTTTCTTTTCTGGAGTTTGAAGTTTTCCGCAGTATCTCGTCGCAAAGCTCCATCTAAATCATCGCAAGACTTCACCTTGTGTTTTCAACTTCTCTTTCTTTCTATCATCCTTTTATTACCGGAGTTCTTCATGGAGTCTCTAGATGATGGTTCATCAAGGATTTCTTTCATTCTCATTTTGGTTCTTCAAGATTTCTCTCAGAGCTAAGATCCGCCAAGCTATACTCAAAAGTAAACATGGTGCTCAACACATGTTTTGTTTTGAGGCGTTCAAGTATTCTTCTTCTTGCATTTCGAAGTGCAATTCCTTCTTCAATATCTTTTGAGGTGGTGTTATGTCACTCTTGACAATTTCATTCATGTTTCATGATTCATATGTTGTCAAGAATGAGGTAGTTAAACCCATCAACTCCTTCGAGCATGAGTTCTTCTCAGTCCAATCAACTTCTTCATTGGAGTATCTTGGGTTATATTTCACCTGAAGCCTTTCCTTAAGGGTTGTTGCTATTTGTGGTGATTATTCATGACCCAAGCTTGCTCTTTATCCTCCTTGGTGGAAGAGGTTTTTCATCTCTTCGTTGATCTCAAACAAGCAATTGTTTCCGTTAGTGGCCGGTTGTCACCTCATAATTTCGGGATGTTTTCCATAAGCCCACTACAAACTTGTCCTTCTCGTTGTTGGTGTTCCAACAACTCAATTCAATCCTTCTTTGCAAGGATGCTTTCCAAGTTCATTTGCGGCAGAAATTGTCATTTTCTTCTCCGTCCCTTTAACCCAACAATCTAGCTTCTATTCTTTCGTTCCGGAGGCATTGTGATGTTGCTCTTTTCACTCATCATCTTGCTTTGGCAAGATCATGTTCTTCTCCTTGCTTCTCCATTTAACCAGAGTGTGGTGTCATCTCTTCAAGTTCTTTTCATATTATCAAGTTTTGCCTATCGTTTCAATCGGAGTGCTGTCTGAAATCCTTCTTACCCCTTGTGCCATTCGTTCAATAGTTCCGGAGGCAGTGTGTTGTTGATTTCATCAAGTATCTTCCCATCTTCTCAAGTTCATGTTCTATTCCTTCCATGTTCAACCGGAGTGCTGCCCGAATTCTTCCTCTCTCATCTTGTTGTAACCGGAGTGGTTTTGAACCCTATCTTGTCAATTAAACTCTTGATTCATGTCTTTGCAACCTTCAAGTTATCGTAATGTTCCTTGTTCCTCTTTTCTAACAGATTGTTTGCAATCTCGTTCATCTCTGTTGTACTCTTTCTTTTATATTGCTCAACCTCTCAAGGTTCATGGTTTCACTCGTTTGTCGAAGAAGCAACTTAGTTTACCTCTTCTCTTCCTCTTCCGTTTCCCTTCGATGCCATCCTAGATCTCGGGATGAGATCCTCTCGTAGTGGTGGAGTGTTGTAACGCCCCGGGTACAACTTTCCATATTCATAACTCCAACTCTTGCCTTTTCCGGAGATGCTATATGATATTTCCTTCGTGGTTGGGTTTTATCTGTTGTTTTGCATTTTGTTCTTGTTATGCATCTCATGTCATAGCATCATGCGCATTGCATCGGCATCGTTTTCATAAAACTGGCATCCGTTCGTGTTCCGCCGGTTCTCTCCGTTGTCCGTTCTGAGCCCGACCACACTCGCACGCGCCCGCGGCACCTCCGTAATATTATTTTATAAGTGGCATAAAAATGTTCTCGGAATGGGTTGCAACTTGTCGTGCGGTCTTATTATAGTGTAGACAGAGCGCCTGCCAAGTTTCATCGCATTCAGAGTCCATTTGATAGCCCAACCGTTAAATATAGCGGTACCGTTGCCGGTACCTTCGTCGGATGTTTCGGTCTTCGAAACCTGCCGCTGGGCCTCTCTCTCTCTTCTCTCCACTCAGCCCAACCTCTCTTCACAGCCCACCTAGGCCTGCCAACCCCCCTCGTGATCAGATCCATCGGATTACGATCGGAGGGCTCCGAAAGCCCCCAATTTCCCCTAACCTAGCCCCTCCTACCTATAAATGGACACCCCCACATCCATTTTCGGGCCAAACCTACCCCTAGCCTCCTCCCCTAACCTCCCAGCCACCGGCGCCTCGTTTTCCGTGCCCGGCCACCTCCCGTCCGCCACTTGGCGCCGTCCCACTCGCCAGCGCTGCTGCTCTAGTCGCCTCCCAGCCAACGGGAGAGCGCCACGCGCCCCGCAGCCTTCCTCCCACCTCCCGCGGCCCTGCAGGCCTAGGCGCAGGTCGCCCGGGCCCGAGCCGCCGCCGCCCTGGCCCGCAGGCACTCGCCCGCGCCCAGCGCCCGCTCCCCTCGTCCCCGAGCAGGAGGGCTCGGCCGCGCCCGATCTGCCCGACGCCGGCAACCGCTGCTGCCTGCCGCCGGCGAGCACCCTCGCCGGAGCACCCGTGCCGCCCTGCCAGGCCAGCGCCGCCCGCCCCTTCTCCTCCTTCCATCTCCTTCCCTCTCCCTCACCGGCTCGCTCTCTCTCCCTCTTTCCAGGAAGCGCCGCCACCCACGGATCCGCCGCCGGAGTGCTGCGCCTCCCGGAGCTCCGCCCACCGTCGCCGTTGCCCGGATCCGGCACCGGCCGACCGGATCCGCCTGTTCCCGCAACCCTGGCCTCCTCCTAGCCTCCCCGCCGGCCAGCGCAGCCACCGCCCTGCGCCATGGCCGCACCGGCATGCGTGCTCTCGTGTGCGTGCGAGCACATGCACTGCCACCGCGTGTGGGCTGCACGTGGGCCGCGCCCCCCCGCTGGCCCATCTCCTCCGGCCTGCTTCGGCCATCTCCACCGACCTGGGCTTGGCCCAATGGTGAGCAGTCCCCCAGCCCTTCCCCTGTGCACTCTTCGGCCAGCTAGATCCGGCCCGATGTGGTTTTTTTTCTGTTCTGCGAATTTGCTATTTATCCAGGGAATTACAGATTTATAGAAAACCCCCTTTAACTTCATGCATTTAATAACTATTAAACCATGCATCGGATTAAAAAACTTTATATATGTAAAATGCTCAGAAAATTGTGTAGATTAATAATATGCCATTTTCATCCATGTTAAAATGTTTAACATGCTGTTTGTGTTAATTTTGCATAATGCCATGCTAAAATGATTTATTCATAACTAAATAACCGTAGCTCCGATTTTAAATAAACTTTATATGTAAATGGGGTGGAAAAATGCCTAGTTTAACATGGTCCACTTTATTTTCCTGTTTAACAACTCTAAAATTATGTAATAGGGCAGAACAGTACCAAATCTAAAATATGCATATGGAGATTTTCCGGAATTGTTGTTTTGTGGTTCCGGCCTCATTTAAACTTGCTAGATAGGTAGTTTTCTTATGCTTCACCCCCTTGCCATGTTTAACAACATTTAATATTGTTGGGTACAAAACCGAGAGAGAACTAAATAATTGATGTGGTGTTTTGTCAATATGCAACTCGTTGCATATTGAGCTCCACTTAATTTGTAGTATTGTGTGTTGCAGCTTTGCCATGCCATGCCTCATTAAACCGGACATGCATCATACTTGTTTGTGCATCATGCCATGTTTATGCTTGTGCATTTACCATGTTGTTTGTTTCTTTACGGTGTTGCTTCTTAGTTCCGGTAATGTTGCGTTCGTGAGGGTTCGTTCGACTACGTCCGTTCGTCTTCTTCATGGACTCGTTCTTCTTCCTTGCGGGATTTCAGGCAAGATGACCGCTACCCTGGATCTCACTACTATCATTGCTATGCTAGTTGCTTCGTTCTATCGCTATGCTGCGCTACCTATCATCTGTTTGTCAAGCCATCCCAAATGGCCATGAACCTCTAACCTTTGACACCTTTCCTATGCAAACCGTTGCTTGGCTATGTTACCGCTTTGCTCAGCCCCTCTTATAGCGTTGCTAGTTGCAGGTGAAGTTGAAGATTTCTCCATGGTGGACAGGATTTTGGTTGGGATATCACAATATCTCTTATATTATTAATGCATCTATATATTTGGTAAAGGGTGGAAGGCTCGGCCTTATGCCTGGTGTTTTGTTCCACTCTTGCCGCCCTAGTTTCCGTCATACCGATGTTATGTTCCCGGATTTTGCGTTCCTTACGCGGTCGGGTGATTTATGGGACCCCCTTGACAGTTCGCTTTGAATAAAACTCCTCCAGCAAGGCCCAACATTGACTTTTACCATTTGCCTCACCACCACCTACTTTTCCCTTGGGAGTCGCTCTCTCGAGGGTCATCTTTATTATAGCCCCCCCCGGGCCAGTGCTTGTCTAAGTGTTGGTCCGAACTAGAGCCCTTTGCAGCGCCCCCTCAGGGAAACTTGAGGTCTGGTTTTAGTTGTACGGATTGCTCATCCGGTGTTGCCCTGAGAACGAGATATGTGCAGCTCCTATCGGGATTGTCGGCGCATCGGGCGGTCTTGCTGGTCTTGTTTTACCATTGTCGAAATGTCTTGTAAACCGGGATTCCGAGTCTGATCGGGTCTTCCTGGGAGAAGGTCTATTCCTTCGTTGATCGCGAGAGCTTGTCATGGGCTAAGTTGGGACACCCCTGCAGGGTATAATCTTTCGAAAGCCGTGCCTGCGGTTATAGGCAGATGGGAATTTGTTAATGTCCGGTTGTAGATAACTTGACACCAGATCCGAATTAAAACGCATCAACCGCGTGTGTAGCCGTGATGGTCTCTTCTCGGCGGAGTCCGGGAAGTGAACACGGTTTCTGGGTTATGTTTGACGTAAGTAGGAGTTCAGGATCACTTCTTGATCATTGCTAGTTCACGACCGTTCCGCTTGCTCTCTTCTCGCTCTTATTTGCGTATGTTAGCCACCATATATGCTTAGTCGCTGCTGCAGCCTCACCACTTTACCCCTTCCTTTCCCTTTAAGCTTTGCTAGTCTTGATACCCATGGTAATGGGATTGCTGAGTCCTCGTGGCTCACAGATTACTACAACAACAGTTGCAGGTACAGGTTATGCGATGATCATGACGCGAGAGCGATGCTTGCTTGCGTTGAGTTCTTCTTCTGCTTCTTCTTCGATCAGGGGATAGGTTCCAGGTCGGCAGCCTGGGCTAGCAGGGTGGATGTCGTTTGAGTTTCTGTTTGTGTTTCATCCGTAGTCGGATGATGCTCTTATGTATTGTGATGTTGTATTCGTGTGGCATTGTATGCCTTATGTATGTATCCCCATCTATTATGTAATGTTGATGTAATGATATCCACCTTGCAAAAGCGTTTCAATATGCGGGTCTATCCTTGGTGGGACCTTCGAGTTCCTTTTGGATAGGGTCGCATATTGGGCGTGACAAGTTGGTATCAGAGCCTCGACCGACCATAGGAGCCCCCTTGATTGTTGGCCGTTGTTGAGTCTAGAAGAAAACTATTTTGAGTCTTAGGATTATATATATCGGAGAGTAGGATTCTTTTTACTCCTCAGCCCCTTCGTCGCTCTGGTGAGGACTCCTGACGTAGATGTTTTGTCTTTCCTCTCCTCAAATTTCACTAAATTTTTTTAGGATCACGCGGGTATCTTGGAATCGTTCCGATGGTTTTGTGACGAGAACATTGTTCTTGGTGCCTCCTGTCTATTTATGTGGCTTTGACCCGGGGAGTTGAGCTCTGAGGTGTTGTCGTCACAATTTTATCGTTGCAGTTCTGGAATACCTGAGTTTTGCCGACATCGAAAATCTCTTTTATGCAGTTGTTGGTGAGATAACCCCGATAACCCAGTACTGGGGCGAGCTCGGGAGTATTGCCATAACTCGTATAACGGATGCTTTTCGAAGGTTGAGGTACACGATTTCCGAAGGTTTCTTGGTTATGTGTTGACGGATGGATACAGCTGGATGTAGGTATTGTTAGTTTGGGTGAGATATATATTGCTTCCCCTGTATCCCCAACACCAGATTGCATAACCAGAAAGTTTCGGGAGTTTTATAGGTGGGAATTCAAGTAGCTCCTAGAATATCTTTTCGACAGATGCATGATATGAGATTGGGGTTCGACGTCTAGTGGTCCGCCTTTCCACGGTCGTTTTTACAGTGGTCTCGTTGTGTCTTAAAGAACCCTTGGCTATGCTGGTTCGGGGACACTTCGTATGTCATGTGCACTGCCTTGTACATGATGGTGCTGTACACTCGAGCCCGTGTGGGCCCCACCACGAAAACTTCGGACGAAATCTCTATCATATGTTTGTTCCGGCTTATTCTGCAAGCCAAATCCTTTGTTTTGTTTTATTTGTGGTATTCGAGTTGCTTCGAAGTCAAGTGTTGAATCCATACCTTTCCTAAATGGTGTTCTCATATTTCTATGGGAGTGCTAATCCTTCTTGATCATTGAGGTTGTCATGTCAATTCTTTTCCAACCGGTGTGCTTCTCTTCAAGTGGATCCGATCATTTCAACATCCGCAAGATCAATTCTAAGTTTTCTCAACGGTGTTTGTTCCATTCGTCCCAAGTTGTCTTTGTTTTCCCGCCCTCCCACCCTTTTCTTCAAGGACTCATATATTTTAATCAAGTATCCATTTATTCATGTGAAGTCTCTTCACTCTTTTCAATCAATGTTCTTATCCGGTGATTTCCCGAGAAGATGCTCAACAGATTTAAGTTCATCATCCTTCGTTCTTTTTTCTTCTCCGGTGGATTTAATTCAAGCTTTCAGTGTTGATCATATCCTTTCCTCGTTCCTAATGCTCTCTCACGTCGGTGCACCTCTTAATTGTTCACCTCTCTCTATTCTTATCCGAAGTGATCAAGATATCTCACAAGACTTGTGTTTCCATTCTTCAATCGTTCAAGATATTTCGAGATGTTATCTCATTCAAGTCATTTAATTCAACAGGTGCAATCCCCCCCTTTCAATCAATTGTCAACGGTGTATCTTTTAGTGGGCCCTAACCCACAGGTCTTTTCCCAGGATCTTACCTGACTCTTCTAATGTCCCCGGAGTTATTCTCAAATTCTTTTCGAGTTTGACGTAGAATGAATTTCATCAGTCATATCGTTTCCAAGGCCTTTTCAAATTCTTTTCATCTTTGGCTCAACCTTTTCTAATCCTTCCGGAGTGTCTCAACAATTCATGGTGGTGTTTATCGTCGTCATTCTTGGATTTTGAAGACCGATGAAGAGTTCCTCTTAAATCCTTACCCGTTCTTCCAGAGATTCATGGTTCAAGCTTGATGCCATCCTCTCATAATTGTTTTCGATTGTGAGAATTCGTTTCACCATCCGGAGTAATTCAGGATCCTTTTCAGTTTCATTCTCCGGAGCCAATCATCTCAGAATTATTAATTCTCAGCGTTCAGCTCTCGTTCTCGAATTCTTCCGGTGAATCGTTCAAATATCCTCTAATCAGTTCATGATCTCTTCGTTCTCATGTATCTAAATCCCCTCAAGTATATTCATTCGTTTTCCAATTCTTCCCGGTGATTTGTGCCTTTGCCACTTTCATTTTCAATTCTTACGGTGGTTCGTTCAAGATTCCTCTTCCTTTGTTATCATATCAATTCATTCATTGTTAACAAATCAACGGTGGTTCCATCAATACCTTCTCAAGTTTATGCTATATCTCTCTTAATTCTTTTACGAGAATAAGTAGTATGCCAAATCCGTTGCTTGTCATCAATTTTAAATTGGTGAGGATAGGCATGACATAATTCTTATTCTTGTTTCATCAAGTGATTAATTCCTTCTTCCGGAGATTGTTCATGATGAAGTAATTCTCGGTTCTAGTGTTCATCTTTTCTTTCTGGAGTTTGAAGTTTCCGCAGTATCTCGTCGCAAAGCTCCATCTAAATCATTAACAAGGCTTCACCTTGTGTTTTCAACTTCTCTTTCTTTCTATCATCCTTTTATTACCGGAGTTCTTCATGGAGTCTCTACATGATGGTTCATCAAGGATTTCTTTCATTCTCATTTTGGTTCTTCAAGATTTCTCTCGGAGCTAAGATCCGCCAAGCTATACTCAAAAGTAAACATGGTGCTCAACACATGTTTTGTTTTGAGGCGTTCAAGTATTCTTCATCTTGCATTTCGAAGTGCAATTCTTTCTACATATCTTTGAGGTGGTGTTATGTCATTCTTGACAATTTGAGTTCATGTTTCATGATTCACATGTTGTCAAGAATGAGATATTTTAAATCCATCAATCTCTTCTGTTGGAGTTATCTTGGTATAGATTTCACCTAAAGCCTTCCCTAAGGAATGTTGCTATTTGTGGTGCTTATCAATGATCCAAGCTTTCTCCATATCCTTCTCGGTGAAAGCAGTTTTTCATTCTCTTCGTTGATCTCAAGCAAGCAATTGTTTCGTTAGTGGCGGTTGTCACCTCATAATTTGAGATGTTTGCCATAAGCCCATACAAGCTTGTGCTTTCGTTGTTGATTTTCCAACAACTCCGTTCAATCCTTCTTTGCAAGGATGCTTTCCAAGTTCATTTGTGGCAGAAATTGTCATTTTCTTCTCCCCTCTTTATTCCAAGCAATCTAGCTTCTATTCTTTCGTTCCGGAGGCATTGTGATGTTGCTCTTTTCACTCATCATCTTGCTTTGGCAAGATCATGTTCTTCTCCTTGCTTCTCCATTTAACCGGAGTGTGGTGTCATCTCTTCAAGTTCTTTTCATATTATCAAGTTTTGCCTATCTTTCAACCTGAGTGCTGTCTGAAATCCTTCTTACCCCTTGTGCCATTCCTTCAATAGTTCCGGAGGCAGTGTGTTGTTGATTTCATCAAGTATCTTCCCATCTTCTCAAGTTCATGTTCTATTCCTTCCATGTTCAACCGGAGTGCTGCCCGAATTCTTCCTCTCTCATCTTGTTGTAACCGGAGTGGTTTTGAATTCTATCTTGTCCATTAAACTCTTGATTCATGTCTTTGCAACCTTCAAGTTATCGTAATGTTCCTTGTTCCTCTTTTCTAACAGATTGTTTGCAATCTCGTTCATCTCTGTTGTACTCTTTCTTTATATTGCTCAACCTCTCAAGGTTCATGGTTTCACCCGTTTGTCGAAGAAGAAACTTAGTTTTACCTCTTATCTTCCTCTTCCGTTTCTCTCCGGTGCCATCCTAGATCTCGGGACGAGATCCTCTCGTAGTGGTGGAGTGTTGTAACGCCCCGGATACAACTTTCCATATTCGTAACTCCAACTCTTGCCTTTTCCGGAGATGCTATATGATATTTCCTTCGTGGTTGGGTTTTTGTCTGTTGTTTTGCATTTTGTTCTTGTTATGCATCTCATCTCATAGCATCATGCGCATTGCATCGGCATCGTTTTCATAAAACTTGCATCCGTTCGGGTTCCGCCGGTTCTCTCCGTTGTCCGTTCTGAGCCCGACCACACTCGCACGCGCCCGCGGCACCTCCGAAATATTATTTTATAAGTGGCATAAAAATGTTCTCGGAATGGGTTGCAACTTGTCGTGCGGTCTTATTATAGTGTAGACAGGCCGCCTGCCAAGTTTCATCGCATTCGGAGTCCGTTTGACTGCCCAACCGTTAAATATAGCGGTACCGTTGCCGGTACCTTCGTCGGATGTTTCGGTCTTCGAAACCTGCCGCTGGGCCTCTCTCTCTCTTCTCTCCACTCAGCCCAACCTCTCTTCACAGCCCACCTAGGCCTGCCAACCCCCCTCGCGATCAGATCCGTCGGATTACGATCGGAGGGCTCCGAAAGCCCCCAATTTCCCCTAACCTAGCCCCTCCTACCTATAAATGGACACCCCCACGTCCATTTTCGGGCTAAACCTACCCCTAGCCTCCTCCCCTAACCTCCCAGCCACCGACGCCTCGTTTTCCGTGCCCGGCCACCTCCCGTCCGCCACTTGGGCCGTCCCACTCGCCAGCGCGCCGCTCCAGTCGCCTCCCAGCCAACGGGAGAGCGCCACGCGCCCCGCAGCCTTCCTCCCACCTCCCGCGGCCCTGCAGGCCCAGGCGCAGCTCGCCCGGGCCCGAGCCGCCGCCGCCCTGGCCCGCAGGCACTCGCCCGCGCCCAGCGCCCGCTCCCCTCGTCCCCGAGCAGGAGGGCTCGGCCGCGCCGATCTGCCCGACGCCGGCAACCGCTGCCGCCTCCCGCCGGCGAGCACCCCCGCAGGAGGGCTCGGCCGCCCGCCCCTTCTCCTTCTTCCCTCTCCTTCCCTCTCCCTCACCGGCTCGCTCTCTCTCCCTCTTTCCAGGAAGCGCCGTCACCCACGGAGCCGCCGCCGGAGTGCTGCGCCTCCCGGAGCTCCGCCCACCGTCGCCGTTGCCCGGATCCGGCGCCGGCCGACTGGATCCGCCTGTTCCCGCAACCCTGGCCTCCTCCTAGCCTCCCCGCCGGCCAGCGTAGCCACCGCCCTGCGCCATGGCCGCACCGGCATGCGTGCTGTCATGTGCGTGCGAGCACACACACTGCCACCGTGTGTGGGCTGCACGTGGGCCGCGCCCCCACGCTGGCCCATCTCCTCCGGCCTGCTTCGGCCATCTCCACCGACCTGGGCTTGGCCCATGGTGAGCAGTCCCCCAGCCCTTCCCCTGTGCACTCTTGGGCCAGCTAGATCCGGCCCGATGTGGTTTTTCTTCCGTTCTGCGAATTTGCTATTTATCCAGGGAATTACAGATTTACAGAAAACCCCCTTTAACTTCATGCATTTAATAACTATTAAACCATGCATCGGATTAAAAAACTTTATATATGTAAAATGCTCAGAAAATTGTGTAGATTAATAATATGCCATTTTCATCCATATTAAAATGTTTAAATGATTCTTTGTGTTATTTTGCATAATGCCATGTTAAAATGATTTATTCATAACTAAATAACCGTAGCTCCGTTTTAATAAACTTTATATGTAAATGGGGTGGAAAAATGCCTAGTTTAACATGGTCCACTTTATTTTCCTGTTTAACAACTCTAAATTATGTAATAGGCAGAACAGTACCGAACAAAAATATGCATATGGATATTTTCCGGAATTGTTTTTTGTGGTTCCGGCCTCATTTAAACTTGCTTAGATAGGTAGTTTCTATGCTTCACCCCCTTTCCATGTTTAACAACATTTAATATTGTTGGGTACAAAACCGAGAGAGTACTAAATAATTGATGTGGTGTTTTGTCAATATGCAACTCGTTGCATATTGAGCTCCACTTAATTTATAGTATTGTGTGTTGCAGCTTGCCATGCCATGCCTCATTAAACCGGACATGCATCATACTTGTTTGCGCATCATGCCATGTTTGTGCTTGTGCATTTACCATGTTGTTTGTTTCTTTCCGGTGTTGCTTCTTAGTTCCGGTAACGTTGCGATTGTGAGGATTCATTCGAGTACGTCCGTTCGTCTTCTTCATGGACTCATTCTTCTTCCGTGCGGGATCTCAGGCAAGATGACCGCTACCCTGGATCTCAATACTATCATTGCTATGCTAGTTGATTCGTTCTATCGCTATGCTGCGCTACCTATCACTTGTTCTTCAAGCCCTCCAAAATTGCCATGAACCTCTAACCTTTGACACCTTTCCTATGCAAACCGTTGCTTGGCTATGTTACCGCTTTGCTCAGCCCCTCTTATAGCGTTGTTAGTTGCAGGTGAAGTTGAAGATTTCTCCATGGTGGACAGGATTTTGGTTGGGATATCACAATATCTCTTATATTATTAATGCATCTATATATTTGGTAAAGGGTGGAAGACTCGGCCTTTTGCCTGGTGTTTTGTTCCACTCTTGCCGCCCTAGTTTCCGTCATACCGGTGATATGTTCCCGGATTTTGTGTTCCTTACGCGGTCGGGTGATTTATGGGACCCCCTTGACAGTACGCTTTGAATAAAACTCCTCCAGCAAGGCCCAACATTGACTTTTACCATTTGCCTCACCACCACCTACTTTTCCCTTGGGAGTCGCTCTCTCGAGGGTCATCTTTATTATAGCCCCCCCGGGCCAGTGCTTGTCTAAGTGTTGGTCCGAACTAGAGCCCTTTGCAGCGCCCCCTCAGGGAAACTTGAGGTCTGGTTTTAGTTGTACGGATTGCTCATCCGGTGTTGCCCTGAGAACGAGATATGTGCAGTTCCTATCGGGATTGTCGGCGCATCGGGCGGTCTTGCTGGTCTTGTTTTACCATTGTCGAAATGTCTTGTAAACCGGGATTCCGAGTCTGATCGGGTCTTCCTGGGAGAAGGTCTATTCCTTCGTTGATCGCGAGAGCTTGTCATGGGCTAAGTTGGGACACCCCTGCAGGGTATAATCTTTCGAAAGCCGTGCCTGCGGTTATAGGCAGATGGGAATTTGTTAATGTCCGGTTGTAGATAACTTGACACCAGATCCGAATTAAAACGCATCAACCGCGTGTGTAGCCGTGATGGTCTCTTCTCGGCGGAGTCCGGGAAGTGAACACGGTTTCTGGGTTATGTTTGACGTAAGTAGGAGTTCAGGATCACTTCTTGATCATTGCTAGTTCACGACCGTTCCGCTTGCTCTCTTCTCGCTCTTATTTGCGTATGTTAGCCACCATATATGCTTAGTCGCTGCTGCAGCCTCACCACTTTACCCCTTCCTTTCCCTTTAAGCTTTGCTAGTCTTGTTACCCATGGTAATGGGATTGCTGAGTCCTCGTGGCTCACAGATTACTACAACAACAGTTGCAGGTACAGGTTATTCGATGATCATGATGCGAGAGTGATGCTTGCTTGCGTTGAGTTCTTCTTCTGCTTCTTCTTCGATCAGGGGATAGGTTCCAGGTCGGCAGCCTGGGCTAGCAGGGTGGATGTCGTTTGAGTTTCTGTTTGTGTTTCATCCGTAGTCGGATGATGCTCTGATGTATTGTGATGTTGTATTCATGTGGCATTGTATGCCTTATGTATGTATCCCCATCTATTATGTAATGTTGATGTAATGATATCCACCTTGCAAAAGCGTTTCAATATGCGGGTCTATCCTTGGTGGGACCTTCGAGTTCCTTTTGGATAGGGTCGCATATTGGGCGTGACATGACAGCAGGGACCCACCAGATGGGCTACCGTATTTCGCAAAAAAATGATTCTTCCCCTGCTACTGGGACCCACCAGCTACATCTTCGCATGCAAGGAAGTGCGCCCGGGCAACAAAAAAAACGATTCACCCTCCTGACTGCTAGGACCCACCAGCTACATCTTCGCATGCAAGGAAGTGCCTGACAATCGGGACCCACCTGGTCGAAGCGTACGTAGCGTAGTCATTCTGGTCGCGAACGTGTATGTACATACTGGTGGATGTAGAGGCACGCACGTGTCGTAGTAGAGGCGCGCACGTAGCATGTACACGTACGTACATCGGCCAATGTGCAAGAACTAAAATATGGTCACATACGTACATACGGGCGGGATCTCGAACGCCTACTTGCGCATATATACGTACGGCCAGGGCTCGTGTACATGGCTGGGTCAGAACGGAGAAACAATGTCGTCATCATGTTCATGGGGAGCCAACCGGCTGGGTCGGAATGGAATGCATCATCGTGTTCATCGGGAGGGCTTGGACGGATTAGGAGATGGAAACGAGGTCTGGCATACCGCAGAACGGAGGAAACGACCTTGTGTTCGACTGGCCACGTTCGAAACGGGATCCTGTTCATTGGGAGGGGTCTGGCGTACCGCAAAACGGAGGAAACGGACCTCCTACGGTCGAAACGGGGGTCCTGTTGATCGGGAGGGGTGTGGCATACTGCAAAACGGAGGAAACAGACTTGTGTTGGAGCGCTACGGTCGAAACGGGGGTCCTGTTCATCGGGAGGGGTGTGGCGTACTACAAAATGGGACTCCACGGGATACTGTTCATCTCCACCGTCGACCTCCTCCAGTCTCCACATGTGACTGTTCATCCACGGGCTCCTGTTCATCCAGCCTCCACCACGCGCTACTCCATCGGCTCCTGTTCAACCACCCCTCTCCACGGGCTCCTGTTCAACCACCCCTCCACGGGCTACTATTCATCCACACCTCCACCATCTACTGTTCATCTAGCCCTCCACGGGGCCGTCCTGTTCATCCAGCCCTCCACGGGGTCCTGTTCATCCAGCCCCAACCGGCTCGATCGATCGGGGTCCTGTTCATCCAGAGGCAACACCATGGGGTCCTATTGATCCACACCCACCGCTCACTGTTCATCCACCCCCCCCCCCCCCGCGCAACGCTCACTGTTCATCCAAACCCCCCTGCAACGCTCACTGCTCATCCAGAGGCAACATCGATCGGCTTCAGTCAGCAGCAGTAGCGAAGGAATCGCTCGATCGCTCGGGTTCAGTAACGCGTAGCCTGCAGTGCAATCTCTCGGGTTCAGTTAGGCGACGCCTCACTTGGGTTCAGTTAGAATCCAACGCCTCGCACACACGTGCGTACGTGTACGAGAGATACGTACATCGCTTGGCCCCCGACCACCCACCGTAACCGGGAACTCCCTGAAATTTTCCTCGCCCTCGCTTCTACCATGGTTTTTTTCGTCATGGATGGCCCAAAGAATGTCATGCAGCTGCGTCTCTGGCCCGCCCAAGATGAAAAGCCCATTTTCTGTCATGATTTTTTGTCATAGAAGTAGGAGCCCACCACATATACGATGATATCGGGTTTTGTCACAATTATCGTCATAGAAGTGTCATAAGTATGACAGAATTGTTTTTCGTTCGACCAAAATGTCACAGATGTGTCTTTTTTTTAGTGCAGGGCGCGCCAGAGGGGGTGGCGCGCCCTGGTGCCTAGTGGTCAGCTCGGGCCCCCTTCTAGTGGGTCTTGGTTCCAGAAATTATTATATATTCCAAAATAATTTTCCAAATTTTTTTGTCCAATTCCGAGAACTTTTATTTCTGCACAAAAAAACAACACCATGGTAGTTCTGTTGAAAACATCGTTTGTCCGGGTTAGTTTCATTCAAATCATGCAAATTAGTGTCCAAAACAAGAGCATAGGGTTAGGAAAAGTAGATACGATGGAGACGTATCAACTCCCCCAAGCTTAACACATTGCTTGTCCTCGAGCAATTCAGTTGACAAACTGAAAGTGAAAAAGAAAAACTTTTACAAACTCTTTTGTTCTTGTATCCGTATATATGCTTAAATAATACCCAGGTTTTCAGCAAGGATCATGACTAACCATGCAAACGATAACTCTTAGGAATTACATTCACTCATATCAATGGCATAACCAACTAGCGAGCAATAATAAAATATTTCAAATGCTAACACTTTGTCAAAACAATCATGATATAATATAACAATAATGGTACCTCGCTAGCCCTTTCTGAGACCGCAAAACATAAATCCAGAGCACCCCCTAAGTTCAAGTAGCGACTAAACATTGTAATTCATGGTAGAAGAGATCCAGTCATGATGCATTCAACATTAACTATACACAATGCATGAGGATGATAATAGTGCTATTAGGACTGGTGCTTGTTTGAGAAGGTGGTCACTCAACATAAAAGTAAAATAACGTGAAAGTAAATAGATAGGCCCTTCACAAAGGGAAGCAGGGATTTGCAGAGGTGCTAGAGCTCGAGGCTTAAATCAGAGATAACTATAACTTTGGGAGGTAAACCCTTCCTATCAATGTTATGACCAAGAGTTTTCAATATCTTCCATGCTAAACACATTAGCGGCGGTTCCCAAGCGATAGTAAATTTACTCCCCCTCCACCAAAAAACACAACCAATGGCTAGCTGAATCCACGGGTGCCTTCCATACCAACAACTATCCCAGGGGAGTTTTGTTTAATTATTTGCAGTTTTGATCCTGGGACTAGGCATCCCTATTATTAGCTCCACTCGTGCAAGGACGAGTTAATAAACACTCATGATAAGAATAACCCACTTAGCATGGAAGATACTGACCACCCCCTGTCGCTCCATGAGCGGTCCGGGCACACAAAACAGATGCTCATTTGAATTTTCAGAGGTGGCACATGCAAATTTACTTGGAATGGCAGGTTAATACCATAGGTAGATATAGTGGACTCATCTGGAATAACTTTGGTTTAAGGATTTTGATGCACAAGCAATATTCCCGCTTAGTACATGTGGAGGCTAGCAAATAGATTGAGAAGCGACCAGCTAGAGGGCGAAAACGGTCGCGAACATGCATTATGACTAGTCAACACTGAATACTAGCATGAGTAGGTGTAACACCCTGGATTTTGGCCCTTTCTTTTTTCTTTTGATTTTTTTGGATTTTGCTTTGGGATTCTTTTTTCGTGGCTATGTGGTATGGAAACTTGGGAAGATCATCTCTTCCTAGTCTTCAAAGTGGCTTGTCATCCTCAAAACAATCCCAAGATCATGTCATTTCCCATCTTGGACCAACCCCAATATTCTTTTTATTGGGAATATTCCTTTTTCTATTAAAGGAATAACCCTATTTGCCCTAGGTTGTGAAGCAACCTATATTTCTGTCACTCCTAAAATTCCCAAATAATTCTCATAAATTGTTTGGGTCATACCTTCCACAAGTATGTCAAAACCCTTCCTTGGCATGTTCAAAAATAATTCACCAATATTCCTTTTCCTATTCTGCCCTAAATGGCACTTTGTGAAGGAATTGCTATTTATCTTTGCTTGATTGCTCCAGAACTTTTTGGACACCTTTTCCTATCCATATCATTGACTCATGCCAACATTCAACTTCATTTGTCTAGTAAATAGTTTTCAGCAATTTTCCAAAGTTTATGTCTAGAAAGGAACTTTGTGAAGGAGATACAAGCTAGGCATAGCCAAATGAGTTGAAATTTTGCCACAACCTCAATATGATCAAATCATAGCTCTCCTCCAAATTTGAGCTCATTTCATCCATCCATATGAGCTCAAATTCAAATCTTTGTTTCTGGTCAGGTTTTTAGTTTGTGAAGAAACTATATTTTATGTTGCTTTATTAATGCTGAAAATTTACCAGGTCATGCTCCTACACATATAACCTCACTCCACAAAATTTGGCTCATTTCATCTAGCCAATAGTACTCTAGAATTTTCTTAATATTCTGTCCAGAGAAGACCACTGTGAAGGAAGTACCATTTTGGCATGTCCAAGTGGCATGAAATTTATATAGTGTGTCTTATGTCTAAATAACCTCCTTATGCCAAGAATTAGCACAATACAACCCTCCTAGTGAGTGCTACTTCACGATCTTGATTCTCGACCAGATTTGGCACTTGCAAAGCAACAATGTCAAATCTTGGTCAAAATTCCTCCAAACTTCATAGGATTCTTGCCCTTCTACCCTAAACTTCTGAGACATCCCAATTCATCACTTAGCCTTCCCTGTTCACCTCTGTTTCCAGTCCAAGTTTGCTACATCAAACTTCAGATGATCCTTTCCATCTAACCATAGTGTCTTTCATCGAGCTATCAACTCAGAGGGAACCTATCATGGATGGACAACACGATAGACATCTTTTGCCAGTCTCTTGAGTGCTTTCTTTGCCAGACGACGCGGTGACCATGCTGTCTGCAGGCTTGTGCACGCGCTCTACGCACTGCGGACGCGCTCTGCGCGTCGGGTCGCGCCGGTCAACGACTTCCCGGTGGTGTCCGCGCATCCCCGTGTGTCGTCCAGCCTCCTCCTCCGTTCATGTTGCTATCTAGCCCCTCTCCCCCTCCGGATTCTTCCACTCCGAGCCGTCTCCGTCGTGGAACAGAGCGCGCCCATGACCGCCATTGTCTTCCTCTCCCTGGCTTATTCCTCCCAAGCCATCACCTCCCTCTGCCTCTTGTGAGGTTGGCAAATGTCCCGGAGCTGAGCTAGCTGCCATCTACCCGAGTCTGCACATTGGAGCTCCGGCGACGCGACACCGTGGCCATGCTCCCTCCCCACCTCGGCCATGGCTATAAATAGCCCTCCCCAAGGCTGCCTGAGACCACCATCAGCCCTCCCTCACTCCTGGAGCCCCGCCTAGACATTCCCTCGAGCTTGAGGAGCTCTCTACCCCTCCGATAGCCGTCATGTCCGCTGCTGGTCGCCACCTAAATTCATGGAATGCCGGCCTCTCCTCTCCCTTCTGGCCTCACCAACACTCCCTCTGGACCATCTTCTCCTATCTGCGGCTGACTTGAGCTCCCCATATTCACCATCGCTGCCGTCCGCCGAGGCCAGATCCTTGCCCAACCCCAAGCTCCTCGATGGTTGTGCCATGCTTGGACGGATCCGCCTTGGTCTCCTGAATCTGTTGGTAGGCCAGGTGTCGCCTGAGGTGACCCGTGCTGCCGACAATCACCGTCGGGGCCGGCCTTGTCCCCGTCCAGGCGCAGGCAAGAGAGGATGAAGAAGACGACCACCCTGCAAGTGGACCCCGCCCGTCAGCGTCACGCTAAAACCCAGCCGGACCCGCTGACATGGATAAGTGGACGCACATTTCCAGTAAGTACGTCTTCATGCACTAAAAGCATATTCTCCTCATGCTATGACTGAAAGTACGCTTTATGTATTATAAAAGTGTATTCGCTGAAAGTGCTTTTCCTGTTTTGTAGCCATGGGCTTGTTTGTGAATATATTATTATAGATTGGTCCCTAACACTCCTTTGTTCGTATCATTTTGACTGTAGCTACGAATCTGGTGATTCCAAAGCCCACGTCTTCGTCTCGTCGAGCTTGTTCTATTGGTGCCATTTTCACTAGGTTGTCACACTGTGAAAATGACCATTTTGCCCTAGCCCCTAATCAGCCTCTTCGAGGCAGAATCGTATCCGAAAAATCTTTCCACTAGCTTCTCGCACTTCCTCCCGGAGACTCCGTCAATCCAGGCAAGCCACAACAACCACTTGCATGATGGTCTTGCAATAGTCTTGGTTTTCCACTTGAATATTTAAAAAAGTTGTGCATGTTAATATTTTCATGAATACTTTATATGCTTATGGATCCATGCTCGTTACTATGCCATGATCATTTTGCATCTAGTTGGTTAAATGATTACTTGCTAAGGTTATTATCATACGTTGTTCTTGCTATTATTTTCATACTAGTGATAATGATATGTTCATCATCGTATGAAAGTACTTGTGCTATTCATGATCATCGACATGCCATGCTCATGTGCATCCGCAGAGTAAACAGTGTTGCTATAATTGTGTTTACCATCCATGCTCGTGTTGATATCATGTTCTTGTGCATTGTAATTCATTATGTTATCATGACTCAGCTCTTCACCATGCAAGTTTAACCGGACATTAATCAAACTTGAACATATGTTGGCTAAGTCATAGTGCCATCGAGTCGAGCTAACCAGTGCAGCCACACTTGCCTGTGTGGGAAGGCCTTAATGAGGTCTATTGTCATGCCTCTCACCGGTGCCTCCAACTAGGGAAGGTTATGTGCGCACGCTACCCTGATTAGGTAGGTGTCCATCAGCCTTGTGTGCCCGTGTTTGGTATTGAGCTCATGTCCCCGTTTGGGACCAATTTTGTTTTGCCACGAAGGTGGCCGTTGGATGTCACGAGGTGACATCAGGGCCACCCATGACTTAGCCCAAAGGGGAGTTTGTTGGAGTGGCCGGGAGAGTGTCATGCAATAGATCAATTTTGTCGGAACACCGTTGGTCCACCCGAATGGGAGCACGAGGCCATGGGTTTTGTGGTGTGGGTAAAATGTACAAACATTTGCAGAGTGTATACTCTATCGATAGCCGCGCCCACGGATATGGGCCCAGTTCATAGTAGGTCACACTATGGGCAATAGTAATAAAAATCTAACTAATAAACAACCTGAAAGTGCGTTATGTCGACTAGAGGGGGGTGAATAGGCGATTTTTATGAATTCTTCACTGAGGAATTTCAGGGTGAGGAAATTCCTAAATGAAGAACTACTTGCAGCGAAATAAGTACCCAAGTATTAACAAAATAGAGTAACAACATAGTCATCATGATGAAATGAAAGACAAACATAGAGTACAGAAAGCGTAAACACAGGATAAGCAGGATGAAGACAAACAGACTGAAGAAATAGGATTGAGGAAATAGAGAAAGTCTTCAGTCAAAGTCTTCAAACAGTAATGATCAGGTACATAAACACATAACTGAGGAAATGAAAGGGTTGAGGAAATAGAACCAGTTGGCTTGGTGAAGGCAATGATTTGGTAGACCAGTTCCAACTGTTGTGACAGTTGTATGTCTGGTTGGAGCGGCTGAGTATTTAAACTCGAGGACACACAGTCCCAGACACACAGTCCTCACCGTATTCTCCTTGAGCTAAGATCACACAGACCTTGCCAAACAGTAGTGGTAAGTCTTGACAGGTGACTTCCAAACCTTCACAGACTTGGTCACTCGGCAATCCACAATTCCTCTTGGATGCTCAGACCATGACGCCTAACCGTCTGGAGGATACACAGTCCTTAGAGGTAACAAGCGTCAATTCCACACAGGAACAATCTCTTCAGTGATGCTCAATCACTTTGGGGTTTGTAGGTTTGGGTTTGGGATTTGGGTTTTCCTCACTTGATGGTTTTCGCTCAAAGTCCTCGGAGGATGGAATGCTCTCAAATGACAAGTGTCAGTTTCTCTTCGAGCAGCCAACCAGCTAGTGGTTGTAGGGGACAGCTATTTATAGCCTAGGGAGCAGCTCGACATGATAAGACATAAATGCCCTTGTCTGATATGACCTTTAGGTGGTAGGATATTTTGGGACAGCTAGCGTGTGGCACAGCAACGGTCGGATTTGAGGTTCGAATTCCTCTGGGCTATCATGTTCCTCACCGTGTAGGCAATTCGCACCGGCGAATTCCTAACTCCACAATCAAAACAAATTCCTGAGAGACCAGAAGATCTTCATCTTTGTCACTGAAGAAATTGACTGAACTGATATGAGATTTCCAATGGCTTCACTTGAAGGATTGGGTAGATGTAGGATTTTGAGATGAGCATCACTTGGAAATTAGTTTCCTTAGTATTACCTTGACCCCCTTTAACAGTACGGTGTTTCCTATGACTCAAGAAGAAGAAAATGAACTACGAAAACAAAAGTCTTCATGCTTCAGATTCCTCGCATGAATATCGAAGTCTTCAGGGTCACACCAATTTCTTCACTTTCAAAGTCTTCAGGAGAACTAAAGTCTTTAGCCGAAGACATTCATTTTTAGGGTTCGACTTTCACATTAAATATCAAACTCCTTATTGACTTATAGAGCTTGTGTACACTCACAAACATATTAGTCCCTTAACCTATAAGTCTTCAATACACCAAAATCACTATGGGGCACTAGATGCACTTACAATCTCCCCCTTTTTGGTGATTGATGACAATATAGGTTAAGTTTTCAACGGGGATAAACATATGAATTGAAAGTTCTCAATATTGAGGAATTTGAATGCAAGATATAGAAGAACTCCCGTGAAGACGTGCATAGTGAGGAATTTGCTTTTGAAGGAATGCACATTTGAAGAGTAGAATCATGGAGATCTCCCCCTATATCTTGTAATTCATACACGCATTTAACATATGAAATGAAGAATTTGAAATGCATGATGAAATATGGTGACTGATGTGATTCAGCATGTGTGCATAACATTAATGAGGAAATAGCATGCAGAAAAATAGAACAAAAGTATCAGATCACGATCGGACTTAAGTTTACAATTCAATCAACAAAAGCTTCAAAAGAGTGAGAGTTGCAACTTAACAAAAACGCCCATATATATAGACCCACTTGAAGACTAACTCAAATTTCTCCCCCTTTGTCATCAAATGACCAAAAGGGACGAAAAGTAAGGACTAACGCCCCTGAGGAATTTCTTCACAAAGTCGATGGAGGAGCGTCAGCGTTGTTGGGGTCGTTTGTTGGAGAAGGGCCAGCCATAGTGTCGTCCAGATCTTCATTTTCATCAGTATCACGAGATGAGGAATAAGAACTGGGCACCAAAGGAGGAACTGCAACTTTCTTGAATTTCTTCGGTGGGGGCTTAGCCCAGCCGAAGTCCTGCTTGAAGCCCATGTGCTTGAGATCCTCATCACCGTAGAGGTGAGACAGTATAGCCCAGGTACGATCAAACACTTCATTAAGGTAGTCATGGTTCTTCTTCACTCAATTATATGTGGCAGTCATGTTGTGAAGAATTGAACCAAACTGACATTTTTCCCATTTGTGATTGCGATCCACCTTTTGATGAAGACTGAATAGAAGTTCACGATCAGTCATCACCCTTGGAGCTGTTGCCTGAGGACTTTGCTTGGATGCATTAGTGGCAGAATTATGAGTGGCAGAGTCATCATTGGTGGAGTATGAAGCAGCTTTGTGAAACTGTCCATCGAATGGTCGAATGCCCTCATCAATAACAGCAGTGGCATTGCCCTTTTCATCAGCTGAGGAAAATGTCCATTGGAGGACTTCAATTGGGGGCAAGTAGCTGCCATGGTTGAGTGTATCAGCTTTGTAGTTGAGTGAATACCTTGATCTGAGGAATCTCATAATCCAGGGAGCGTAAGGCTTCAGCTCAAATGGGGACACTGCAACGTTTTCTAAAGTCCCCATGAAGAAACCATGATAGTTCACGGGAATACAGTGCATGATGTTGAAAAGCAGATTCTTCATGATGCCAATGACTTCTTCATCATTCAAGTCGTGGCCTTTGATTGGACTCAATGTCTTCGTTAGAATGCGATAGACTATCCTTGGCACATATTGCAATTCCTTCACGAGGAATTTGGTCCTTGAGGCTTGTCCAGGCTTCAGTGGCTTCATCAGCACTTGCATGAAATGATCTGACAACTCAGGTTCAGAGTATATGAGACGTGCACCTTCTGGGGGAGGACTGACAGGCATGGCACGAAGCAATTCAGTTGTCAATGCCTTATAGTGTGTGTTCTCTGTCATCCAGTCCAACACCCAAGAGTTCACTTCTTCAGCATTCTCTATGTTGTGCAGCATCGCATAAAATTGAAGAACGAGTTCTTCATTCCAATCGCAGATGTCATTGCAGAAATTGAGTAGGCCAACATCATGAATGGCAGCGAGGACAGGCGCAAAGCAAGGGAGTGATTCCATATCCAAGTGAGGAATATGCTCATGATCGAAGACTTTGTCTTTGTTGAACAGCACTGAAGAATATAAATTGGCTTGGCTGGAGGTCCAGAAGCGCTTCCTCCTCAGACGAGCAGAGTCATATGGATTATAGTCAATGAAGAACACATGCTCATTGAAGAAAGCATCAGCCTTGAACTTTGGAGTTTTGGATAATAGATTCTTCGGCTGTGGCTGTGGAGTGTCAGTGATTTGAAAAATGACTTCTGGAATGTCAATCTCTGGAGCCGCAGGATGAGGAATATCTTTTGCGTCAGTAGCAGCCTGGGCCTCCATTTCTTCAGTAGCGTTTTCATCAGCATTAGTGGCTGGAATTTCTTCATGAATGGAAGGGGTGGTGTGTATTTCTTCAGAGCCCATCTGAACTTTTGTTGGAGCCGGGGACTAAGGAATTTGCTGCAGTGGTGTGAACAGATGAGAGTTGTGGTGTTGACTATCCCAAAAATCATGGTTCGTCATTGGAGTGGTGCACCCAATGTCCACATCCTCATCCACTTCCATTTCTTCAACACTGGCCTCTTCAGCAGTGAACTGAGGCGTTGGCGATGATACCTGAGGAGTTGAAGTGAAAGTCTCAACTTCAATTTCTTCATCCATCTGCTCTGTGGAAGCAGTAGAGGGATCTTCTTCAGCAGATTCTTCAGGAATATGATATTCTTCACCATAAGGAACAAGTTCCTTTGATGGCATGCTTGCAAGAGGGACAACATCAATGGGATTGTCCATTGAACTTGTCAAAATCTTCGCCTTCTTGGGGGCCCAAGATTCTGAGCAGCTGATGCCTTCCTCTTCTTCAGGGTAGCTCGCTCTGCAGCTTTGGCTTTCTTCACTTCCAGAGCAGAAGGAAGAACTGGACTTGGTGTTGGTGCAGGCGGAGCAGTGGGAGTTGGATCAATTTCTTCAGGCCCAACTGATGCAGTTGGCCTGTCATGAGCAATTTCTTCAGGCGCAGCAACAGAGTCTTCAGCTGGCCTGGCAGATTCTTTAGGCGCAACACTAGTGGTTACCCTGGAAGTTTCTTCAGAGGCTGGAATTTCTTCAGCAGCCCTGGTGCTTGCAGTTTCATCACCAACCTGATTTTCATCAGCGGTGCTGGCAATTCCTTCAGTGGCTTGTGCAGATGCTTCACCCAGAGTGACTTCAATGTGCACAGGAGCAGCAACACTTGAAGTGAATTTCTTCGTCAGCTTGACGAATCTGACCTTGGCACCCTCCCATTCAGCCTTGTAGGCATCAAATTCATCGCTGAGCTTTTTGATATCAGCTTGCAGTGCAATGAGCTGCTCAGGCGAAAGACTGAGGACATTGTCCTTTAGATAGCACTACTTCTTGTACTGCGCTTTCTTAGCCACTCTGGCTTGGTCATAATTCCATTTTTCTTCAGCAATGAACGCCGTCACCATGTGACTTTGTCCAGGAGTGAGGCCCAACTCTGGTGGAGCATTGGGATCTTTGTGCCAGAGATCGATGAAATCCAGGATCTTCTTCGGATCTAGTAGAAGGGGCACATCACTCCCGTTGGCTCTAGAGGCCCTCTGCTGTCTGTCCTTGATGATATCAACTAATTCATTATCATCAGGCTCATCATCAGACGGAGTTTGAAAGACCACCTGCTTCTTGTGAGGACTTGGTCTAGTGCCTCGTCCAGCAGTGGCCTTGGTCTTCAGCAGAGTGGGACCAGTTGATGAAGGATGAGCTGAAGAACTTGCTGAAGCTCCTGAGGCAATTGATATGCCAGTGGTCCTTTAGCACATGGCGAGATGCACGGGTGCTGAGGACTTTGCTGGAGGAGCTGAGGGTTTTGAAACCCGAGGAATTTGAGCAGCTTGAGGAACTGGGGCAACTGGAGGAAATTTCCTTGGTGGCACTGAGGAGATTGGCCGTGAGGGCATTGAAGAAGAACTTGGCCATGAGGGCATTTCTGAGGAAGGTGGTTTCTTGGCTGGCTTCTTTGGCATAGCCTTCTTGCTTGAAGAAGACTCAGCAGTGCCAGCGGCAGCAGCAGAATCCTCATTGAATTTCTTCATTGCATCTTTGGCCTGCTTGACCAACTTAGCTTGCCGCCTGGCCCACTCATCAGCATAATCCTCACCATGTTTAAGGCTTGTTGGATTAGCCAATTGGCCAGGTTCCAAAGGAGGTCTTGGGCATGGAGGATTAAGAGCGAATTTCTTCATGTATTTGGGAGTAACATATCTGTACTCCCTCCACTCTCTTGCCCATCTTCTTTCAATCCTCTGAATGCGCACTTTGCGCTCATTTTTCGATTCCTTGCCATGAGTTGCCTCATCAGGCGTGCAGTACCCTACATAGATATCCGCAGGGATCTCAAAAGAAGTATTAACCACAAGCTTCTTTCCTCCTTTCTAAGGCCTTTTACCGTCTGCCATTTTCTTCAGCTGAGGAATTTGCACAATTGAGTTCTCGGAAGAAGTATGCAGCTTTTCTTCGAGGAACACTGCAAATGAGTTAAGTTGATGAGAACCTAGTGATTCAGCAGCAGACATGTGTACCTGTTAACAGAGTATAGGTGCTAAGAATTTGGAGAGGTCATATGCGTTCTTAGAAGGTTTTGTAAATTGATCAAGTTTGAGGAAATTGACCCATATTTGCCTTGAAGAATTTCACTAAGCGTTCTTTGTCTTAGGTTCAGAGTTGTGCAGATCGTGAGATTCACACAATTGAGGAATCATGAAGAAAAACGTCACCTAGAGAAACACATCAAGAACTGAAGATTTGTGCTAGGTGTTTAGAGTGTGGAGGTTGAAGAATAAACACCTTTTGAAGAGTTGATGAAAATCATCAGTAGAATAAATGTGGTAAAAGTAACTTTTAATTACCCTTGATGAAGAACACGATGAACTGTAAGAGTAGATTTGGAAGTTCGTCGGCTCAAATCTTCCACGCCCTAACTTGGCGGAGGAAGACGTCTATGGCGGCGGCGGAGGGAAGATTTCCGCGGCCGGCGCGAGTACGACGACAACGAGGTCAAGGCAGTGAAGCTCTTCCTCACTGGCGACGATGGAGGTAGTGGCTGTGCTAGGTCTTAAGAAGCTCGAGCGAAGGAGTGAGGTCGAGCGGAGTAAAAGTGAAATGAGGAAGGGAAGGGGGTATTTATAACTGAGGTGAAAAACTGTTCGCTCGAAGAATTTTGGACAAACGTGCCCCCGACCCTTCTCATTCGCACGACATGTGTCACCCACGTGCTGAGAGATGGAGATCATGTGAGATCATGAGTGAATAGATAAGTATAACGTGGAATGCGTAACGGTTTGAGCGGCAAAAGTCAAAAATTCAGATAAGAATATTTTAAAGTGTCGTTCGCAATTTCTTCAGCTGACAAGGACACAGTGAAGAATTTGAACGAGTTTCAAATAGAACGCACATGAAGAATTTGTGAACAGACTGGGTTGAGTTTAGCATAGAGGGGGAAGGGTCCAATCACATTCACTTAGCATAAAAGTCAACTTGAAGAATTAGCAATAAGTGAATGTTGTAGAGGACATAAACTCGTATATATATAGTGAAATGAAGAACAACGACGGAAAGAGTGAAGACAATGCAAAGTTGAAGAATTTGAAAAATTGAGGAATTTCAAAAAATATGAAAAACTCAAATTGAAGATTTTCAACTTTGGTTGGTGGCGTAACCCACCGTATAAGAAAGCTGATTTCAGACACCGCGTACATTTCTTGTAGGGTTCTAAGAATCAATTTCTTCATTAATTTCTTCACACTTAGAGGGTTAGTCTTCATTGATTGAAGAAAAATGTTACTTCATGTGTTGCACATCTAAGTCATCAAGTCAACATAAGTGTTAGGATGTGTGACCTTTTCAAAGAACATTCGAAGATTCTAGGATATTTAGTTCACACCGTAACTTGCTAAAGCTCTTCTCCTCCAAGGGCTTTGAGAAGATATCGGCCAGGTGGTCTTCAGTACTTGCGTGGTCGATGGAGATATCGTCCTTCAACACATGGTCACGAAGAAAATGATGACAAATTTGGATGTGCTTTGTCTTCGAGTGCTGAACTGGGTTGTGAGCAATCTTGATAGCACTCTCATTGTCAAAGTAGAGAGGCACATTCTTCACATTGATGCCATAATCCTTGAGTGTTTGCTTCATCCATAGTAGTTGAGCACAGCAAGATCCAGCAGCAATGTACTCAGCTTCTGCAGTGGAGAGTGATACACAGTTCTGCTTCTTCGACGAGCAACATACCAAGGATCGTCCGAGGAAATGACATGTGCCTAACGTTGACTTGCGGTCCACCCGATCGCCAGCATAGTCAGAGTCCGAATATCAAATGAGATCAAAGGAAGAGCCCTTGGGATGCCATAATCCAAGTGTTGGTGTGTGAGCTAGATATCGAAGAATATTCTTCACAGCCTTATGGTGTGATTCCTTCGGTGTAGCTTGAAATCGGGCACACGTGCAAACACTAAGCATAATATCTGGCCTAGATGCACATAGGTACAATAAAGAGCCAATCATGGAGCGGTATACCTTTTGATCGAAGTCTACCATTTTCATCAGTGCATAGATGGCCATTTGTGGGTATAGGAATTTTGACGCCTTTGCAATCCTGCATGCCGAATTTCCTCAACACATCCTTGAGGTATTTCTCCTGAGATATGAATATGACATTGTATTGTTGACGAATCTGAAGACCTAAGAAGAATTTCAATTCTCCCATCATAGACATTTGATATTCTTCACTCATCATATAGGCAAATTCATCACTGTAACTTTGGTTAGTACAACCAAAGATAATATCATCAACATATATTTGGCACACGAATAATTCATCGTCATATGATTTGGTGAAAAGAGTTGGGTCAAGTGAACCGGGTTTGAAGCCTTTCTTCATGAGGAATTCCTTTAGTGTGTCATACCACACCCTAGGTGCTTGCTTGAGACCATAGAGGGCCTTGTTGAGTCTGTAGACGTGATCTGGAAATTTTGGATCCTCAAAACCTGGTGGTTGAGCAACATATACTTCTTCCTCAAGCTTACCATTGAGGAATGCACTTTTCACATCCATTTGTTGTAAGATGATATTATGATGGTTAGCATAAGCAAGCAATATGCGAATAGCCTCAAGTCTAGCAACAGGTGCAAAAGTTTCATTGAAATCAATTCCTTCAACTTGTGTGTAGCCTTGAGCTACAAGAGAAGCCTTATTCCTCACCACAAGGCCATATTCGTCTTGTTTGTTGCGGTAGATCCATTTGGTACCAATGATGTTGTGCTTGCGTGGGTCTGGTCGCTTGACAAGCTCCCACACATTGTTGAGCTCGAATTGATGCAATTTATCTTGCATGGCTTGAATCCACTCAGATTCCATGAATGCTTCATCTACTTTACTGGGCTCTTTGATAGAGACAAAAGCAAAATGCCCGCAAAAGTTAGGTAAATGTGAAGCTTTTGAGCGTGTGAGGGGACTTGGTGCATGAATGTCATCAATGATCTTCTCGACATGCACTTCGTTTGCAATACGAGGATGTGTGGGTTGACGACTTTGCTTAGGCCCAGCAGTTTCTTCAGGACCAGTTTCTTCAGCAGCACCAACATGATTTTCTTCACGATCAGGAATGACTTCTTCAGCAGATTCTTTGATAGGGATGACATCCTCAGTAGCTTTGAACTTAATGGATTCCTCAGGTGACATTTCATCTAGCACAGGAGGTAGGTTCTCTCTTTGCGAGCCATTAGTTTCATCGAACCACACATCTACAGTTTCAACAACCTTGTGATGATTGATGTTGAAGACTCTGTAGGTGTGCGAGTCCTTTCCGTAACCACGCATAAAACCCTCATGTGCTTTAGGTGCAAATTTAGAGTGATGGTGAGGATCTCTAATCCAGCATTTAGCACCGAAGACTTTGAAATAAGTTACATTGGGTTTCTTGTTAGTGAGGAGTTCATATGAGGTCTTTTTGAAGAATTTGTCAAGATATACCCTGTTGATGATGTGGCACGTAGTATCAATAGCTTCAGGCCAGAAGCGCTCAGGTGTCTTGTATTCATCAAGCATAGTGCGAGCCATCTCAACAAGAGTCGTGTTCTTGCGCTCCACGACGCCATTTTGCTGAGGAGTATAAGGAGCAGACAATTCATGAGTAATACCAAGCATATCAGATATTCATCGAGGCTAGTGTTCTTGAACTCGGTTCCATTATCACTTCTGATATGCTTGATCTTCACACTGAAGTTAGTGGAAGCCCTTGAGGAAAATCGTCTGAAGACTTCCTGCACTTCATTTTTGTAAGTGATGATATGCACCCATGTGTAACGAGAGTAGTCGTCAACTATGGCAAAGCCATATAAGGATGAAGAACTAGTGAACGTGTCATAATGAGTAGGGCTAAATAGATACATATGAAGTAATTCAAAGGGACGAGAAGTGGTCATGATAGTCTTCGCGGGTTTCGGTGTCAAAACCGGTGGATCTCGGGTAGGGGGTGCCGAACTGTCCGTCTAAGGCTAATGGTAACAGGAGGCGGGGGACACAATGTTTACCCAGGTTCGGGCCCTCTCGATGGAGGTAATACCCTACTTCCTACTAGATTGATCTTGATGATATGAGTATTACAAGAGTTGATCTACCACGAGATCGTAGAGGCTAAACCCTAGAAGCTAGCCTATGATTATGATTGTTCTTGTCCTATGGGCTAAACCCTCCGGTTTATACAGACACTGGAGGGGGCTAGGGTTACACAGAGTCGGTTACAGAGAAGGAGATCTACATATCCAAATTGCCAAGCTTTCCTTCTACACAAAGGAGAGTTCCACCCGGACACGGGACGAAGCCTTCAATCTTGTATCTTCATAGTCCAACAGTCCGACCAAAGCATATAGTCCGGCTGTCCGAGGACCCCCTAATCCAGGACTCCCGCAGTAGCCCCTGAACCAGGCTTCAATGGTGACGAGTCCGGCGTGCAGATTTTCTTCGGCATTGCAAGGCGGGTTCCTTCTCCGAGTACTCCATAGAAGATTTTGAAGACGAGGATCGTGTCTGGTTCTGCAAAACAATTTCCACATACCACCGTAGAGAGCACATTATTCCACAAATCTAATCTGCTGACAACTTTTCATAGCATGACATCACGCCGCGGCCCGGTCATTAAACCATTTTTCCCAACCTGCTGCTGCACGTATTGCGAGGCAGTTTTATTGGCATGTCTTGTCGAAGCAGAGATCGTGTCCCCCTGATCACAGGATTCTCATCAATATGGGCGTGGGTAACCCAATCGTGTTGTTAGTATGACTCCTCGGTTTTAGGCAAGTTCCAAACAGCCACGCAGAGGACGCTTGATATTCACCCTCTTTATAAAGAGGTTCATACCCGTCCTTTTCCTTCCACGCCCAATCCTTCCCTTCCCCTACCTCAATTTCCAACACCCAAGGTTCAGGCTAAGCGCTGCAGACCTTCAATCATGTCCGGATCCAACCTTCAAGGCCTGTGGATGGCCTCTTCTTTCAGAGAGGAGGGCATCAAGAAGCTTAGGGAGGCTAGGCATTTGACCGCCGAAATCCCCCACAGGCTACCTGCTCTAGGGAAGGTTATCCCCACTCCCGAACCCAACAAGAGTGTCGTATTTGTTTCCCACTTCCTTCGAGGGCTTGGATTTAGTCTTGATCCCTTCGTAAGAGGGCTCATGTTCTATTACGGGCTAGATTTCCATGATCTAGCTCTAGATTCCATCCTTCACATCTCGTCGTTTATCATCGTGTGTGAGGCCTTCCTTCGCATGACCCCACACTTCGGCTTGTGGCTCAAGACCTTCAATGTGAAGCCAAAGATGATCGACATGCGACACGCGGAGTGCGGAGGTGCTATAATAAGCAAAGGTGCCGACGCCCTATGGCCAAAGGGCTCCTTCCCGGAGGTGTCCGACTTATGGCAACGGGAGTGGTTCTACATCATAGCACCCCAAGGTACAAAGCGGGCGGCCACCCCAGCCTTCCGCCCGGGCCCTCCGCCCCAACTGGTGTCATGGGTCAACAAAGGGCTGGACTGGGGGGCAGTAAATAACGTGCTGACATTACAAAGCTGCATTCGAGATATCCTCAAGAGGGATGTTAGTCTCGTCAAAGTGATTCAGGTAATGCTAGTTCGTCGGGTCCTGCCATGCCAACGTCGATCTCTCCATATGTGGGAGTTCAATCCGGAAGGACCGCGAACTATTCAACACTTCTTCGGCGTGACGCTCGAAGGCATGTATCGATTGTTCTTCGGATCACGAATAAAGTGTCCGGACACCACCGAGGATGCGGGTCTGAACTGCAACTGTCCAGATACCCAAGTAAGTAACTCCGCGACCGAACCTGATGTTATTATATTTGTTACAACATCATTCTAAAAAATTGCCCTCTGCCAGGACTACATAAGGAAGGCGGAGAGGATCAGGTGTTTAGCCCCTCTTCCCGAAGGCTTGCCAGATCCTGTTCTAACCAGGATGCTGGCTCCCATGCTGTATCAAGCGCCATCGGGAGAAGAGAGGAGGAATAAAGAAGCCGAAGGCGGGCTTCATACGTTACACATCCAAACCGTGGGAATTAGTGCCTCCGCAAAGGAGGATGTTTGGGGAGGTGAATCTAGAATCCCTTCTCCCCACGGGAAGAAAAGGGGCGCCCCTAAAGATTTGGACGTGGAGGCTTCCAAACGAGGGAAGAAAACTTTGCCAGGGGGCCCTGCTCCGAAGGGCGTCCTTACCGCACAGCGCCCACAAGGGGGCCAGCCATCCACCAAGCTGTAAGTGATCAGAAGCACTTTGGTAAAATGTATCCTGCTTTATCTCTGAGAACAATGACCGAGACATATATTTTGCAGTACGTCTCGTAACCCTTCTCGACAAAGTTCATCTTTGGGGGATCTTCTTCCGGAGATGATGGAGAACGAAACGCGTACTCCAGCCTCCTCGCCTCATGGGGCAGATGCCCCCGAGGTGTTGTCGCGGAGGGTTTCTCCTGATCCGCAAAGGCCAGAAGGTAACCCTTCGGCCGCCTGAAGTCCGGAGTATTCGGCTCCTAGGGAGGGCAACAAAAGGATCCCGGGCTTGTTCTGTGTAAAACCGAACACATTGATGGATCTTCTGGAGCAAGCAGTTATCTCAGAGGCACATCGTACCTTAATGGGTACGGTGGTTGAGAGGATCTCATCTGCCAAAAGCGGGCTGAATGAGGCTTTTACGAGCCTGCTAAGAGGCTTTGAGGTACGCAACATAATATATATATTTTTGACTGTACCGCACATGCTAGGTGTGCTCTGTATAAATAGTAGTCCCTGAGACTCTGGTTGCCGTCCAGAGGCGGCAAACAGAGGATCATAGTCCCAGGTAATGATCATGCTGCTTTCATGTGCAGGCGGCTGAGGGTCCGGCGGCTGACCGAACTACTGATTTTGCTGAATTGAGGCGGCAGCTTGACATGGAGGATGCCGATATCACACTTGTGAACAAGTGGCTTGATGAGGCACATGGTATGTACATTCTGGTGGTTAGCAAATATTAAGAGGAGCATGATGCTAGTATCTATAATATGCTTTGACTGCAGATGGAGCTGCCGCCGTGGAGACCCTATGGGCGGAACTTGCCCAAGCCAAGGAACAAGCCAGGAGAAGTGATGCGGCCACCCTAAAGGTGGCCGAAGAGTTAAAAGCTGAACAGGCTGCTCATCGCTAGAGCAAAGACAAAATAGCCAAAATGGCTGTTGAGCTGAAAAATGCCGCTAGCCGATATGAGATTCTTGAAAGGGAGAGCCAAGAGAAGGCAGCTGATTTGAAGAAGGCCTTGGAAGCAGCCAAGGAAACTCGCTCTAAAACCAGAGCGGCGCGGGAGGAGCTTCGTCAAGCCGGAGATATCACGGCTGGTAGGCCCTTTTATTGCAGACGAAGTTTGGCGATCCGAAGTATGCCCCTCTGGATCAATTATGGAGTGCTGCGAACGCATACTTGGACTTAGCATAGAGTGCTGCTGATGCGACTGAGTATTTCAAAGGTTAGAAAGATCATGAGGTGGAAAGATTGTTCTGGTCGCAGTTCAGCGCTCCCAAGCGTCCACTGTTGTTGAATGAGCAAATGGCCGAATGGGCTGAGCTCCAAAGGTTGCCTGGGCTTGCCATGAGGTCTGTCGTGGATCATCTCTGGCCGAAGGAACCAAGTCCAGATAGTTATTTTGGTTTAGTGCAACGATTTCTTCGTGCTGTGCCGCACATTGACGCTGTCGAGAGGTTGGCGTGCATAGAGGATGTGCGGATGGCTCTTGCCCGTGTTAAAACATATTGGGCGGAGATGGAGGCCACCACTGTTGCAACCAGGGGTCCGCCCGGGGGTTAGAACTTGCCCGAGCACTATTTTGAAGAAGTCCTGGAAGGTTCCCATTTAATAGAGGCTCAGTGCTCAGAGAGTACCATGTTCCAGTGATATGTATCTTGATTGTAAAAACAATGCTATTTTGATTATAAAGGCCGTGTTTATACTTTTGCCCGTAAAGTATTATAGTGCCTCCTGTGCGCCCGTTTATGTATGTATGTATATAACCTAAAAGTTTGCAGTCGTCGGCTTCAGCCCCCACGCATGTAATGCGGGGGTGTTCGGTAAAGCGCGTAATAACACTTGATCCAACGTCTTGGCCCGTTAAGGAGGTGATAGCGCGGCGAACAAGGCAATCGGAGTATATAGCTTTAACACTTTCACTTAGCCATAGGAGTTTGACGGTGGGGCTACTATATAGCCCATGGTACTTCTGCGTTCATCCGAATACGATGCGCGTACGTACATGACCGAGAAACTAGTCCTTCGTTAATGCGGAGGAATCGCGGAGATTTTGCTGAGTCCTTGAGTGGTTGACCAGTCTCTCACTTTATCATGACGGTCAGTTTTCGGCTTTCTCTACTAAGGTGCTCATCCAGATGAACCGGGGCACAATCGCAGTAGTTCTCCTGGTGCCACCTTAGACAATAGAGCGGAACGTAAGGTAGCAAAACACGGGAGCCGGGCAAACCCAACTATTGACCAAAGACATGATTCAGAGCTGATGCATATAAGGCCGAACTCGCGGCGCCAAACACTCCCTAAGGTATTCAGACTTTATATCATATACTGGGCTGACTACCGCCCTCGATAATGAGCCCAGAATTTCCAGGTACATGCATTAATATGGCATGACAAAAAAAGCTTTTCCCAGTAACACCGTATCCCTCTCGGTTGATTTGAGTATCCGGAGGGTCTGAAGCAACAAGAGACAATAAAAAAGCTTTACACAGGGTCTTAATCAAAAAAGAAACCTTTGAACGGGGCCCTGCTGCACGTCTGCGCCTTTATCTCCGTTGTGCAGTATCCTGGAAGGGTGTAGCACGATGATCATCTGTAAAAAGAGAAAACCCAGGTGAAAGGATCTGGTGTAGTTGTGCGAAAAGTTGGTTATTCTTAATGAACCATGAAAATGCAATTTATTATTGTATTAATAGGGTCGAGCTGAACTATGGGCCTTTTTTACATGCGGGGAGCCCCTAGCACCACCTATGGGGGTATATCCATCCACCCAAGCTCAGGTTTATCTGGGCTGCTACCACTAGTGGTGCGCCGGACATGTCTAACCGTGTCCGTGGTCTTGACGACCGATCATTTATTCTGGTTGGAGAGGCCGTTCGGCTGCTAGAGCCACCACATATTCTTCCGCACATAAAGAACACTCTGTATTCCCGCTAATTGTGATGACGCCACGTGGACCGGGCATCTTAAGTTTAAGATAAGCATAATGCGGAACTGCATTGAAACGAGCAAAGGCCGTTCTTCCGAGTAGTGCGTGATAGCGGCTTCAGAATGGAGCAATGTCGAAGATTAGTTCTTCACTACGAAAGTTGTTGGGAGAACCGAATACAACCTCTAATGTTAGAGAGCCCGTACAGCGGGCCTCTATGCCTGAGATTACTCCTTTAAAGGTAGTACTGCTTTGGCTGATTCTTGACGGATCTATCCCCATTTTGCAGACAGTGTCCTGATATATCAGATTAAGACTACTGCCTCCGTCCATAAGGACCCGTGTGAGATGGTATCCGTCAATTATTGGGTCGAGCACCAAGGCGGCCGAACCTCCATGCCGGATACTAGTTGGATGATCCCTGCGATCGAAAGTGATCGGGCAGGCCGACCATGGGTTGAATTTGGGGGCGACAGGCTCGACAACGTATACGTCTCGGAGTGCGCGTTTGCACCTCCTCTTTGGTATGTGTGTTGCATAAATCATGTTCACTGTTTTTACCTCTGGTGGAATTTTTTTCTGCACCCAGTGTTCGGCTGGCGCGGTTCGTCCTCGTCTTCACTTGGCTGCTCCCTCCCCTTATGTTTGGCATTTAGCTTGCCGACCTGCTTGAAGACCCAGCATTCTCTGTTGGTGTGATTCGCCGGTTTGTCGGGGGTGCCGTGAATCTGACATGATCTGTCTAGAATTTTGTTTAGGCTGGACGGTCCATCTCTGCTGCCTTTAAATGGCTTTTTCCGCTGACCAGGTCAAGAGACCCTGAATCCGGCGTTTACCGCCGTGTTGTCTGGGCTGTCTTCATTGTTTCGACACTTGTTTTTATTGCGTCATGGCTTCCCATTGCCATCCCTGACTTCGGATGTTCTTGGGTCGCTAGTGCCGCTGCGGGCCAACCAGCTGTCCTTGCCCATGCAAAAGCGGGTCATAAGGCTTGTTAGGGCTGCCATTGTTCTCGGTTTTTCTTGGCCGAGGTGTCTAGCGAGCCATTCGTCCCAGATACTGTGCTTGAAAGCCGCTAAGGCTTCGGCATCCGGGCAGTCGACAATTTGATTCTTCTTAGTGAGGAATCTGTTCCAAAGCTTACGAGCCGACTCTCCGGGTTGTTGGATTATGTGACATAGATCGTCTGCATCCGGAGGTCGGACATAGGTCCCTTGAAAATTGGCCATAAAAGCATCCTCAAGTTCCTCCCAGCTTCCGATTGAGTTTTTGGGGAGGCTTTTCAACCAGTGTCGAGCTGGTCCTTTCAACTTAAGGGGTAGGTACTTGATGGCGTGGAGATCATATCCGCGGGCCATGTGGATGTGAAGGATAAAGTCCTCAATCCAGACTGTAGGGTTTGTCGTTCCATCGTATGCCTATATGTTTACGGGTTTAAATCCCTCTTGAAATTCATGATCCAGCACCTCATCGGTGAAGCACAGGGGGTGTGCGGCACCCCTGTATTTGGATATGTCATGGCATGCTTCTGACGGTTATAGTGTTCGGTGTTGATTCCGAGCTGATATTCGATCAGTATAGTCCTTTTGGTGGTCGTGATCCTGCGCTGGAGCATGCTTCCTAGATCCATAGATGGACCTGGCCATATTGGCTTTTTTGTCCAGGTGCTCACGTAAATCATGTGCTGACTCGTGTGCGGTGTCATTAGCCGCCCTGTCGCGGCCATGGGGTGGTCGGTCCGGCAGATTGATCGTATTGTTTTTTGGCGGAATAGGCTCTATAGCCTCGTCGTCAAATTCGGGCAGCAGCTTGTGCTTTGGGTAGCTCTTTGTGTGCTGGTCTCCATCGTATTTTTCTTCAGTGTCGAGCACTTTGTTCCATCTGCGGTTGAGCGTATCCTGCGCGGCCTTAAGCCTTTGCTTTAGCTTCTTCAAGCTCCTCGCGGTGGCAATAAGCCTTCTATGGAGGTCCTCTTGTTCCAAGTGTCTTTCCGGGATGATGAGTGCATCGTCGCCCGGACTGTTCTCCTTTCTGGAGACAAGTTTTTGAGTTTTATCTCTGCCATCGCTATGATCAGACAGCGGCTCTGGACTATGTTCGCCGTCCCTTGGCTCATCCTTCTCCATCGCTGGATCCATGGGATCGTCGCTGCCTTTGGAGTCAACCAGGGTGAGGGAGTCCTGGACTAGGGGGTGTTCGGATAGCCGGACTACCATCATCAGCCGAACTATCATTGGCCGGACTATCATCATCGACCGGACTCCAAGACTATGAAGATACAAGATTGAAGACTTCGCCCCGTGTCCGGATGGGACTTTCCTTGGCGTGGAAGGCAAGCTTGGCGATACGGATATGTAGATCTCCTACCATTGTAACCGACTCTATGTAACCCTAGCCCTCTCCGGTGTCTATATAAACCGGATGGCTCTAGTCCGTAGGACACAACAACAACCATTACAATCATACCATAGGCTAGCTTCTAGGGTTTAGCCTCCTTGATCTCGTGGTAGATCCACTCTTGTAAACATCCACAATATCAATATCAATCAAGCAGGACGTAGGGTTTTACCTCCATCAAGAGGGCCCGAACCTGGGTAAAACATCGTGTCCCTTGTCTCCTGTTACCATCCGCCTAGACGCACAGTTCGGAACCCCCTACCCGAGATCCGCCGGTTTTGACACCGACATTGGTGCTTTCATTGAGAGTTCCTCTGTGTCGTCACCGATAGGCTTGATGGCCTCTTCAATCGACAACGACGCAGTCCTGGGTGAGACTTTTCTCCCCGGACAGATCTTCGTATTCGGCGGCTTCGCACTGCGGGCCAACTCACTTGGCCATCTGGAGCAGATCGAAAGCTACGCCCCTGGTCATCAGGTCAGGTTTGGAAGCCTAAACTTCATGGCCGATATCCGCGGGGACTTGATCTTCGATGGATCTGAGCCACAGCCGAGCATGCCGCACTGTCACGATGGGCACGACCTAACTCTACCGCCGGACAGCACCTTGGAGGTCGCACATGAATCCGCTCCGACCCATAGTCCGGAGCCGATCGCTCAGATCGAGGATGGATGGCTGGACACCGCCTCGGGAGCTGCAACTTCTACGGCAATGGAGCCGAACACGTACCTTGTCCCGCATAAAGCTCATGACTCCGAGGTGCCGGACTCTCTGCCGGACTCCGAACCTCCTGCGCCCCTGCCGGTCGAATCTGACTGGGCGTCGATCATGGAATTCACCGCTGCGGACATCTTTCAGCACTCACCCTTCGGCGATATCTTAAATTCGCTGAAGCATCTCTCGCTATCCGGAGAGCCCTGGCCGAACTACGGCCAGGAGGGTTGGGATGCGGACGACGAAGAAATTCAGGGCCCACCCACCACCCACTTCGTAGCCACCGTCGACAATCTAACCGACATACTCGACTACGACTCCGAAGACATCGACGGTATGGACGACGATGCCGGAGACTATCAAGAACCAGTGCCTACAGGACACTGGAAGACCACCTCATCATACAACATATATATGGTGGACACCCCAAAAGATGGGGACGGCGAAGAAGCAACGGAGGCCGATTCCTTAAAGAAACAGCCCAAGCGCCGCCGCTCTAAATCCCGCCACAGCAACAATAGAGATTCCGGCACATGAGATAATAACACCCCAGAAAGTGGCGAAGACAACCCCCTCTAGCACGATCCAGCACAGGAGGAGGCAGAAGCAAGCCCTCACGAGAGGGCGGCAGATGAAGAGGTCGAGGATGATAATTACTTACCTCCCTCCGGAGACGAGGCAAGCCTCGACGACGGCGAATTCGTCGTGCCTGAGGATCCCGTCGAACAAGAGCGTTTCAGACGCAGGCTAATGGCCACGGCAAACAGCCTAAAGAAAAAGCAGCAACATCTTCAAGCCGATCAAGACCTACAGGCCGACAGATGGACCGAGGTCCTCGCGGCCGAAGAGTATGAACTCGAACGCCCCTCCAAAAGTTACCCAAAACGCAGGCTGCTCCCCCGACTAGAGGAGGAAGCGTACAAACCTGCATCACCAGCGCACAATACGGCAGACCGACCACCTCGTGGCCGCGACAGAGAGGCATGCAAGCCCTCCACCAAAACCGTACCCAGGCATCGCTCAAAAAGCATGAAGCCATGGGGGAACGCGCCGGACTTGCGGGATATATTGGAGGACAAGGCAAGACAATCCAGATCTATCTATGGATCACGTGGGCGCCCCAAGACCCATGAGGAATACCTTCGCGCTGGATACAACTACTCTGGCCGGGCCGAACACAGCAGACAACGCTCTCTCGAGCTACGTCGCGATATTGCTCAATACAGAGGCGCCGCACACCCACTATGCTTCACTGACGAAGTAATGGATCATCAAATCCCTGAAGGGTTTTAACCCGTTAATATCGAATCCTACGATGGCACAACAGACCCCGTGGTTTGGATTGAGGATTATCTCCTCCATATACATATGGCCCGCGGCGACGATCTTCACGCCATCAAATATCTCCCGCTCAAGCTTAAAGGACCAGCTCGGCATTGGCTTAACAGCCTGCCCGCAGAGTCAATTGGATGCTGGGAAGACCTGGAAGCCGCATTCCTCGACAACTTCCAGGGCACGTATGTGTGACCACCGGACGCAGATGACCTAAGCCACATAATCCAGCAGCCAGACGAATCGGCCAGGCAATTTTGGACACGGTTCTTAACGAAGAAAAATCAAGTCGTCGACTGTCCGGATGCAGAGGCCCTCGCTGCCTTCAAACATAACATCCGCGACGAGTGGCTGGCCCGGCACCTAGGACAGGAAAAGCCGAAAACCATGGCAGCCCTCACATCACTCATGACCCGCTTCTGTGCGGGAGAGGATAGCTGGCTAGCTCGCAGCAACAACCTCAACAAAAACGCTGGCAGTCCGGATACCAAGGACCGCAATGGCAGGTTGCGTCGAAACAAAAACAAATGCCGTATTAACGGCGACAACAATGAGGATACGGCAGTCAACACCGGATTCCGAGGCTCCAAGCCCGGTCAACAGAAGAAGCCATTCAAAAGAACCACTCTGGGCCCGTCCAATTTGGACCGAATACTCGACCGCTCCTGTCAAATACATGGAACCCCCGAAAAGCCAGCTAACCACACCAACAGAGATTGTTGGGTATTCAAGCAGGCAGGCAAATTAATCGCCGAATACAATGACAAGGGGCTACACAGCGATGACGAGGAAGAGACCCGGCCGCCGAACAACAGAGGACAAAAGGGATTCCCCCCTCAAGTTCGGACAGTAAACATGATATATGGAACCATATACCCAAGAGGGAGCGGAAGCATGCACTAAGGGACGTATACGCGATGGAGCTAGTCGCCCCAAAATTCAACCCATGGTCCTCTTGCCCGATCACCTTCGATCGAAGAGACCATCCGACCAGTATCTGCCATGGCGGATTCACCGCATTGGTTTTAGACCCAATCGTCGATGGATTTCACCTCACGAGAGTCCTGATGGACGGCGGCAGTAGCCTGAACCTGCTTTATCAGGATACAGTGCGCAAGATGGGCATAGACCCTTCAAGGATTAAACCTACAAAGACAACCTTCAAAGGCATCATACCAGGTGTCGAGGCCATTTGTACAGGCTCAGTCACACTGGAAGTGGTCTTCGGATCCCCGGATAATTTCCGAAGCGAGGAGTTAATCTTCGACATAGTCCCGTTCCGCAGTGGCTATCACGCTCTGCTCGGACGAACCGCGTTCGCAAAATTCAACGCGGTGCCGCATTATGCATACCTTAAGCTCAAGATGCCAGGCCCTCGTGGAGTCATCACGGTCAATGGAAACACGGAACGCTCCCTCCGAACGGAGGAACATACAGCGGCTCTCGCGGCAGAAGTACAGAGCAGCCTTTTAAGGCAATTTTCGAGTCCGGCCGTTAAACAACCGGACACGGCCAAACGCGCCCGGAGCAACATCAACCAAGACCACATGGCACGGTTAGAGCACGCGTAGCAATGCAGCCTCAACCCCAGCCCTCTCACAATTGTAAAACAAACTCTCCGCGTACATAATTACGCCTTGGAGATACCATGGGCATAGGGGGAGAGGCACAACCACAACAGACCCAGAGTGCGGTTCCACCACACCAGGGGCTCCCAAGTGTGTCGCTCTTTTTATCTTTTATTTCTCTTTTTTTATATATAGAACTATGTCTGGCGGCGAACCTGCCGAACTCATGATGCAACAGCCAGGGAGGGACAAAGGCCGCGATGAACACTCAGGTGGTCTCCATTACGAGCATTAAATTTGTTAAATACACCATTCCGCGGCCTACCCCTGGAGGGAGACACCCTTAATTCGTCCAATCGCTTGCTTTCCGCATTATTTGTATCATTCCGCACTCATAGCAGATCTTCTCGAATAAAATGCAGCACTTTTTGCCCATAATTGCATTACCTTATATATATATATGTTCATTTACGACATGTTGCATCCATACATTTTGGTACGGCCAAATACACCAGGGGCTTATGTTCCCCGCATTATGGTGGATAAAGTCCGAACACTTTCACAAGTGCGGCACCCCGAACTTATAGCATTATATGAATCGGCTTTGAATCATGTCTTGGGTCAATAGTTGGGTTTGCCCGGCTCCCATGTTTGGCACCTTACGTTCCGTTATATCGTCTAAGGTAGCACTGGGAGAACCACTGCGATTGCGCCCCGGTTGAGCTGGGTTAATGCCTTAGTGGAGAAAGCTAAAACTGACTGTCATGATAAGGCGAGAGACTGGTCGCTGTTCGAGAGGTCCTTTCGGGTCCTTAAAGACCTACGCTGCTTCGAGCAAAGTTCCGGATAATGTCCGACGAAGGCGTGGATAGCGCTCCTAATTCGGTCTTCCAAATACTAGGGGCTTCGCCAAAATTTAAAATTAGAGAATTCTATGGCTAAGTGAGAGTGTTCAAGCACTATAAGTCCTGTTGCCTTGTTCATTGTGTTGAGCGCCTCCCTAGATGGACCCAAAAATGGGAACAAGAGTGCTCAAGTTTATCCCGAACACCCCAGCACTCGTGGCATGGGGGCTGAAGCTGACGACTTGCCATCTCTCAGATTTAATAAATGGCCGCACAGAAGGTAATATTCTAAATTAACAAGCGTTGCTTAGCGCATATGAACAAAGTTTTCAGCGCACAGGATAACACATTGCGAATTTAATCAATAATTACATCCCTGGGGCACTCATCCGCAATCTTGCAGGCACCCTTCAGGACAGCCTTATAGTACATTTCGGGCGTACGATATTCCTTGCCCGCTGGTGGCGCGTCAGTGATTAGCTTCTCCGCATCCAGCTTGCCCCAATGCACCTTTGCACGGGCAAGGGCCCGACGAGCACCTTCAATACAGGCGGAGCGCTTGATAACCTCCACCCAGGGGCACGCATCCACCAACCGTCGCACGAGACCGAAGTAGCTCCCAGCCATGGCCTCTCCAGGCCACAGCCGGACTATGAGGCCCTTCATGGCCTGCTCGGCCGCCTTGTGGAGCTCGACCAGCTGCTTTAGCTGGTCGCTAGGGGGCACCGGATGGCCGGCCTCAGCATACTGAGACTAGAAGACCTTCTCCGTTAAGCTCCCCTCCTCGGCTCGGTAGAATGCGGCGGCATCAGACACGCTGCGAGGCAGATCTGCAAATGCCCCTGGAGAGCTCCGAATTCGGGTAAGTAACACGTAATTTACATTCACATGCTTGCTTTGCATGAAAAATGCCTTACCCGCCACTATCTTCCTCACCAACTCAATCTCCTGAAGGGACTTATGGGCATCGGCCTTGGCAGTCTTGGCACTTTCGAGAGCCGAGGCAAGCTCAGACTCTTGAGTCTTTGAGTCACGCTCCAAACTCTCATGCTTTTCCATGAGAGCCTGGAGCTCTTGCTGAACCACCGCCACCCGCCCCTCCTGCTTTTCTCGCTCTGCCCGTTCCGCGGCTGCATTGTGTTCGGCCGCAGACATGGCCTCCTTCAGGGTCGCCACCTCGTTCGTGGCCCCTGCAGCACCCATGTTATCCTTGTTATTTTTTGTTGCAACCTAAATCCTTTTCTGTAAGGTATAAGTTCAAAGTGGTGTTACTCACCTTCTTTGTCCTGGAGCTGCTTCTTGGCGCGGCCGAGCTCTTGCTCGGACCGCTCGAGCTCCTACTTCAAAGCACCGACCTCCGCAGTCAGTGCGGCAGAGGTCAGCAGCGCAGCCTGCAACCCATATTGACATAATTTTTTAGCAACCCTGCGTATATCTTCTTTTTTCAGATCCTCAGTCCGGCTTTTCTTTCTGAACACCGAACCGAGCATCAGGGGCTACTGTCTATGCGGTATTACATTGCATATTTTTTAACTTCTTACCTCAAAGCCTGATAGAAGGCTACTGCAGGCTTCGGTCAGCCCGCTCTTGGCGAGCTGTACCTTCTGAATCACCGCACTCATAATAGTGCGGTGTTCTTCCTCGATGGAAGCGCTCTGGAGCGCCTCCAACAAATTGTCCGGCGCCTCCGGTTGGACGGAAGCCGCTGGCGTCACGGTCTTGCCCTTCGTGGGAAGGGGCCGCCAGCCGGACTCCGGAACCGCTGCGGGTTCTGATATGGAGTCCGGTGCAAAGTCCGGGAGGACGCCTTGTGGCGCCTCCGGAGCCTCCCCCTGATGGGTCCCTGCTTGGGATCCCACCTCGGCGTCCTCGGTGTCGCGAGGGGTGGAGGCGGTTGGGATGGAGTCTACATCCGACGGAGCCAACGACCCGCTCGATGAAGCGGGGAGATCATCATTGGCTGGACTACAGGCAGCATGCGGCATCAGAATGACACTATGTGACACAGAAAAAGAAATTATAAATCACTCAGGAGTCCGGATACTTACGATCTCGCTGGAGGCTTGGCCCTTGAAGGCCATTCTTCCTTGCCAACGTTGATGTTGGCGGAGCTGTCCGGGGAATAGTCCTCCCCCTCTTGGACCCTTCGGCCTCCCCTGTTGGGGAAGCCTTCCTCTTCCTCTCTCCCTCTTCTGGGGGAGAGTCCTCTTTCTCCTCCTTGTTTTCAGGGGAGGAGTCCGCCCCGGAGTCGTCGGACACCTGAAAACGGGAACTCTTTCGAGCACCCGTGGCCTCCTTCTTGGCCTTCTTCTCCGGCACCACGTGCGGTGCCGGAACCAGCAGCCTCGCTAGATGGGCGTCTACTGGGTTTTCTGGCATGGGAGCCGGGCAGATAATCTGCTCCGCCTTCCTCATCCAGTCCTGTCAAAGGAAAAGGGGAAATTAAAACCCGCATAGAGTCAAACTATGAAAAGCAAGTGTCTCGTAAAGGGGTAGAATCACTTACCTCATCGGCTTGGCGCTGCGAGTGAAATCCGCGATCTTCAGTCGCGGATGCGGGGGCTTCGGCGCCCTTAAACAGCACCCTCCAGGCGCCTTCGTACGTCGTGTCGAAGAGCCCGCTCAGTGCCGGGTGCTGTTCCGGATTGAACTCCCACAGATTGAATGCCCGCTCTTGGCATGGGAGAATCCGGCGGACGAGCATGACTTGGACCACGTTAACCAGCCTGAGCTTCTTCACCAGCTTCTGGATACAGGCTTGGAGTCCCGTCACCTCCTCCGAACTACCCCACAACAAGCCCTTCTCTTTCCAGGAGGTGAGCTGCGTGGGGATACCAGATCTGAACTCGGGGGTCGTCGCCCACTTAGGGTCGCGCGGCTCGGTGATATAGAACCACCCCGATTGCCACCCCTTGACGGATTCCACGAAGGCCCCTTCGAACCAAAGGACATTGGGCATTTTTCCCAACATGGCGCCTCTGCACTCCGCTTGAGTGCCCTTCACTACCTTCGGCTTGACATTGAAGGTCTTGAGCCACAAGCCGAAGTGGGGCTGGATGCAGAGGAAGGCCTCGCACAGGATGATAAACACCAAGATGTTGAGGATGAAGTTCGGTGCCAGATCATGGAAATCCAGGCCGTAGTAGAACATGAGCCCCCGGACAAAGGGGTGAAGTGGAAAACCCAGTCCGCGGAGGAAGTGGGGAATAAAAACCACCCTCTCATGGGGCCTGGGGGTGGGGATGAGCTGCCCCTCGTCGGGCAGCCGGTGCGCGATGTCGCCGGACAGGTAGCCGGCGCTGCGCAGTCTTTCGATGTGCTCCTCCGTAACGGAGGAGGTCATCCTCTTGCCTCCCGCTCCGAACATAACTGGGGAAGGTTGAGACGAGATGCGCGGGCTTGGGCGCTGGAGCTCGAGTGCGCGGAGATGGATAAGCAAAGGAGGAAGAAGGCGTAGGTGAAAAGGTGAATCCTTATCCCTTATATGGGCGGGCGAAGTCTACGCGTCCCCCACCGGCCTAGTAAAACTCGCTTATCCTCCAAGCGTCACCATGAATGGCGCGGTTGGGTTACCCACGTCCATATTGATGAGAATCCCGGATTAAGGGGAACACGATCTCTGCTTCGACAAGACGTGCCAAGGAAACCGCTTCGCTAAATGCGCTAAGGTGGTAGAGTAAACAACGATTCAAGTAATGGCTTGGTAGTGGCGTGACGTCATGCCGCAAAAAACGTCAGCAGATTGAACTTGTGTATATATTATTCTCTCTACGGTGGAATGTGGAATTTATTTTGCAGAGGCAGACACTATCCTGGTGTTCACAATCTTCTGTCATTCGGAGGAGGAACCCGCCTTGCAATTCCAAGCAATATACGCACCGGACTTATCGTCATTGAAGCCTGGTTCAGGGGTTACTAAGGGAGTCCTGGATTAGGGGGTGTCCGGATAGCCGGACTACCATCATCAGCCGAACTATCATTGGCCGGACTATCATCATCGACCGGACTCCAAGACTACGAAGATACAAGATTGAAGACTTCGCCCCGTGTCCGGATGGGACTTTCCTTGGCGTGGAAGGCAAGCTTGGCGATACGGATATGTAGATCTCCTACCATTGTAACCGACTATGTAACCCTAGCCCTCTCCGGTGTCTATATAAACCGGATGGCTCTAGTCCGTAGGACACAACAACAACCATTACAATCATACCATAGGCTAGCTTCTAGGGTTTAGCCTCCTTGATCTCGTGGTAGATCCACTCTTGTAAACATCCACAATATCAATATCAATCAAGCAGGACATAGGGTTTTACCTCCATCAAGAGGGCCCGAACCTGGGTAAAACATCGTGTCCCTTGTCTCCTGTTACCATCCGCCTAGACGCACAGTTCGGGACCCCCTACCCGAGATCCGCCGGTTTTGACACCGACACAGGGTGTTATTCTTTCTTGCGTTGTTATCGTTGTTTTTACTGTGGCTGGATTTAGAGCGGCGCCGACGTCGTCGCTTTGGTGGCTTCTCAAGAGAATTATCCTCAGTTGCATCCTTCCGTTCCTCATCGTTTTTTCTTGGGGTGTGTCCACCATATATATATATATATATCATATGATGAGGTGGCTGTCCAACACCCTGTGGGTGGTGGTTCCAGTTCTTCTCCTGCATTGTCATCCATAGCGTCGATGTCATCGAAGTCGAAATCAAGCATGTCGGTTAAGTCGTCGATAGTGGCTATTAAGTGGGTGGTGGGTGGGAAACGAATTTCTTCGCCGTCCGCTTCCCCCTGAAGCCGGACATAGTTCGACCAAGAGTCCCCTGACAGGGAGAGATACTTTAATGAATTTAGCACGTCACCCAAGGGTGAGTGCTGAAAGATATCTACGGAGGTAAACTCCATGATCGGTGCCCAATTAGATTCGATAGGCACGGATGCACGCGGTTCGGAGCCTATGGCCGGAGACGAGGCTGAGGGTCCAACGACACAGACCTCATTGGAGGTGAAGTCTGTGTTCGGCTCTAACGCCACTGGGTGTGCAGCCTCCGTGGCGGGGTCCATCCACCCGTCCTCGGATGGCACGATCTGCTTCGGATTAAGAGCCGGGGCAGTCGCGGGTGTGATCTTTCGAACACCGTCCGATGGCAGATCTAGATCGTGCTCCTCATGACTATTCTGCACACCTATCATGGGCTCAAATCCGTCGAAGATCAAGTCTTCGCAGATGTTGGTGGTGTAGTTCAGGCTTCCAAACCTGACCTGATGGCCAAGGGCGTAGCTATCGATCTGCTCTAGATCTCCAAGCGAGTTGGCCCACAGTACGAGGCCGCCGAATACGAAGATCTATCTTGGGAGGAAAACCTCACCCTGTATCACATCGTTGCAAATGATTGAGGGAGCCATCAAGCCTCACCGTGACGACACAGTGGAATTCTCAATGAAATCACCAATGTCGGTGTCAAAACCGGCGGATCTCGGGTAGGGGGTCCCGAACTGTGAGTCTAAGGCTAATGGTAACAGGAGGCGGGGGACACAATGTTTACCCAGGTTCGGGCCCTCTCGATGGAGGTAATACCCTACTTCCTGCACGGATCTTGATGATATGAGTATTACAAGAGTTGATCTACCACGAGATCATAGAGGCTAAACCCTAGAAGCTAGCCTATGATTATGATTGTTCTTGTCCTATGGACTAAACCCTTCGGTTTATATAGACACCGGAGGGGGCTAGGGTTAAACAAAGTCGGTTACAGAGAAGGAGATCTACATATCCGAATTTCCAAGCTTGCCTTCCACGCAAAGGAGAGTCCCACCCGGACACGGGACGAAGCCTTCAATCTTGTATCTTCATAGTCCAACAGTTCGGCCAAAGCATATAGTCTGGTTGTCTAAGGACCCCCTAATCCAGGACTCCCTCAGCGGGATGCTTGGATCTGGTGATCTTTCCAGCCTCACAAGCCCCACAAAGAATATCAGATCATTTCATGCAAGTGCTGATGAAGCCATTGAAGCCTGGACAAGCCTCAAGGACCAAATTCCTCGTGAAGGAATTGCAATATGTTCTGAGGACAGTATATCGCATTCTAACGAAGACATTGAGTCCAATCAAGGGCCACGACTCGAATGATGAAGAAGTCGTTGGCATCATGAAGAATCTGCTGTTCAATATCATGCATGGTATTCCCGTTAATTATCATGATTTCTTCATGAGGACTCTAGCAAACGTTGCAATGTCCCCGTTTGAGTTGAAGCCTTACGCTCCCTGGATTATGAGATTCCTCAGAACAAGTTCTTCACTCAACTACAAAGCTGATACACTCAACCATGGCACCTTCTTGCCCCCGATTGAAGTCCTCAAACGGACATTTTCCTCAGTCGATGAAAAGGGCAAGGCCACTACGGTCATTGATGAGGGCATTCGACCATTGGATGGACAGTTCCGCAAAGCTGCTTCATACTCCACCAATGATGATTCTGCTACTCATGATTCTGTCGCAAATGCTTCAAAGCAAAGTCCTCAGGCAACAGCTCAAAGGGTGATGACTGATCGTGAACTTCTCCTCAGTCTTCATCAAAAGGTGGATCGCAATCACAAATGGGTGAAACGCCAGTTTGGTTCCATTCTTCACAATATGACCGCCACTTATAATTCAGTGAAGAAGAACCACTACTACCTCAATGAAATGTTTGATCGCACCTGGGCCATATTGTCTCACCTTTATGGTGATGAGGATCTCAAGCAGATGGGCTTCAAGCAGGACTTCGGCTGGGCTAAGCCTCCACCGAAGAAATTCAAGAAGGTCGAAGTTCCTCCTTTGGTCCTTAGTTCATATTCCTCATCCCATGATACTGATGAAAATGAAGATCTCGATGACACTGTGGCAGGCCCTACTCCAACAGATGACCCCAACAATGTCGGCGCTCCTCCATCAACATCATGAAGAGATTCTAAAGGGGCGTTAGTCCTCACTTTTTGTCCCTTTTAGCCATTTGACAAAGGGGGAGAAATTTGAGTTAGTCTTCAAGCGGGTCTATATATATGGGTGTTTTTTTGTTAAGTTGCAACTCTCGCTTTTCTGAAGCTTTTGTTGATCGAGTTGTAAACTTAAGTCCGATGGTGACCTGATACTTTTGCTTTGTTTTTCTGCATGCTATTTCCTCATTAATCCTATGCACGCGTGCTGAATTACATCAGTCACCATAGTTCATCATGCATTTCAAATTCTTCATTCTATATGTCACATGCGTGTATGAATTACAAGATATAGGGGGAGTTTCTCCATGATTCTACTCTTCAAATGTGCATTGCTTCAAAAGCAAATACCTCACTATGCACATCTTCAGGGGGAGTTCTTCTATGTCTTGCAATCAAATTCCTCAATTTTGGGTACTTTCAATTCATATGTTTATCCCCATTGAAAACTTAACCTATATTGTCATCAATCACCAAAAAGGGGGAGATTGTAAGTGCATCTAGTGCCCCTTAGTGGTTTTGGTGTCTTAAAGACTTATAGGTTAAGGGACTAATATGTTTGTGAGTGTACACAGGCTCTATAAGTCAATGAGGAGTTTGATATTTACAGTGAAAGTCGACCCCTAAAAATGAATGTCTTTTGCTGAAGACTTTGGTTCTCCTGAAGACTTTGAAAGTGAAGAAATTGGTGTGACCATGAAGACTCGATATTCATGCGAGGAATCTGAAGCGTGAAGAATTTTGTTTTTGTAGTTTCATTTTCTCTTTCTTGAGTCATAGGAAACACCGTACTGTTAAAAGGGGTCGAGGTAATACTAAGGAAACAAATTTCCAATTGACGCTCATCTCAAAATCCTACACCTACCCAATCCTTCAAGTGAAGCCATTGGAAATCTCATATCAGTTCAGTCAATTTCTTCAGTGATAGAGACGAAGATCTTCTGGTCTCTGAGAAATTTGTTTTGACTGACGAGTTAGGAATTCACCAGTGCTGATTGCCTACACAGTGAGGAACATGATAGCCCTGAGGAATTCGAACCTCAAAATATCCGACCATTGCTGAGCCACGCGCCTGCTGTTACAAAATATCCTACCACCTAACGGTCATATCTACCAAGGGCATTTATGTCTTATCATGTCGGCCTGCTCCCTAGGCTATAAATAGCCGCTCCCTACAACCACTAGTTGGTTGGCTGCTCTGAGAGAAACTAACACTTGTCATGTGAGAACATCCCATCCTCTGATGATTTTGAGCGAAAATCATCAAGTGAGGAAAACCCAAATCCTAAAGCCAAACCTACAAACCCCAAAGTGATTGAGCATCACTGAAGAGATTGTTCCTATGTGGAACCGATGCTTGTTACCTTTGAGGACTGTGTATCCTCCAGACTGTTAGGCGTCATGGTCTGAGCATCCAAGAGGAATTGTGGATTGCCGAGTGACCAAGTCTGTGAAGGTTTGGAAGTCACCTGTGAAGACTTACCACTACTGTTGGGCGAGTTCTGTGTGATCTTAGCTCAAGGAGAATACGGTGAGGACTGTGTGTCCGGGACTGTGTGTCCTCAAGTTTAAATACTCGGCCGCTCCAACCAGACGTACAACTGTCACAGTAGTTGGAACTGGTCTACCAAATCATTGTCTTCACCAAGCCAACTGGTTCTATTTCCTCAACCCTTTCGTTTCCTCATTATGTGTTGATGTACCTGATCATTACTGCTTGAATATATTGACTGAAGACATTCTCTATTTCCTCAATCCTAATTCTTCAGTCTGTTTGTCTTCATCCTGCTTATCCTGTGTTTACGCTTTCTGTACTCTGTGTTTGTCTTTCATTTCATCATGATGACTATGCTGTTACTCTATTTTGCTTATACCTAAGTACTTATTCCACTGCAAGTAGTTCTTCGCTTAGGAATTTCCTCACTCTGAAATTCCTAAGTGAAGATTTCATAAAAATCGCCTATTCACCCCCCTCTAGTCAATGTAACGCACTTTCAATACCCAATACCTTGCTTTTGCCTTTGTCAGTGTAGGTGATATGCTTCAGATTAGATGGTGACAAATCAGTGTCCATCAACAAGCTCTTGTCACCAGTCATGTGATTTGTACATCCACTGTTGAGGACCCAGTAAGTAGCTTTGGGTTGTTCATCCTCCAGATGAATTAGTGCAACTTACGAACCCATATACTTCATCAGTGAAGAATATGATATCAATTTCATCAACAGTAACAGATATAGCAATATGAGGACGTGAGAAATGAATGATTCATTTCTTCATGATTAGCTTGCATCCTTTCAAGCGCATTCAGGTCTCCAGCAAATTCTTCAGACGATCAAGTACGTCTGGAGACCTGACCCTGCATAAGAGATTAGTTCTTTTTCTTCACCACCCACATCTGGAGGGGTGGCAAAGAGTTCATCATTCTGCGAGCTCCATAAAAAATGATGGCATAGAAGCCAGTGCACTTTGTTTCACAGAAGAGTGGTTAGGATAAGCATATGCATAAGCATAGAAATTCTTCGAGGACTTATGAACATAATGGTTTGAAGAATAATGCACATATTCGCCTTTAGACTTTCCCTGCGAAACAGAAGTGTTAGCACGATGATGTTCATATGAGGATTTTGATCCGTGTGAGGAATTTGGTCCATATGAGGACTTGGATCCATATGAAGATTTTGATCCATATGAAGATTTTGAACTGGGGTTCCTATTCTTCATGGGTGTTGTCATGATGACATTCACCTGAAGATTTTCAAGGCACCTTTTAGGAACCCAGGTTTTCTTCATAGGGTGACCGTTCCTGCAGTTAGTTCCAACATATCGAGCAAATACTTCACTGTTCTGATTCTTGAATAATTTATAGTTAGAGTCAAATGACTCATCAGAGGAATATGAAGAATCAGAGGTAAAGCCAGATAAATTGCATGGATCTACAGGAGGTCCTTCCCAGCAACCCATGAGGTTTTGGGGTATTGCTTAGGTTTCCAGTAGGTCCCATCAGCATTGAGTTTCCTCTCAAAGGCAATACCCTCTTTCCTAGGGTTCCTGTTCAAGATCTGCTTTTTGAGGACATCACATAGAGTCTGATGCTCTTTGAGGCTTTTGTAAATGCCTGTCACATACAATTCCTTCAGCCCTGCATTATCGTTAGTGATACATGTGGTATCCTCAAAAGAGGAATTTGTAACCAGAGAGCCAGTTGAAGAATTTGCAGCAAGAGAAGCATTTGAACATTTAGGTGATGAATTAGCAGATTCATGCTCAATGCATTCCAGACATGATGGAATAAATTCTTCCTGAGTGGAACTGATCGGTTAAGCAAGCAATGAATCATTTTCCTTCTGAAGATCTTCATAACTCGCTTTTAACTTCTCAAGATCTTCATAAGAAAGCTTCTCATGATCAGTTAAGAGAGTGTTATGATGATTTTGAAGGTTGTCAAACTTTAACTGAAGTTTTTGAAGACTATCAGTCAAAGCCTTAGTTCGATCCAATTCCTCACCCAATATATCATCGCTTTCATCTAGCATGTTTTGAACCTTTTCAAGAGCTCTTTGTTGTTCAGTGGCAAGGGAAGCAAGTTTGACATAGCTGGGGCTAAATTCATCACCTGATTCATCATCACTAGGTTCAGAAAGGTAGCATTCTGTTACCTTGGCACCCTTTGCCATAAGGTATGGTGAAGAGGATGGTGATTTAGGTGCGGAAGTCATCTCCTTGATTGATTCCTTGAAATCCTCAAACCAAGGATCATGACGAGCATGATGGCCTTCGTAGACCTCAGAGAGTCGGTCCCAGATTAGCTTCGCATGGTTGAGATGCATGATGTTCCTGAACTGATTTTGGGACAAACAGGAGCAGATGATATCCTTTGTTGTGAGGTTGAGTAGAGTGTACTTGCGAATGTCATCAGCCTCCACCATCCAGCATAGATCGGTAAGACCAATCTCAGTGACGGTCCACAGTTCACTGTTCATTGCCATGAGTCGCTTCTTCATCATGGCCTTCCACTTGGGATACTCATGACCGTCAAAGATGGGGCAGGACACACTCCTCATTCCTGCAGTCAGCATAACTAAAACTCTAGGCGGTTAAACCAAAATCACACAGAACGAGAGAGTACCTTGCTCTCATACCAATTGAAAGTGCGTTACGTCGACTAGAGTGGGGGTGAATAGGCGATTTTTATGAATTCTTCACTGAGTAATTTCAGGGTGAGGAAATTCCTAAATGAAGAACTACTTGCAGCGAAATAAGTACTCAAGTATAAGAAAAACAGAGTAACAACATAGTCATCATGATGAAATGAAAGACAAACACAGAATACAGAAAGCGTAAACACATGATAAGCAGGATGAAGACAAACAGACTGAAGAAATAGGATTGAGGAAATAGAGAAAGTCTTCAGTCAAAGTCTTCAAACAATAATGATCAGGTACATCAACACATAATGAGGAAATGAAAGCGTTGAGGAAATAGAACTAGTTGGCTTGGTGAAGACAATGATTTGGTAGACCAGTTCCAACTGTTGTGATAGTTGTACGTCTGGTTGGAGCGGCTGAGTATTTAAACTCGAGGACACACAGTCCCAGACACACAGTCCTCCCCATATTTTCCTTGAGCTAAGATCACACAGACCTCGGCCAACAGTAGTGGTAAGTCTTCACAGGTGACTTCCAAACCTTCACAGACTTGGTCACTCGGCAATCCACAATTCCTCTTGGATGCTCAGACCATGACGCCTAACCGTCTGGAGGATACACAGTCCTCAAAGGTAACAAGCATCGGTTCCACATAGGAACAATCTCTTCAGTGATGCTCAGTCACTTTGGGGTTTGTAGGTTTGGGTTTGGGATTTGGGTTTTCCTCACTTGTTGATTTATGATGAAAGTCCTCGGAGGATGGGATGCTCTCAAATGACAAGTGTCAGTTTCTCTCGGAGCAGCCAACCAGCTAGTGGTTGTAGGGGGAGGCTATTTATAGCCTAGGGAGCAGCCTGACATGATAAGACATAAATGGCGTTGTCTGATATGACCGTTAGGTGGTAGGATATTTTGGGACAGCTGGAGCGTGGCACAACAACGGTTGGATTTGAGGTTCGAATTCCTCGGGGCTATCATGTTCCTCACTATGTAGGCAATTCTCACTGGCGAATTCCTAACTCCTCAGTCAAAACAAATTCCTCAATGACCTGAAGATCTTCGTCTCTATCACTAAAGAAATTGACAGAACTGATATGAGATTTCCAATGGCCTCATTCGAAGGATTGGGTAGATGTAGGATTTTGAGATGAGCATCACTTGGAAATTAGTTTCCTTAGTATTACCTCGACCCTAACAGTACGGTGTTTCCTATGACTAAAGAATAAGAAAATGAACTATGAAAACAAAAGTCTTCACGCTTCATATTCCTCGCATGAATATCGAAGTCTTCAGGGTCATACCAATTTTTCACTTTCAAAGTCTTCAAGAGAACCAAAGTCTTCAGTCGAAGACATTCATTTTTAGGGGTCGACTTTCACATTAAATATCAAACTCTTCATTGACTTATAGAGCCTGTGTACACTCACAAACATATTAGTCCCTTAACCTATAAGTCTTCAATACACCAAAATCATTAAGGGGCACTAGATGCACTTACACAACCCCAGTTTGATGAGGAAAGAAGTTGGTTGATCTTTATGTGATCGTGAGAGGATCACAGTGGTATCATGGATATTGAAGTTGTTTGAGATTTATAGTGTCATGTGATGATCCTGGGTAAAGATCAAGCTCCTTGTGGTCAGGTGATCACGGTATTGTTAATACCAAGCTTGGTTGGTCCTGAGGTGATCGTGTGATGCTCACATTGGTAAGTTGATATATGTGGTGGTTCCGAGATAACCCCCCAGCAGAGTAAGTTGAATCATGCTAGTTTAAACATGTTGCATGCTAGTATCATCATGTTCTTATGTTCATGCCATGCTTATGTTGATCTAGTGATATCATTTTCATGATTGAGCTTTAACCTGTAAATGCCATGTTATTGTTTTTCCTGATTGCTTTTGTTCCTGTGAGATTGCGAGTACATTCAAAGTACTCATGTGGCATGTCATGCCAATTTGCAGGTCATGTCGTGTTTGCTTGCTTGTCGAGGATCCTGAGTTTGTGATCTAGGATACGCGTTCTACCCAGAGTCCCTGTGGAGTGGAGTTCACCACCGTCGTTGTTGTTCTGCTGCTAGAAGTTATTCTGCTACTACTAGTTGTTCTGCTGCTAGCATAGAGCTACCTAAGCAGGCGTAGTGTCGTTGTGCCTATGTAATTCCCTGTGATATCGGAACCATCATATCCATATCATTTGTAATAAGAGCTGATTTGTTCTATGCCAAGCAGTGTTGTATTCTAGAAGACTTGGTCTCTGGTCTGGAATACGGGGTGTTCCGATCTCTGTGAGCCGGGGTGCCCCAACGGTTGGTATCAGAGCAGGTCTGGCTGTAGGATGCCCTAGTCCACGCGAGCATTAGAAAGCGGTAGTGTGGAGTCTAGTCAGCTGATCGCACTTGTTTGTTGCATTTGTTTGCTGCATAGCATGCATATAGTCTCGTATCTTGTCGCTAATAGTTGATGTTGTGAGTGCAGGTGGAATCAGTTTCGATCCACTACCTGCACCGCGAGTTTGCGTACCTGCTTTTCTAGTGTTTGGTGTCAGCTCTGTCCTAGCAGAGTGATGCCAAGGTACCAAGTGGTATCGAACACTTGTAGGAGTTATGCTCAGGTAGCGCATTGATACCTTTCCACCAGCCACCCCTATCGTTTTGGTGATGAACATGTTTCTATCCTAAATTGAGCTTTTCGACTTGCCGCTTTGGCAACCCTTGCTAATATTTGTTGTCAGAACAGGGCAATCCCATCAAGCATTGTTTTTCACTGTTATCCTACCCTGTCACCCCTTTACTTTGGACGTGTACGGTTCTTTTCTGTACACATGATGATGATGTGGTCGTGACCTCCGTGTTCTGCTACATGATCGGCAAGTCCGTCCTCACCTCCCTGTCCGTCCCTCAGCAACCGGTGTTGAGCCAACATTTGGTGTAGCTTTGTTTACACCAACCTTTCCACACGTGGATTCACTTTCGTGCACACCGCCACAGCATATTAGATCGCAATACCGGAGTTTCCACGAGATTGGTGTGCCTATGTATGCATGCATATTATTGTTGTGAGTAGCAATAATATGTGATGTTTCTTGAATATAATATTATTTGTATGCTTTTTGTGCTTTTGTTTTAGTTGTTTCTTTTGATTCTTTCTTTGGGCCTTCGATGTTACCTTATTTCCCCTTATTAAAGTTGCTCATCAACCATCACCGGACCCGAAGAGTCAGTAAGGATACAAATATTTGGAAGCTCAGCAACACTATGGACTTCTCAGCCAACTGCATTATTTTTGGGAATATTTGGTCTAAAAGCAAATGATATCCGGACTTCATTATCAACATAAAGTCTACCTCAATGTGTAATTCCCACAGCAGTAATGATTAAATCAGCCGGAAGTCAAATTGTGTGAAAGACTGACGCTATGTTTCAAGTCAAAGGTATGGTTCATATACAAGGTCTGATTCTGCTACGAGTAAGATTTGAACCATTCTATATTCTCGAAACCTGGCAGAATGCACTACGAATTCAATACTCAGCAAGAAGGATGACCGAACACCCTTTTTCGTACAAGTAACCGACAATAGAATATTAAAAGGTATAGACATGTTAGTCAGTCCGCATATCATAGAGAGAAGCTTCTGGTATATGCAACCCAATTTTTCTCCGCAAGCTACCAGAGAAGCTTACATTACAAGGCTCCTCAATCTTCACGAGTATGATATGTGGATGACTTCCAGCACAATATACTCTGTCTCTTTTAATAAGCTACCGCAATAGCTTTAGTGTAGCGTCCAGACCTCGGACAGTCTGATCTCTGTGCATTAGCGTCATCCCTGGATCGGTAATGCTGACACATACAATACTTGAAGGATTTATAACAGAGTAGCGATCACACACTTATTACATCGAATGTCTCAATAGAGAACTTATTACAATAAATATGGCTTAAGGCCATCTAATAACGATAACATCGGAAGGCTTGGAAGATAAAGTGAGTCCATCAACTCCAACGGCATCACTGAGTGAAAGATCACGACCTAAGGCACCTTACTCGTCGTTTGAAAAGTCTGCAACATGAAAGATCCCGACCTATTCAGCCCGAAAACGCATAACATCGGAACCGCTGGAAGTAGTTCTTCGCTTAGGAATTCCCTCACTCTGAAATTCCTCAGTGAAGATTTCATAAAAATCGCCTATTCACCCCCCTCTAGTCGATGTAACGCACTTTCAATTGGTATCAAAGCAAGGTACTTCCTTGTTCTGCGTGATTTTGGTTTAACCGCCTGGAGTTTTAGTTATGTCGACTACAGGAATGAGGACTGTGTCCTGCCCCACTTTGACGGTCATGAGTATCCCAAGTGGAAGGCCATGATGAAGAAGCGACTCATGGCAATGAACATCGAACTGTGGACCGTCACTGAGATTGGTCTTACCGATCTATGCAAGATGGCGGAGGCTGATGACATTCGCAAGTCCACTCTAGTCAACCTCACAGCGAAGGATGTCATCTGCTCCTATTTGTCCCAAAATTAGTTCAGGAACTTCATGCATCTCAACCATGGAAAGCTAATCTGGGATCGGCTCTCCGAGGTCTATGAAGGTCATCGTACTCGTCATGATCCTTGGTTTGAGGATTTCAAGGAATCACTCGAGGAGATGACTTTCGCACCTGAATCATCATCCTCTTCACCATGCCTTATGGCAAAGGGTGCCAAGGTAACTGAATGCTACCTTTTCAAATCTAGTGATGATGAATCAGGTGATGAATTTGGCCCCAGGTATGTCAAACTTGCTTCCCTTGCCACTAAACAACAAAGAGCTCTTGAAAAAGTTCAAAACATGCTAGATTAAAGCGATGATATGTTGGGTGAGCAATTGGATCAAAATAAGGCTTTGACTGATAGTCATCAAAAACTTTAGTCAAAGTTTGACAACCTTGAAAATCACCATAACACTCTCTTAACTGATCACGACAAGCTTTCCTATGAATTTCTTCAGAAAAAGCAAGATCTTGAGACGTTAAAAGCGAGTTATGAAGATCTTCAGAAGGAAAACGATTCATTGCTTGCTCAACAGATTAGTTCCGCTCATGAAGAATTTATTCCACCATGTCTTAAATTCATTGAGCGTGAATCTGCTAATTCATCACCGGAATGTTCAAATGCTTCTATTGCTGAAAATTCTTCAACTGTCTCTGTGGTCACAAATTCCTCATCTGAGGATACCACATGTATCACTGACGATAATGTAGGACTGAAGGAATTGTATGTGACAAGAGCAAGTCTGGCTGTAGGACGCCCTAGTCCCGCTCATTGTGATGTGCTCAAAAGGCAGATGTTGAATAGGAACCCTAGAAAAGAGGGTATTGCCTTTGAGAGGAAACTCAATGCTGATGGAACCTACTGGAAACCTGAGCAGTACCTGAAAACATCATGGGTTGCCATGAAAGGACCTCCTGTAGATCCATGCAATTTATCTGGTTTTACCTCTGATTCTTCATATTCCTCTGATGAGTCATTTGACTCCAACTATAAACTATTCAAGAATCAGAACGGTGAAGTACTTTCTCGATATGTTGGAACTAACTGCAGGAACGGTCTCCCTATGAAGAAAATCTGGGTTCCTAAAAGTTGTCTTGAAAGTCTTCAGGTGAATGTCATCATGACACCACCCAAGAAGAATAGGAACCCTAGATCAAATTCTTCATACGAACCACATTCTTCATATGGGTCCAAGTCCTCACAAGGACCAAATTCTTCACGTGGATCAAATTCCTCACATGGATCAAAATCCTCATATGAACATCATTGTCCTAACACTTCTGTTTCGCAGGGAAAGTCTAAGGGCCATGAATATGTGCATTATTCTTCAAACCATTATGTTCATAAGTCCTCGAAGAATTTCTCTGCTTATTCATATGCTTATCCTAACCACTCTTCTGTGAAACGAAGTGCACTGACTTATATGCCATCATTTTCTTATGGAGCTCGCAGAATGATGAACTCTTTGCCACCCCTCCATATGTGGGTGGTGAAGAAAAAGAACTAATCTCTTGTGCAGGGTCAGGTCTCCAGACGAACTTGATCGTCTGAAGAATTTGCTTGAGACCTGAATGTGCTTGAAAGGACACAAGCTAAACATGAAGAAATGAATCATTCATTTCTCACGTCCTCATATTGCTATATTTGTTACTGTAGATGAAATTGATATCATTTTCTTCACTGATGAAGTATATGGGTTCGTAAGTTGCACTAATTCATCTGCAGGATGAACAACCCAAAGCTACTGAGTGGGTCCTCGACAGTGGATGTACAAATCACATGACTGGTGACAGAAGCTTGCTGATGGACACTGATTTGTCACCATCTCATCTGAAGCATATCACCTACGCTGACAAAGGCAAAAGCAAGGTATTGGGTCTAGGTAAGGTTGCAATCTCAAAGGATAAACACATGGACAAAGTCATGCTTGTTGAGTCCTTAGGATTCAATCTTTTGTCAGTCTCGATGCTTTGTGATCTCTATATGGTTGTTGTCTTTGGCAAATTTCGTTGCCTTGTGATAACGGAATCTGACAACTCCAAAGTCTTTGAAGGCTTTAGGAAAGGAGACTTGTATATTGTCGATTTCTCTGCAGGACCACAACCTGCCACATGCCTACTTGCAAAAGATTCAGAATGCTGGTTATGGCATCGACGACTTGGTCATGTTGGGATGAGGAACTTGCATACACTCGCGAAGAAGAAGGACATCATTGGCATCGAGGGTGTCAAATTCCTCAAAGATCATCTTTGTGGGGCTTGTGAGGCTGGAAAGATCACCAGTGCCAAGCATCTCGCGAAGACTATCATGACCACTTCTCGTCCCTTTGAATTACTTCATATGTACCTTTTGGCCCTACTCATTATGCCACCTTCACTAGTTCTGCATCATTATATGGCTTTGTCATAGTTGATGACTATTCTCGTTACACATGGGTGCATATCATCACTTACAAAAATGAAGTGCAGGAAGTCTTCAGACGATTTTCCTCAAGGGCTTCCACTAACTTCGGTGTGAAGATCAAGCATATCAGGAGTTTTAATGGAACCGACTTAAGAACATTGCCCTCGATGAATATCTCAATATGCTTGGTATTACTCACGAATTGTCTGCTCCTTATACTCCTCAGCGGAATGACGTCGTGGAGCGGAAGAATAGGACTCTTGTTGAGATGACTCACACTGTGCTTGATGAATACAAGACACCTGAGTGCTTCTGGCCTGAAGCAATTGATATTGCATGCCACATCATCAACAGGGTATATCTTCACAAATTCTTCAAAAAGACCTCATATGAACTCCTCACTGACAAGAAACCCAGTGTAAGTTATTTAAAAGTCTTCGGTGCTAAATGCTGGATTAGAGATCCTCACCATCACTCTAAATTTGCACCGAAAGCACATGAGGATTTTATGCTTGGTTATGGAAAGGACTCGCACACCTACAGAGTCTTCAACATCAACCATCACAAGGTTGTTGAAACTGTACATGTGCGGTTCGATGAAACTAATGGCTCGCAAAGAGAGCACCTATCTCCTGTGCTAGATGAAATGTCACCTGAGGAATCCATCAAGTTCAAAGCTACTGAGGATGTCATCCCTACTAAAGAAATTACTGAACAAGTCATTCGTGATCGTTAAGAAAATCATGCTGGTGCTGCTGAAGAAACTGGTCCTGAAGAAACTGTTGGGCCTAAGCAAAGTCATCAACCCGCACATCCTCGCATTGCAAATGAAGTGCAAGTCGAGAAGATCATCGATGACATTCATGCACCAGGTCTCCTCACGTGCTCAAAAGCTTCACATTTATCTAACTTTTGTGGGCATTTTGCATTTGTCTCTATCACAGAGCCCACTAAAGTAGATGAAGCATTCATGGAATCCGAGTGGATTCAAGCCATGCAAGATGAATTGCATCAATTCGAGCTCAACAATGTGTCGGAGCTTGTCAAGCGACCAGACCCATGCAAGCACAACATCATCAGTACCAAATGGATCTACCACAACAAACAAGATGAAAATGGCCTCTTGGTGAGGAATAAGGCTCGTCTTGTAGCTCAAGGCTACACACAGGTTGAAGGAATTGACTTCGATGAAACTTTTGCACCTGTTGCTAGACTTGAGGCTATTTGCATATTGCTTGCTTATTCTAACCATCATAATATCATCTTACAACAAATGGATGTGAAAAGTGCATTCCTCAATGGTAAGCATGAGGAAGAAGTATATGTTCCTCAACCACCAGGTTTTGAGGATCCAAAATTTCCAGATCACGTCTACAGACTCAACAAGGCCCTCTATGGCCTCAAGCAAGCACCTCGGGCATGGTATGACACACTGAAGGAATTCCTCATGAATAAAGGCTTCAAACCCGGTTCACTTGACCCAACTCTTTTCACCAAATCATATGATGATGAATTATTCGTGTGCCAAATATATGTTGATGATATTATCTTTGGATGTACTAACCAACGTTACAGTGATGAATTTGCCTATATGATGAGTGAAGAATATCAAATTTCTATGATGGGAGAATTGAAATTCTTCTTAGGTCTTCAGATTCGTCAACAATACAATGGCATATTCATATCTCAGGAGAAATACCTCAAGGATGTGTTGAGGAAATTCGGCATGCAAAATTGCAAAGGCGTCAAAATTCCTATGCCCACAAATGGCCATCTATGCAGCGATGATAATGGTAAATACTTCGATTAAAAGGTATACCGCTCCATGATTGGCTCTTTATTGTACCTATGTGCATCTAGGCCAGATATTATGCTTAGTGTTTGCATGTGTGCCCGATTTCAAGCTACACCGAAGGAATCACACCATAAGGCTGTGAAGCATATTCTTCGATATCTGGCTCACACACCAACACTTGGATTATGGTATCCCAAGGGCTCTTCCCTTGATCTCATTGGATATTCACACTCTAACTATGTTGGCGATCGGGTGGACCGCAAGTCAACGTCAGGCACATGTCATTTCCTCGGACGATCCTTGGTATGTTGGTCCTTGAAGAAGCAGAACAGTGTATCACTCTCCACTGCAGAAGCTGAGTACATTGCTGCTGGATCTTGCTGTGCTCAATTACTATGGATGAAGCAAACACTCAAGGACTATGGCATCAACGTGAAGAATGTTCCTCTCTACTGTGACAATGAGAGTGCTATCAAGATTGCTCACAGCCCAGTTCAGCACTCGAAGACAAAGCACATCCAGATTCGTCATCATTTTCTTTGTGACCATGTGTTGAAGGGTGACATCTCCATTGACTATGCAAATACTGAAGACCAGCTAGACGATATCTTCACTAATCCCTTGGATGAGAAGAGATTTAGCAAGTTGCGGTGTGAGCTAAATATCCTAGAATCTTCGAATGTTCTTTGAAAAGGACACACATCCTAACACTTGAAATCAGACGAAGTAACGTTTTTCTTCAATCAATGAAGACTAAACCTCTAAGTGTGAAGTAATTAATGAAGAAATTGATTCTCAGAACCCTACAAGAATTGTACGTGGTGTCTGAAATCAGCTTTCTTATACGGTGGGTTATGCCACCAACCAAAGTTGAAAATCTTCAATTTGAGTTTTTCTTCATTTTTAAAATTCCTCATTTTTTTTCAAATTCTTCAACTTTGCATTGTATTCACTCCTTCCGTCATTGTTCTTCATTTCACTATATTTATATATGAGTTTATGTCCTCTACATCACTCACTTATTGCTAATTCTTCAAGTTGATTTTTCTGCTAAGTGAATGTGATCGGACCCTTCCCCCTCTATGCTAAACTCAACCCAGTCTGTTCACAAATTCTTCATGTGTGTTCTATTTGAAACTCGTTCAAATTCTTCACTGTGTCCTTGTCAGCTGAAGAAATAGCGAACGACACTTTAAAATATTCTTATCTGAATTTTCGGCTTTTTGCCGCTCAAACCATTACACATTCCACGGTATAATTATCGATTCACTTGGGATCTCACATGATCTCCACTTCTCAGTACATGGGTGACACATGTCACGCGAATGAGAAGAGTAAGGGGCATGTTCGTCCAAATTCCTCGGGCGAATAGTTATTCATCTCCACTATAAATACCCCCTCCCCTTCCTCATTTCACTTTTACTCCACTCGAACTCACTCCCTCACTCGAGGTTCTAAAAACCTAGTGTCGCCGCTACCTCCATCCTCGCTGGTGAAGAAGAGCTTCACTGCCTTGACCTCATCGTCGTCGTACTCGCGCTGGCCGCGGAAATCTTCCCTCCGCCGCCGCCTTAGACGTCTTCCTCCGCCAAGTTAGGGCGTGGAAGATCCGAGCCGACGAACTTCCAAATCCAAACTTCTAGTTCGTCGTGTTCTTCATCAAGGGTAATTAAAACTTACTTTTAGCACATTTATTCTACTGATGATTTTCATCAAATCTTCAAAAGGTGTTTATTCTTCAACCTCCACACTCTAAACACCTAGCACAAATCTTTAGTTCTTGATCTGTTTATCTAAGTGATGATTTTCTTCATGATTCCTCAATTGTGTGAGTCTCACGATCCGCACAACTCTGGAACCTAAGACAAAGAACGCTTAGTGAAATTCTTCCAGACACATCAGATCAATTTCCTCAAACTTCATCAAATTTTACAAAACCTTCTGAGAACGCATATGACCTCTCCAAATTCTTCGCACATATACTCTGTTCACAGGTACACATGTTAGTTGCTGAATCACTAGGTTCTCATCAACTTAACTCATTTGCAGCATTCCTCGACGAAAAGCTGCATACTTCTTCAGAGAACTCAATTATGCAAATTCCTGAGCTGAAGAAAATGGCTGATGGTAAACGTCCTCAGAAAGGAAGAAAGAAGCTTGAAGTAAACACTGCCTTTGAGATCCCTGCGGATATCTATGTAGTGTACTACACGCCCGATGAGGCAAAACATGGCAAGGAAACGAAGACTGAGCGCAAAGTGCGCATTCAAAGGATAGAAAGGAGATGGGCAAGAGAGTGGAGGGAGTACAGATATGTTACTCCCAAATACATCAAGAAATTCGCTCTTAACCCTCCGTGCTCAAGACCTCCTCTGGCACCTGGCCAGCTAGCTGATCCAACAAGCCTTAAATGTGGCGAGGATTATGCTGATGAATGAGCCAGGCGGCAAGCAAAATTGGCCAAGCAGGCCAAAGAAGCAGTGAAGAAATTCAATGAGGATTCTGCCGCTGCCGCTGCCGCTGCTAAGGCTTCTTCAAGTAAGAAGGCTATGCCTAAGAAGCCAGCCAAGAAACCACCTACCTCTGCAATGCCCTCATGGCCAAGTTCTTCTGCAATGTGTCGGTGGGAAACAACACCTATGGGATCACAGGAATCCCTTCTGCGGTTGCGGGGCATGGAATCGTGAGAAGAGCGGGACTAGGTTATGGCGCACAGGGGTTTTACCCATGTTTGGGCCGCAAAGATGCGTACAACCCTACGATCCTACTTTGGTGGTTATATTAGTGTTCTTGAGCTCTCGAACTAGCTCTGGGTGCTACGAGGTTCAAAAGAGCCGAATCCCTTCTCAGTATGCCATGGGCCTCCTTTTATAGGTGAAAGGGGCTCCCACAGTGGCACACAGGAGGTGGAAAGTGCTACATCATTGCGAGGTTATCACTAGTATTATAGGACAAGACGCATTAAATGTGGGGCTTAGGTGTCCTTCACTTTATTGGGGGACGGGGGTGAAGCCCGTCCCATCCGTCGCCGCCCCTCCTGGCTCCGACACGTGCCCCGGCCAGCAACGCATGTTGCACCATGTAGGCAGGCAGGCAGCTGAGGTGGCACGGTGATGGAGCTTCCACGAAGGTCTGCATGCTGCCAAGTAGGTGCCTGTCCAGCTGGTTGGTGGCTGTGCACGAACAGTGGTAGGAACTTGGCTGGTGCGGGCCTGGCAGTGGCCTTGCCGGGGCGTTTGGCGATGGTCTTGTCGGGTGGCCCGACAAGGGTCTTGCCACGGCGCGCTGGCTTCCCCGGTAAGGATCTTGCCGGGGAGGGGGGGGGGGCTCTGTGGGTTCCTTCGGTGGGGATGGTTGCCTTCCTATCCCCATTTGATCTTGATTGCTCTATGTCTTCACAAAGATCTGCATGGCACCATGGAGGTGCCTCCCGAACCCTGTCCCAACGCGACTGCTCAGCATCGGTGGGCTTGAAGGTGGCTTGCTTGGTGGGTGTGGACGAGCTGCCCCGACAAGGACCTTGCCGGGGCTGCCCTCGGCAAGGGTTCTTGCCAGGGCGACCTGCATTGCCCGTGCAACCTTTGTGGTTTTGGTCCTTTGCTGTTTGCTTTGCTTGTCCCTGTGGCTTTGGCATTTCTCCGGCTTCCCTCTCTTGCCTTGCTCATGTGCGGTCGTGGCAGGCGGCTCAGATTGCCCATGCACAAGTAAAGGGGTCAAAACCTAGGCCCCTACTTTTGTACACCGACAGGAGCCCCCGGGCCTGGGTCACATATAGGCGCAACAGGTTGTTGGGCCAGGCCCAGAATGGTGCGCGGGCAGTTGAGGCAGATTTTACCACGGCCACTATTCCGCCCCCTGTGCTTCCCCACGACCTATGTTGAACGCGCGACGTGGGGGTCATGCGCGCGCATGACGTGGACACGCTGGCGTCACTTTTCGGTGGACGGTAAAGAGGCAGCTTGCGTGTCTCTTCGAGACCGCAGGGCCGCCTCCCATTTACTGCCCTTGCTCGGGAACCTTCATTCCACGCACCCCATCGCGCTCGCTCCTTGCGCCACGTTCGCTGCATGCAGAGCAAATGACAGGCGCAGGGGTCGTGGATAGTCACATGTGTGCGGGTCGATTCCTACGCGCCTTCAATGGAGCAGGGAGGACGGTCGATGGCCCCGCACGCTGTCATCTCAATAGGCTGGATTGGTCGAGAGGGGGCGACCGAGCCTCGCCCCCGCCCCTTTATAAAGAGGGGCACGGGAGGGATGGTGCCTCCCAACCTTCGCCGTCCGCCTCTTCCCATCTCTGCTTCCTTTCTTCTTCTCCTATGGCGAGGGGGCGTGGCGATGCTTCATCAGTGGCGGCGAGGGTTTCGGCCAGACAGCGCATAACTCCTCCCCAGGAACTCGTAGCAGTGGAGCCGGCCACTAGAGGAACGGGAAGGGGGCGAGGCCGAGGCCGCCGTGGTTCCCGGGGGAGAGGAGGACGGGACGGCGATCCGCCTTGCCCCCTCCAGCAGCCCTTCCTCCGATGGAGGGCCACGCCGGGGATAATCCCTGTGAATTCTTCATTAGGCTGCGCCATCCGCCACGCCGTCGCCTTTGCCTTCCGACCCTGTTTGTGCGGGAGATGGAACTGGATCCACTGCAGGCGCTGCGGCTACATATTAGGGGTTGCGGGAACAGCGGCACGTGGGTCGATGTCGAGTTCCCCGCCCCTCACGTCATGTATCTTCACCGAGGGTGGAAGACCTTCGCTCGCCTTCACAGCTTGACGGACGGGCTCGCTCTCCATTTCAAACTAAAGGAGGGCGGCCTCCTCTCCGTTAAGATCTTCGGGCACTTCGGGACCCGCGTGAGATGCTGCATAGAGAGCTCCTCTGACGATGAAGAGTTCTCCTCAAGCAAGAGTGGCAAGGAAAACAGCGGCAGCGACGACGAGGGCAGCGGGCGGCAGGATGACGGGTCCGACTAGGTGTCAGGCGCCGCACCGAGTGGCACCGGCGACCCCATCATCCGTGTTGCCATCTCCTTGAACTTCTCGGGGTCGCCTTCTTGGGAGGCTGGCGTAGGGAGGCTGCAGAAGAGGAAGAGGACGAGCGGCAAGGCCGCCAAGTCGGAGTACACGGACACCGAGGCCTTCGTCGTGCGTTGGCGTCCTGCCGCCTCGTCTTCGAGCTCTGCTTCCGGCGCCGCCATCACCATTCAGCCCTTGGACGGCCACCGAGATGTTCTCCCGGTGTCTTCTGCCACCCGTAGCTCGCCTAGGCGTCCCTTTTGCCCTTCTGCTTTCTCGTTCCATTTCCTGAGGAGAGGGACAAGAAAGGGATTACAGGCACCTTATGTCTTTTTAGTCTTGTAAGCCTTCGGGCTTTTGCTAGCTTTAGAACTTGTAATCCCCCTTTTTCATGTTTTTCATTTCGTTTGGACTGTACCCATACGGGATGTTTTTTTAATGAAAAAAGGGATGTTTGCCGGGATTTTTGTTCATGGGAGGAACCCACGACAAGGGGTGAGTCCTTGTCATCCTTAAGATAAACGTTTTTTTCCGGCAATAGGCCTTGCCGTCTTCCCACCTTGCTTGACCTTTCCCACGCTCTTGGTGGAGGCAAGGATGAGGTGGGCTTAGGCCCCTCGTTCCCTTCCTCCGCTGTCGCGGCTACAACCAGATCCAGACCCAGGAAATAATCCTTAGGTGCCGAAAAGAGGGAGCACGGTAGCTCAGAGATAGAACGGGGTTTCACGCCTCCCAGTCCATAACGAAACGCATGATAGGGGATAAAAGACTTATCTGGATTTGCAGCCCCCGACGACTTTGGCTTGCCGCGGAAGGTTCCTTGTTCTTGCAGCCCCCGGCAACTCTGGCTCGCCGGGGCCCGGGCGCCGGTCCGTTCCTTTTCTTTCAGGATAGCTCGGCAAGAATACTTACGTGACATGCGAACCAAAGAAAGACAGAGAAGAACAGAGAGACACACACTCAACTTCTAAGCTAGGGGTTAGCCGCCGCTAAGCACTATCAACCCTAACCGAGGAAGAGACTCAACCTAGCATGCATGCTATAACTTAGGGCGCCAGTGCTTTGTTTATTTATGCTTAGGGTCTGCACCTGGCTTTTTACAAAGGGTTACATGCCTTGCCGGCAAGGCTTGTATAGAAGGGTGGCTTGCCAAGAGGCCCGGCAGCCGCGCCTTATGGGCAAAACTTGCGAAGATGCTCAATGTTCCATGAGTTGCTCACTAGAATTGCATCTTCGGTCTCCAGCCGGACTGTGCCGGGCCTGGTGACTCGCGTTACCCGATAAGGGCCTTCCCACTTTGGCGTCAACTTGTTGGAATTCTTGGCCGACTGAACGTGCCGAAGAACAAGGTCACCTTCCTCAAGGCTTCGGGCATGAACCTTGCGGCTATGGTAGCGGCGCAAAGCTTGCTGCTAGCGTGCTGCTCTCACATCCGCCCGGAGACGATCTTTCTCAAGGAGCGTCGTGTCATCTTGCCGCAATTGCTCTTGCTCAAGCTCATCATAAGCGAGCACTCAAGGTGACCCGTATATGAGTTCTGTGGGGAGAACTGCCTCTGCCCCGTAGACCAGGGCAAAGGGTGTCTGGCCGGTGGCTCGATTTGGCGTTGTTCTGATCGACCAAAGAACCACTGGTAACTCATCAATCCAGTGCCTTCCACTCTTGCGCAGCCTGTCAAAAGTCTTCGTCCTTAAGCCTCGCAGGACTTCTGCATTCGCCCTCTCCGCTTGGCCGTTGCTCCGTGGATGTGCCACGGAAGCAAAACAGACCCTGCTGCCAAGATCCTCAACGTATTGCATGAAGGCGTGGCTCGTGAACTGTGTGCCGTTGTCGGTGATGATCCTATTGGGTACCCCAAAACGGCACATTAGTCCCTTGAAAAACTTGATGGCTGACTGCGTTGTCACCTTCCTCACTGCTTCCACTTCCGACCACTTTGTGAACTTCTCAATTGCGACGTACAAGTACTCAAAGCCCCCGACTGCACGGGGGAAAGGGCCTAAGATGTCGAGCCCCCAGACTGAGAAGGGCCAAGAGATAGGGATAGTTTGAAGGGCTTGAGCTGGTTGATTAAGCTTCTTCGAATGGAACTGGCACGCTTCACACTTGGTTACTAGTGTCGTCGCATCCTAGAGGGCAGTGGGCCAGAAGAAACCTTGCCGAAAAGCCTTGCCGGAAAGGGCCCTCGACCCTATGTGGGAGCCACATATGCCTCCATGTATCTCTGCCAACAGCTTTAGTCCTTCCTCCCGGGAGATGCATATCAATTTCACCCCGTTCGGCCTTCTCCTGTACAATACGCTATCAATGAATTGGTACAAAGCAGACCGGCGGGCTACTCTTTCTGCCTCTTCCTGCTCCTCAGGAAGCTCCCCTTTTTTAAGGAATCGGACGGTGTGCTGTGCCCATGCTGGCGTCTGTGGCTCGACGACAAGGGCCTAAGGCATTTCTTCTGCCGCAGGAGCGGCTGGCTCCACGCACTACAAAAAAAATACACTTCCGTGATGATACGTGTTGGTCACAGTAGGTCGCGTTTTTTGTCATGCATGTACATCCATGACAAATTTATGACACAATCAAGATACTCATACCTGTGCTATCGTAGAAGTGTTCCATGACATTATCAAAATTATCATCACGGAAGTGTCCACTTCAATGACGATAAATCGCGCGTCACAGAAGTGCTTTCGTCAAGGGTGACCAACACGTGGCATCCACCGTAACGGAACGTCGTTAAGCTATTGGGTCGGGTTTTGGATCCGATAACTCGTTAACAGTCCCGGCCAATGGGGATTTTCCACGTGGAAATCATCATTGGCTGGAGGAAACACATGTCGGCTCACCGTTGGGACAGATATCATCCACTCATTGGACAGAAGGCGCCTATGATACGTCGACATGTGGCATGGCCCAACAGAGGCCCATTCCTGTGAAAAGGCCGGCCCATTTGACTTGGTCAAAAGGTGGCGGGCCGGCCCATGTAAAGCCTGTTAACAGCTGTTCGCATATAGCCCATTTACAACCCGCTAACCCAAGGCCCGTTACGCCCTATCTGAATTAGGCCCAGTAGCGTCATCTGGGCCACCCAATATGATTCCGGCCTGTTTTCACTTGTGGCCCATGTATGGCCCATGATGTCTTTCGGCCCATATGAGGCCCTATGTAACTCTTGGCCTATTAACGGCCCGTGGTGAAACTAGCCCGTAATGAATAGTGTATTACTTTACACCCATTAACGACCCGTGGTGAAAATGGCCCATAATGAACAGTGTATCACTTTATACCCATTAAGGCCCCGTTATTCTGTTGGGCCGTTTCCAGCCCATGTTATCTTTCGGCCTTCTTAGAGCCCATTTATTCTTGGGCTCATTTCCAGCATTTGTTTACTTATGGCCCGTTACTGTCATTTTTTGCTTATGGGCCATGTCGACCGGTGGATCTCGGGTAGGGGGTCCCGAACTGTGCGTCTAGGCGGATGGTAACAGGAGACAAGGGACACGATGTTTTTATCTAGGTTCGGGCCCTCTCGGTGGAGGTAAAACCCTACTCCTGCTTGATTAATATTGATGATATGGGTAGTACAAGAGTAGATCTACCACAAGATCAGAGAGGCTAAACCCTAGAAGCTAGCCTATGGTATGATTGTTGTTCATCCTACGGACTAAAACCCTCCAGTTTATATAGACACCGGAGAGGGCTAGGGTTACACAAAGTCGGTTACAATGGTAGGAGATCTACATATCCGTATCGCCAAGCTTGCCTTCCACGCCACGGAAAGTCCCATCCGGACACGGGACGAAGTCTTCAATCTTGTATCATCATAGTCTTGGAGTCCAGCCAACGGTCATAGTTTGGCTATCCGCACACCCCCTAATCCAGGACTCCCTCAGTAGCCCCTGAACCATGCTTCAATGACGACGAGTCCGGCGCACATATTGTCTTCGGCATTGCAAGGCGGGTTCCTCCTCCGAAAACTTCATAGAAGATTTTGAACACCAGGATAGTGTCCGGCTTTGCAAAGTAAGTTCCACATACCACCGCAGAGAGAATAATCTTTACACAAATTTAATATGCCGACGCATTTCGTGGCATGACGTCACACCATGGCCAAGCCTTTATGCGAATTATTTTTTATTGTTCCACCTCAGCGCGTTTAGCGAAGTGGTTTCCTCGGCATGTCTTGTCGAAGTAGAGATCGTGTCCCCTTATTCCGGGATTCTCATCAATACGGGCGTGGGTAACCCAACCGCGCCATTGATTATGGCGCTTGGGAGATAAGCGAGTTTTATCAGGCTGGTGGGGACGCATAGTTTCGTCCGTCCATATAAGGGGATAAGGATCCACCTTGTTACCTACGCCCTCTTCCTCCTTTGCCTATCCATCTCCGCGCACTCGAGCTCCAGCGCCCAAGCCCGCACATCTCGCCTCGACCTTCTCCAACCATGTCCGGAGAGGGAGGCAAGTGGATGGCCTCCTCCGTCATAGAGGGGCACATCAAAAGGTTGCGGAAAGCCGGATACCTGCACAACGACATTGCGCACTGGCTTCTAGACGAGGGGCAGCTCATCCCCACCCCCAGGCCCCCTGAGAGGGTGGTGTTCCTTCCCCATTTCTTCCATGGACTGGGCTTCCCACTCCACCCATTTGTCCGGGGGCTCAAGTTCTACTACGGCCTGGATTTCCATGATCTAGCCCCGAATTTTATCCTCAACATCTCGGTGTTCATTGTCGTGTGCAAGGCCTTCCTCTGCATCCAGCCCCACTTTGGCTTATGGCTGAAGACTTTTAATGTCAAGCCAAAGGTAGTGGGCGGCCGCCAAGCAGAGTGCGGAGGCACCATGGTGGGCAAGATGCCCAATGTCACATGGCTCGAAGGCGCCTTCGTGGAAACCATCAAGGGGTGGCAATCGGGGTGGTTCTACATCACCAAGCCGTGTGACCCTGAATGGGCAGCGGCCCCCGAATTCAGATCTGGCATCTCCACATGGCTCACCTCCTGGAAAGAGAAGGGCCTGACATGGGGCGATTCGGAGGAGCTGACCGGACTCCAAGCCTGCATCCAAAAGCTGGTGAACAAGAATCTCAAGCTTGTCAATGTAGTCCAGGTCATGCTCATACGCCGGGTCCTCCCGTGCCAACAGCAGGCTTTCAACTTGTGGGAGTTTGATCCGGCACATCACCAGACCTTGAGCAGGCTCTTCGACACTACGTACAAAGACGCCTGGAGGGTGCTGTTCAAGGGCGCCGAGGCTCCCGCATCCGCTACTGAAGATCGCGGATTCAGCTTGTGGCGTGAAGCCGACGAGGTAAGCTATTTTACCCTTTACATGACACTTTTTCATAGTTTGACACTATGCGGGATCTAAACCCCCTCACCTTTGACAGGACTGGTTGAAGAAGTCCAGGCAGGTTAACTGTCCGGCTCCCTTACCAGAAGACCCAGCGGGCGGGCTGCTAGTTCCGGCGCCTTATGTGGTGCTGGAGAAGAAGGTCAAGAAGAAGGCCGCGGGAACTCGGAGGAGTTCCCGACGCTAGGTGTTATCGGACTCATCGTCCGATGACTCCAAGGCGGACTCCTCCCACGAAGATGAGGAGGAGAAAAAGGAGGCTTCTCCCCTAGCGGGGGGAGAGAATAAAAGGAAGGCCTCCCCAAGTGGGGAGGCTGGAGGGTCCAAGAAAGGAAGGACCCTTCCTTCGGACTGTTCTACCAACGCCGACGACGGCGAAGAGGAGTGGCCCTCTAGGGCCAAGCCCCTTGCGAGATCGTAAGTGTCCGGATTCCAGAATAACTCACGATTTTTTTTATTTGTCGCATGATGTCTTCTAACACCGAATACAACCCTGTAGCCCGCCCAAGGACGATCTCCCCGCTCCATCGAGCGGGTCCCTAGGTTCGTCAGATGTGAACAGCACTTCACTTCCGACCGCCTCCTCCCCTCATGACGCCGAGATGGGGTCCCAGAAGGGGCCCATCCAGGAGGAGGTGGTACTAGAGGCGCCGCAAGGCGACCTTCCGGACTTGGGCGAAAAGAGGGCGGAACCCCCGAGGGTTCCATGTCCAGCCCTGTGCCAGACTTCGTTCCGGAACCTGCAGTGGTTTCGAAGTCCGGCGGGCGGCCCCTTCGTGAGAGGGGCGAGACTGTGACGCCGGTGGCCTTCGTCCAACCGGAGGTGCTGGATAATTTGCTGGAGGCGCTTAATGGTGCCTCCATCAACGAGGAGCACCGCACTGTTATGAGTGCGGTGATCCAGAAAGTTCAGTCCGCCATGAGCGGGCTGACTGAACCCTGTACCAGCCTTCTAACAGGCTTTGAGGTAAGTAATTTAAGATATGTAAAAACAGTACCGCATAGACAGTAGCCCCTGATGCTCAGTTTGGTGTTCGGAAAGAAAAGCCAAGCTGGGGATCTAAAAAGATATACGCAGGAGTCTAACAGAAATATGTCAATATGGGAATGCAGGCTACGCTGCTGACCTCTGCCGCACTGACTGCGGAGGTCAATGTGTTGAAGCAGAGCCTCGAGCGGTCCGAGAACGAGCTCGGCCTTGCCAAGAAGCAGCTCGAGGACGAGGAAGGTAAGTAATACCTTATTAAAGTAGTACCTTATAGAAAAGGATTTGGTTGCAAAAAATGACAGGAATAACGTGGGTATTGCAGGGGCCATGAACGAGGTGGCGACCCTAAAGGAGGCTGTGTCCAAGGCCAAAAGCAGTGCAGCCTTGGAGCGCACCGAGCGAGAGAGGCAGGAGGCGCGGGTGGCGGAGGTGCGGCAAGACCTCCAGGCTCTCGTGGAAAAACACAAGAGTTTGGAGCGTGACTCGAAGACTCGAGAGTCCGAGCTCGCCTCGGCTCTTGAGAGTGCCAGAGCCGCCAAGGCCGAAGCCCAAAAAGCCCTCCAGGAAATTGAGGCGATAAAGAAGATAGCGGCAGGTAAGGCCTTCTTCATGCAAAGCAAGCACGTGAAAGTGAATTACTTGTTACTTACCCGAATCCGGAGCTCTGATCTGCCCCGTAGCTTGTCCGATGCTATTGCATTCTACCGGGCCGAGGAAGGGAGCTCGACGGAGAAGGTATTCTGGTCTCAGTATGCTAAGGCCGGACATCTGGTGCCCCTTAGCGACCAGCTGAAGCAGCTGGTCGAGCTCCACAAGGTGGCCGAACAGGCCATGAAGGGCCTCATAGTTTGGCTGTGGCCTAAGGAAGCCATGCCTGGGAGCTACTTCGGTCTGGTGCGGCGGCTGGTGGACGCCTGTCCATGGATTGAAGTCATCAAGCACTCCGCCTGCATTGAGGGTGCCCGTCGGGCCCTTGCCCGTGCTAAAGTGCAGTGGGGCAAGATGGACGCTGAGAAGCTTGTGACGGACCCGCCACCGCCGGGCAAGGAGTATCGGATGCCCGAGATGTATTATAAGGGCATCCTGAAGGGTGCCCGCATTATAGCGGGTGAGTGCTCCAAGGATGTAATTTTTTAGTAGACTCGCAAGTTGTTATCCTCTGCGCTGAAAACTTTGTTCATATGCGCTAAGCAACGCTTGTTAATTTAAAATATTACCTTCTGTGCGACCATTTATCAAATTTGAGAGATGGCAAGTCGTTGGCTTCAGCCCCCATGCCACGAGTGCTGGGGTGTTCGGGATAAACTTGAGCGCTCTTTTTCCCATTTTTGGGTCCTCCGAGGGAGGCACTCAACACAACGAACGAGGCAACCGGACTTATAATGCTTGAACACTCCCACTTATCCATAGAATTATATAATTTTAAATTTCGGCGAAGCCCCTACTGTTCGGAAGGCCGAATTCAGGGCGCTATCCACTCCTGGGCCGGACAAAGCCAGCTCCTCGCTCTAAGCGGCATAAGTCTTTAGGGACTCGAAAAAACCTCTCGAACAGCGATCGGCTCTCGCCCCATCATGACGGTCAGTTTTAGCTTTCTCCACTGAGGTGCTCAACCCAGCTCAACTGGGGCACAATCGCAGTGGTTCTCCCAGCGCTACCTTAGCCGATATAGCGGAACGTAAGGTACCAAAACATGGGAGCCGGGCAAACCCAACTATTGACCCAAGACATGATTCGGAGCCGATGCATATAATCCTATAAGTTTGGGGTGCCGCACTTGTGAAAGTGTTCGGACTTATCACACCATATTTTGGGGAACTTAAGCCCCTGGTGTAATTGGCCGTACCAAAGCATACGGGTGCAACATGTCATAAGTGAACATATATAGATAGAAAAAGGAATGCAATGATAGGCAAAAAGCGATGCATTGTTTATTCAAAAAATACTGCAATGAAAGCAGGACAATACAAATAGTGCGATAAGCGAGGGATGGGACTATTTAACATGTCCCCCTCCAGGGGTAGGCTGCGGAATGGTATGCAAAACAGGTATAATGCTCGTAATGGAGACCCCCTGGATACGCGTCGTAGCTTTTTTGATTCCCTGGCTGTTGCATCGTGAGTTTGGCAAGTCTACTGCCGGACAGGGCTACTGGAAACGGAGTCCTGAAAATAAGAAGAAAGAAAAAATGACACAATTGGGAGCCCCTGGTGCGGTTCAGCCGCACTCTGGGCATTCTGTGGTCGTACCCCTCCCCCCGTGCCCATGGTATCTCCAGAGTGTAGTTATGTATGCGTGGTATTGGTTTCACGATTTCGCGAGGGCTGGGGTTGGGGCCGCATTGCTACGCATGCTCGAAATGTTCCAGGTGGTCTTGTTGCAAGTTACTCCAGGCGCACTTGATGGTGTCGGGCCGCTTAACAGCCGGAACTCGGGAATTGCCTTAAGAGGCTGCTTTGTACTTCCGCCGCGAGAGCCGCTGTATGCTCCTCCGTTCGGAGAGAGTGTTCGGTGTTTCCGTTGACCGTGATGACTCCTCGAGGGCCTGGCATCTTGAGCTTGAGGTATGCATAGTGCGGCACCGCATTGAACTTTGCAAATGCGGTTCGTCCGAGCAGTGCATGGTAGCCGCTGCGGAACGGGACTATGTCGAAGATTAACTCCTTGCTTCGGAAGCTATCCGGGGATCCGAAGACCACTTCAAGTGTAACTGAGCCTATGTAGTTGGCCTCTACACCTGGTATGACGCCTTTGAAGGTCGTCTTTGTGGGTTTAATCCTTGAGGGGTCTATGCCCATCTTTCGCACTGTATCCTGATAAAGCAGGTTCAGGCTGCTGCCGCCGTCCATCAGGACTCTAGTGAGGTGAAATCCGTCGACGATTGGGTCTAAAACTAATGCGGCGAATCCTCCATGGCGGATGCTAGTGGGGTGGTCCCTTCGATCAAAAGTGATCGGGCAGGAGGACCACGGGTTGAACTTTGGGGCGACTGGCTCCATCGCGTATACATCCCTGAGTGCACGCCTCCGCTCCCTTTTGGGTATGTGGGTTGCGTATATCATGTTCACCATCCGCACTTGTGGGGGGAAACCCTTCTGTCCTCTATTGTTCGGCGGCCGGGTCTCCTCCTCGTCATCGCTATGCAGCCCCTTGTCATTGTTTTCGGCGGTTAACTTGCCTGCCTGCTTGAACACCCAACAATCCCTGTTGGTGTGATTGGCTGGCTTTTCGGGGGTGCCGTGTATCTGGCACGAGCAATTGAGTATTCGGTCCAAATTGGACATGCCCGGAGTATTTCTTTTGAATGGCTTTTTCCGCTGACCGGGTTTAGAGCCTCTGAATCTGGCAATGGCTGCCGTATCTTTAGCATTATCACCGTTAATCCGATGCTTGTGCTTGCTGCGACGCGACCTGCCATTGCTGTCCTTGGTATCCGAACTACCGGAGTTTTTGGTCAGGTTGTTACTTCGAGCTAGCTAGCTGTCCTCTACCGCACAGAAGCGGGTCATGAGTGATGTGAGGGCTGCCATGGATTTCGGCTTTTCCTGTCCTAGGTGCCGGGCAAGCCACTCGTCGTGGATGTTATGTTTGAAGGCTGCAAGGGCCTCTGCATCCGGACAGTCAATGATTTGATTTTCTTGGTTAAGAACCATGTCCAGAATTGTCTGGCCGATTCGTCTGGCTGCTGAATTATGTGGCTTAGGTCATCGGCGTCTGGAGGTCGCACATATGTTCCCTGGAAGTTATCAAGGAATGCGGCTTCCATGTCTTCCCAACACCCAATTGATTCTGCTGGCAAGCTGTTGAGCCAATGCCGAGCTGGTCCTTTGAGCTTGAGTGGGAGGTATTTGATGGCGTGTAGATCATCACCGCGGGCCATGTGGATGTGAAGGAGATAGTCCTTGATCCAAACCGCAAGATCTATTGTGCTGTCGTATGATTCAATGTTTACGGGTTTGAAACCCTCAGGGATTTGATGATCCATTACTTCGTCTGTGAAGCATAGTGGGTGTGCAGCGCCTCTGTATTGGGCTATATCACGATGCAGCTCAAACGAGCTTTGTCTACTGTGTTCGGCCAGGCCGGCATTGCTGTATCCGACGCGACGGTTGTCGTCACGTATCGTGGGGCGCCCACGCTATCTGTAGATCGATCTTGTTTGTCTTGCCTTATCCTCCAATATGTCTCGTAAGTCCGACACATTCCCCCGTGGCTTTGTACTTTTCGAGCGACGCCGGGGTGCGGCTTTAGTGGAGGGCCTAGAGGCCTCTCTATCGCGGCCACGAGGTGGCCGGTCGGCCGTATTGTGCGCTGGTGATGTAGGTTAATGTGCTTCCTCCTCTAATCAGGGTAGCAGCTTCCGTTTTGGGTAGCTTTTGGAGGGGCGTTCGAGTTCTTGCTCTTCGGCCGCAAGTCTTGGTCAGCTCTAAGCTATTGCTGCTTTTTCTTGAGGCTGCTTGCCGTGGCAATAAGCCTGCATTTGAAACGCTCTTGGTCGATGGGATCCTCAGGCACGACAAATTCGTCGTCGTCGAGGCTTGCCTCGTCTTCGGAGGGAGGCATGTAGTTATTGTCCTCTATCTCTCTGTCTGCCGCTCTCTCCCGAGGGCTGGTTTCTCCATCCTCCTGTGCTGAATCTTGCTAGAGGGGGTTGTCTTCGGCACTGTCCGAGGTGTTATTGTCTCTGGTGCCGGAATCTCCATTTTTGCTGTGGCGGGATTTAGAGCGGCGCCGCTGACGCCGGCGCTTGGGCTGTTTCTTGGAGGGGTCATCCTCCATTGTTCTGTCTCCATTCCCATCCTTTGGGATGTCCACCATGTATATGTCGTATGACAAGGTGGCCTTCCAGTGCCCTGTAGGCGTTGGTTCTTGGTCGTCTCCGGCATCGTCGTCCATACCGTCGATGTCTTCGGAGTCGAAGTCTAACATGTCGGTTAAGTCATCGACAGTGGCTATGAAGTGGGTGGTGGGTGGGCTTTGAATTTCTTCGTCGTCTGCATCCCAACCGCCCTGACCATAATCCGGCCAGGGTTCTCCTTATAAAGAGATACACTTTAGCGAATTCAGGATGTCGCCAAAAGGCGAGTGCTGAAAGATGTCCGTGGCGGTGAACTCCATGATCGGCGCCCAATCGGATTCGATTGGCAGGGGCACGGAAGGTTCGGGGTCCGGAGAGGAGTCTGGCACCTTGGAGTCACGAGCTTCACAAGGGACAGGATCGGTATTCGGCTCTATCGCCATAGAGGTAGCAGCCCCCGAGGCGGTGTCCAGCCACCCATCCTCGATCGGTGCAGTCGGCTCCGAGCTGAGGGTCGGAGCGGACTCTTGTGCGGCCTCCAGGGCACTGTCCGGCAGCAGAGCTAAATCATGCCCATCGTGACAGTGCGGCGCGCTTGGCTGTGGCTCAAATCCGTCGAAGATCAAGTCTCCGCGGATGTCATCCGTATAGTTCAAACTTCCAAATCTAACCTGATGGCCAGGGCGTAGCTTTCGATCTGCTCCAGACAGCCAAGCGAATTGGCCCGCAGTGCAAAGCCGTCGAATACGAAGATCTGTCCGGGGAGAAAAGTCTCACCCTAGACCTCGTCGTTGTTGATGATCGAAGGAGCCATCGGGCCTATAGGTGACGACATAGAGGAACTCTCAATGAAAGCACCAATGTCGGTGCCAAAACTGGCGGATCTCGGGTAGGGGGTCCCGAACTGTGCGTCTAGGCGGATGGTAACAGGAGACAAGGGACACGATGTTTTTACCCAGGTTTGGGCCCTCTTGGTGGAGGTAAAACCCTACTCCTGCTTGATTAATATTGATGATATGGGTAGTACAAGAGTAGATCTACCACGAGATCAGAGAGGCTAAACCCTAGAAGCTAGCCTATGGTATGATTGTTGTTCGTCCTACGGACTAAAACCCTCCGGTTTATATAGACACCGGAGATGACTAGGGTTACACAGAGTCGGTTACAATGGTAGGAGATCTACATATCCGTATCGCCAAGCTTGCCTTCCACGCCAAGGAAAGTCCCATCCGGACACGAGAAGAAGTCTTCAATCTTGTATCTTCATAGTCTTGGAGTCCGGCCAACGGTGATAGTTTGGCTATCCGGACACCCCCTAATCCAGGACTCCCTCAGGCCAAATTCAGCATGTGGTTACAGTCGGCCCGTTTATGGTCCGTTAACACATTGGGCCGTTTTCATAGCGTCATGAAATACGGCCTATTAACGATGGCCCGTTATGGTCGGCCCATGAACGAACGATTCCAACTCTAGCCCGTTTACGGCCATAATGCGGCCTGTTATTGGCTCATGTTTGGCCAATCGATCATACTGTATAAGGCCCATTGATGATACGGCCCGTAGAAGGCCCATTGGTTCTGCGGCCCGTAGAAGGCCCATTGTTTCTACGGCCAGTGGAAGGCCCACTGTTTATACGTCCCGTGGAAGGCCCACTATTTATATGGCCCATAGGTGCAGTGTCACTACAGTAAATATTAGCCCATGGTTATTGTGGCCTAGTTTAAAAAAATAGGTTATTGCAGCCAGTAGCAAACCGTAGAAAAAGAACGGCACTGACTACAAGCAATCAAATAAACAAGACAACAAGGAAATAAATAAGCAAGCAACTTACACTAGGCTATCACGGCTATTACACATATTACATCCACTGGGCATCAAAGTTCGCCACCAGTGCAAATATAGGGAACACAGCAGCATATAAATGCCGCAGCAAAACAAGTCCAGAACTGAAACCACTTTAGAAGAGCTCAAGAAACAATATCATGGGTACCCATAATGCTGGCAAGATGCTTAGCAAGCTTATTTACTTTCTCTTGTTTGGCGCTTAAGTCCTCCAGCGCCTGCTGTTGCACCAGAAAGTATGCATCTGAATTCTGCAGGGACTTCCTCAGTCCTTCGGCTTCCAGTCACATAACATCTGATCAATGTCTTTCAACTTGAAGTTGAGACTCAAGAAGCGGAACTGATTCAGGCAACGAGTTCGAAGAGCTGGTGCCAGCAGTGGTAGCCAGTAACTCGAACACTACATCAAGACAGGACTTTGGGGTTGTCTCAGTGTCCTCAATATAGTTTTTATCAGCTTTTTTGGAGACCAACAGGGATGTCTCACTATCTTGAACCTTATCTGCATTACTTCCTTTACCATTGCATAATAGGGTACTCTTCTCCAATATTTTATCCGCGTTCTAAAAGGAAACAAACAAACACATCTCAGGTTTACAATGTAGTATATGAAACTCATTTTGGTAAACCAGTTCAGTAGTAAGGTGGACAGGATAACAGCATGAAACAAACATATATCTATGTAGTATGGTCACTGTATGGTCTATATCATTCTAGTTTATGTTGCCAAATCAAGATAGATACAGTTTGAATCATATCTATTTAAGACAAAGCAGCATAGACAGAATATAAGTGTGGGAAACTACACAGCAATAACAACACTTGTAATGTGCATGGCATGAGAACATAACTGTTTATTCAATTGAAACTGAAATCAACATAGAGCAAGTTACAACAGCAAACAGCCAAACACGTTGAAGAAACAGGTTTAAAACATACCTGTTGCACCATTGGAGTTTCAATTGCATCCTTCAAATTTGAAATTGGTTGGTATCAGTAAATACAGTGATGCAAGAGCAAAGTAGTATGAACCATAGCTACGGAACCTGACCTGAGAACAATTCTTCTTCTGCTTTAAGCGTTGACTTCGGGTTCGGAGTGGTGGTCCTCGTGATTTGGGCACTGCAGTTGCCTTACTAACTGCTCGTGTTTGGGTGCTCTGTGGTGGAGACGGTGCTGTGTCAACGGGAACTGGGTGTCTATCTGCTGGGGTTGGGGTTAGAAGGGGTGTAGCTGGTTCTCTGTCCAACTGGGTAGGGGTACAATCTGCATGAGTGTGGGTTATGTGTGGTGGGGCTGATTCTTGGGCAAGTACAACCGTGGTTCTATCTGCATCGACAGGTAGCACGATCTTTTCTGAAGACCGTGTTTTTACTCCCACAGATACTGCCATCACTCCCTCCAATTGAAATGGCTGATAAACAAGAAAAGTAATTGAATGTACAGACATTGTAAGATAGACAGGTGCAATGGATAGTAGGGAAGAAAACAGGGCATGAAATAATTCACATTTATGTTGTCTAAGCAAACAGAATAGCAGGACATAATTTCACATATATGATGGCTAATTAAACAGGATAGCATGACACAATTTCACATGTATGATGGCTAACTAAACAGGATAGAATGACATACTTCAAAATATGATGACTATGTAAACAGGATGACATGATATAACTATACGATGTGTCTATTAAAGTGGTTGGCATGCCATAAATCACAAACATGCCGTCGATGGAAACATGATGGCATGATATAATTCACGGATAGAATGACATAATTTAAAATATGATGACTATGTAAACAGGATGAGATGATATAACTATATTATGTCTTTAGAAAATGGGTTGGCATGCCATAATTCAGATACATGCTGTCTATGTAAACATCATGGCATGACATAATTCAAATATATGATTTATATACTAAGGAAGTGAGCAGAGGGCAATTGCATATATGATGTGTCAACTAAGGAGATGGCATTCAATATTGTGTATATGATGTAAAAACTAAGCATTGCAATACAACATATGCATTATATGAGTAATATAACCCTGCCAAGTTTGAGCATACACCTCAGGGGGATAATAGGACTGGTCATCTGCCTCTGAATCCTCCTCTGAAGAGCTATCTGTAACCAGCAAGATATCTGCTTCAGCAGGTAGCATTGTCTGCTCTGAAGACCTTGTTTTCACTCCAGATTTCTCCATCACCAATTCAAATGGCTGATGCACAGGAAGAGCAGTTGAATATACAAACATTGTCGACAAAAGCAATGAGAAATACAAAAAAAGGACGGCATGATATAATTCACATATATGACGCTTGCCTAAACAACATGGCATTGCATAATTCACATACATAATGCCTTGCAACAAGATAACATTGCATAATTCACATATATAATGTCTTGCAACAAGATGGCATTGCATAATTCACATATATGGTAATTAGACACTAAACAGGTGGCATTCACACAAAGCATGTCTAAACTAAGCAAATGACATAGCAATGCAAGATACCATACGCACGATATGAGCAACATAACCCTGCCAAGTTAGGGCATGCACCTCAGGGGGGAAATATGACTGGTCATCTGTCTCTGAATCCTCCTCTGAGGAGCTATCGGTAACCAGCAAGACATGCGCTTCGTCAGATAGCATTGTCTGCTCTGAAGACCTTGTTTCCACTCCAGATTTTTCCATGACCGTGCCGAATGGCTGATGCACAGGAAGAGTAATTGAATGTACTAAAATTGTTGACAAATTTAACACATAATAAAAAAATGATGGCATGATATAATTCACATATAAGATGACTGGCTAACCAGGGTGGCATTGCAAAATTCACATATATGATGCCTGGCTAGACAAGATGGCATTGCATGATTCACATATACGATAAAGAAACTAAACAGATGGCATTGACACAAAGCATGTCTAAACTAAGCAGATGACATCTTTAATGTATACAGTAAGCAATGCAAGGCACCATATGCATGATATTACCAACATCAGCATGCCAAGTTAGAGCGAAGACCTCATGGGGTAAATAGGAGTGGTCTTCTCCTTCTGAATCCCCCTCAGAACAGTTATCTTCCTCTTGATTACGATCCGAAATGGGTGGAGGGGGGGCTGCCTTTGCGCCCACCATGGAACGACGTCTGCATGAAATTTTATTGCCACGCAAGGCTCGTCTCTTTTGCTCTACATGATCAGTTCCATTGTGTACAATAACTGGCATGCATAGGAATAAAACATAGTGAGATTATGTAAGGAGTGCATGCACAAATCCAGAGTGATGGTAGCAAACTGTGGATAGACCCAAAACCAATGATAGCAGGCAGATAATAGCTTTAGTTAAAAAATACAGATAATGGCTCCTTTAATGTTTGTTTGCACCCAACATGAAACTCATAGTAGACACCGGAGATTAACCAGATAGTAGACAGATAGTACTGATTGCTGCCCCAATATGTACCCCACAACCATTTAAAAACTCAAGTTTCAGCATTAGTTTGGACCTGACTCGGAGTCTAATAGGTGAACACGACGATAATGTAGCATGTCATCATATTAAGCGACGCATAACGTAAGCAGACACGGAAGAGTGCGACCTCTCTTGCGGACCCGTGTAGTCCTCAAGGTCATCTGCTCAGTTGATGATGGTAATGCAGTTGTCGTGGCTGCCGGCGGCGGGGAAGAAGATCTGAGGCGGCGAAAGACAGTCTGGAGAGCGGATCCCTGCTGTGGTGAACCCTTCCGTCGTTGGAGCAGCTGAGCTGGGGTGGAACACAGCGCCGCAGGAGCAGGACAAACCACACAAGGTTTTCTTTGACACATATCTGTAACAGAAGTAATTGAGTAAGGGCTTGTTTGAATTTGAGGATTCTAACAATGCAGGGATAGGAAATAGACAGGAATAGGATAGGAATGCACGTGCAAAATAGAGAATTTAAAAACACAGGATTTCTGCCAATCTGGGTGTTTGATTCACAACAATTGGAAGATCACAGGATGCAAAAAAGCATGGTGAGATTAAGTCAAACCACAAGAAAATGTACGGTTATAATGCTATTATGCTACTATCTCTTAGTCTTGTGCTTGATGAATAGGAATATGAAAAGGAGGAGAAGTGGAAATTAGAATTCCTACGGTTTTTCTTTCAAGGAGACACTAAAGGAACAAATCCTACAGTTTTCCTTTGCTCCATTCCTTTGCACCAAATTCATGAAAAGTAGTACCATAGGAAACTTTCTAATTCCTATGTTTTTCATTCAATTTTCCTTTCAAGCACTGGCGATTCTAGTAGGCAGGCTTGAGCAAGGAAAATCCTACACTAAAAAATGTTTTTGTGCTACTTCTATTACTTTGGACCCAGGCCACTACCATACTAGCTCAACTCCCAGGCCCATCGACAAATGCACAGCTCAAACGCGCAGAGATAAATAATGATGGCATTCAAGAGAGTCCATCACGGATAGCTAAGTTGCCTGGTACCTCACTACTTGTCATATAGTAGGATAAAATAATCGTATTTCCCATTACTACGAGTGCTCAGTGGACAATATATATAACATGTAGAGTAAAAAAGAGATGCAACAAGTGTACAACCTCTTTGGCGAAGCCATGTTGATCTTAGCGTGATTGGGTTGGCCGGTGAGGATGCCCCGGCTGACTTTGCTGTCGGAGGAGGGGAAGAAGATCTTAGGCGTCTGGAGATGGAGCCCGAGGTACTACTCCGCTGGGATGGAGGGTTTCGTCGTTGGAGCAGCTCCGGTGAGTTGTACGATGCCGAGGCTAAAGCATGACAAGAGAGACAACAAACAACGTTAACTTGAGTGGAATTCTAATAGCATCTCCAATACATGACGTAAAATACATAACCACAAAGTGCTAGATGTAAAATACATCAGCCGTTCATCTCTGAACTTAACTGTCAAAACTGAACTTAACTGTCAAAACTGAACCTAACTGTCCAAACTGAATTTTGCTATAGAAACTGAATTTTGCTGTCGAAACTGAACACACTAGCAAGGTGAGACAACACGTTGGTCGACTGACTTTTTCATCTATGGTCAGTCGATTTTGCAGCCGTTGGATACGAAATCAAGGGCCTGCGGTTCATCTTCAACCTCCACCCCCCTGAGCCGCCAGCCACCACCGGCCAAACAGCAGCCCCCTGCCGCCTGCGACCGGCGGTGCACCGCCTAGCCCGCCCCAAAAACACTCCCCACCGCCGGTCCGCCGCCGCCCTGGCCATCCCTCTAGGCCCCCCCTGTGTCGAGCTTTTTCTCCGGCGATCCCCACGCCACCGCCCCGCCACTGTCGGTGACCACTGCCCCCATCCTGAACCCTAAGATAGATAGTGGAGTACCTCTCCGGCGAGCCCCCCTCCCCGCTGCGGTTGGTTCTTCCTTCACCCCGGCAATCCCACCCCTTGGAAATCGACTGGCCCAAAAGTCGATTCAGTCGACTGAAGTGTAGCCAAATCGGAGCAGCATCGCAAGCAAGAACAAGAGCAAGAGCAGTAGCGCGAATAGCAAGAGCAGACTAGGCAGGGGACCGAGAGCAAGAGCAGAGCAGCAGCGCGAGCGAGAGCTAAAGCAGAAGTAGCTCCTACCGATGTGGACGTTGCCGCTGAGGGAGCGACGCCATGGAGGAAGTGGCCGGCGATGGCGCCGTGCATGGAGCCGCACCGTGTCGGCTCGAAACCGAGCGCCGGCAGCACCGTGAGATCGAATCAAGAAGGAAATGCAGCGATTAGTGTACAACCTCTTTGGTGGCGCCGATTAGGCCGCAGCTTCATCCGAGGAAATGGTGATGATGATGCTCTTCCGGTGGTGCAGGTGAAGACGGCGGTGTGGGAATGGAGGTGGCTCGAAAGACGAGGGGAACGTCGGGGCAGCTCCTTGGAGGTGGAGGACGGGGTGGCTGAACCGGCAGGACGATGAGATCGACGACGGATCCTCATCCGGTACGGTGGATGAGGGACGTCGAGGTGTTGCTATGGACGCTGTCGTCGGGGAAGAAGCTCCGGCTGGGTGGCGGACGGAGCAGGGTGTGGGGTTTCGTCGCGGGTTTTCGCGGCCTCGGTGTACGAATGGGTGGGCGGATGGGATGGCAGTGGGGAACCATGGCTTAGAGATGCGCTTGTCCAAAATGTGGGGTAAGTTATGTAAGTACCCCCCACCGATTTGAGGCGGTTCTTTCGGTTTAGGGGTACCACGGGCATTTCGCGTGTCGGGATTTCACAGGAGGTGGTAGTTTTCGCGCGCGTTGTAATTTAGGAATAGCAAGGCGCGGGTTGAGATGGAGGGAGTTGTCGGAGCACAACGAGACAAATATATATCTTAAATATTTCGGGCTAACAAGGCGCAGGTTGAAGAGGCGGGAGTTTCGCAGCACGATAGACAGAGATGCTAGCTTCAATTTTCGGCATAACAAGGTGCGTCTTGAAATTTCAGAAGAACAAGCTTAATGTGTACCCAAAAAAAGACAATTTGCACCACAACACGCACAACACACACACAAAAACCATTTAGACTAGAGTAAGGTGCACGTGCATTGCACGCACGAGATTTGCTAACCAAATTATGAATAAATACCACATTATAGCATGCAAGCTTTGAGTCATATATGCATGATGTAGATGTTCGTTTAATTCTTATAGTTCATTTCATTAAAAATCAGCTAGTTTTTATAAGAAAGCTAATCTATTTTAAGATTCATGGAATTGTGCGTTGTAAGACATAAAGTAAAAACAAATAATGGCAAATCATGTAGAAAAACATTTGGGTAATTATGATATGGAAGATTCTAGAACAAATAAGAAGTGCTTGTGTTTTGATGTTTGTGCATTATGCTTAAGTTCAACCATGGAGTCTTCTAGATTATACATGTGGCGAAATCTGGTGGAATCTAGATGATATCCAACGGCCAATAGTGCTCAAATTTGCCATCTTTGGACCATCGGATTCGCCTCATCCAACGACCATCTTTCAAAGTTAAAGTTACCCGCTCACAATATAAAAAATATATATATATATATATATATAGGGGTATAGATATAGATATGTGATGCGAAAGCCGCCCATCATCTCCAATTACATGCCATGGATGCGACATGGGCAAATGATGTCTGCCATCGGTATCTCAAATTCAAATCAGTCTGACCTTGTTCAATGTGTATACATTACAACATGCTCATTTCCAAAGCACACCGCGCAGATCTCCGTTATATTCATGCATGCATGGGTTTCAAACATCAGGATCTCTTATTCAAATATTTGAATTCAACTTTACATTGATTATGACCTCACCTATTCTTTTACACCCACACAGTAGTCTTCTCTTTATAATTGTACCACTAACTTTCTCTCGTGCATGCATGCACACACACTACCAGTCGGCATTATCTATCGCACACATGCAATCTTTTTCTTCAGGTCGGTCTCCCATGAAGGCACACACCCACACACATCCCCCTCTCCCTCATACCGGGCATTCTTTATCTCTCACGCGTGCATGCGCAACGATCGATGTTCCTCTATGTATGTGTGTATATAGCTAGGTCTTTCATAGTTTTCCACACAAACCGATCAATCGATATATCCAGTGAGGTCTCACCCTCTTTCCCACGTCCACATCGATCAATCTATACCTCTCCCACGTCCACATCGATCAATCTATACCTCTCTATATAGGATTAACATAAATAGCTAATACACCCACATTAATTATATATCCAACGTCCCCCTCTCATCATCCATGCCTTCCGCTTCATCTCTCAGATGCGTGCACAATGGCGAAGACAGGGGGAGTAAGGGCCCTGCCCCCCCTAACATCACTATATATCGAGGCTAATATGAATGTGATCATTAGACAATTGCTGCTAAAAAAGGTTCAATTTCATGAATTGACCCTCCTCGTAAAGGATTAGCAATGCTTGGCCCCCTAGCTCATTTATTTTTCATGGCTCCGCCACTTCATGCAACAACGCACGTGTTCGCCCCTCTCTCTAAATATCGATCTTGCACTTGTGCATTCCTTCGTAGTCTCCCTCCACTAGGCCCCTCGCACCATCTTCTAGCCCCCCAAAGGATTTTGCCACATGTACAATCTAGCAAACTCCATGGTTGAACTTAAGCATAATGCACAAACCTCAAAACAACAGTGATTCTCTTTTGTTCTAGAATCTTCCGTATCATAACTGCCCAAACTTTTTTTCTAGTTGAATTGCCATTTTTTTTACTTTATGCTTTACATGGCACAATTCCATGAATCATAAAATAGATTAAGGGCTTCTTTGATTCAAAGGATTCTCAAAGGAATTTTGGAAGATTCTAATCATTAGGAATTTTTCCTATCTTGGTTGTTTGATTCGTAGGATTGTAAACCATAGGAATTTTTCCATATGATTCATTTGCACTAGATTTCATAAGAAACATCCCATCCACTCAAACCTCTTTGAAAGAATTCTACGTTTTTTCTATGCACAATCAAACACTCGTACAATCCTATAGGATTCAATACGACATTCCACTATAATCCCATGTTTTTCCTATTCACGCGTTCTTAGCTTTTTTATAAAAACTAATTTGATTTTGAATGAGATGAACTATAAGAATTAAATGAAGGGCTACATCATGCATATATGACTAAGAGCTTACATGCTATAGTGTGGTATTTATTCATAATTTGGTTGCAAAATCTGATGCGTGCAATGCACGTGTAAATTACTAGTACTTCGAGTATGTGCAAAACACGTAAATTAGAATACCAATGGCACGCTATACAGTGTCTCGCTTACAGTTCATGAAGCCACGTGGCACATGTGGAGGCGTTGTCGCGACCTCCTTGCGTGGATTGATCATAGCGACGTGCTGCTGGTTCTAGAAGAATGTACTCGTCCTCCCTAAGCCATACTGGCGGTACATGCACGAAGCGAAGATGTGCACGCACGCCACGCACGCACTCATTCCCTCGCACGCACACGCGGGTACACGGGCGGACGCAATTTTGTACCAAGATCCACCCCATGTGATAATTTGTCGCGTGTAAAGTCGTTCACTTCATTGATGGTCAACTAATACAGCGCATGCAAATTGAGTGGGCGTGAGGGCGGAAGAAAGACATTATTACTCCACTGCGCGCATGCGAGTAGTTAAATCGTGGGTTGCTAGTAGTACTTCCATTGGTCTCCTTCGTATTTTGTGCCAATTTTTGACAGTAACATAATATTTACGCATTTGAGCAGTGTAGTCTACTTGAAATTTATGTTCCACTAAACTCATCGGGAGCCGTTTCGGGCCTCGAAACCAAAACCATCAATTAATCTTTACCTTGTTCCCATCAATTTCGAAAGCCTGCTCACACCTACTAGTACTATGTACCAAACCTGAACGTGTTCCCACTATGCAGGTATTAGTACTACTAGTGCTAGTACTTAGGTTATAAAAAGGGGAACTACCTAACCGAAAATTACTCTACCTTTCCTCCTCATAAGTGCTTCTTCTTCGTCCATCATTGCCATGGCCGGTGAGCAGAGCTCTAGGTCGAGAACTACTCGTAACAAGGGAGCGGCAACCAAGGCTGTGGAAAAAAAAGAGAGGGCTCGCCGCCACGCAGAGACCAGAAAAGATCTCTCACGGGTAGGCGATGGCTCCCAGGAGCGCCCTAGCCGCGGAGGCGAACATGCCGAGCCGGCGGAGCTGGAGTTGTTATCCCTCGACGGCATGCCCGATCAGCTCAATAAGCTCCTCAATAAGCAGAAGGAATTCATCCAAGGCTTGACGGAGTTGGTGAAGGAGAGCCTCGACGACATGCCCGCTGAGCTCAATCAGCAGGGGGAGTTGACCGCCGGCTTGGTGATGCTGCTGAAGAAGAGCATTGCCTCGGAGAAGAAGGCAACCGGCGAAATCCTGCGACTTCAGGAGGACAAGGCGAAGCTCTGCCACGAGATCGACCTATTGAAGGAGAAGAACGCCGGCTGGAAGGAGCTGCATGAGAATAGTAGTTCCTCGATGAAGATGCTGCAGGCCCTCGTCATGGAACAGAAGGAGGAGTTGGCGAAGCTCCGCATCGAGCACCCGGCTGCTATCAAGGTACGTAATGCGGCCGTGGAACAGATGATGAAGGCTCGCGTCGAGAAATCCCGCGTCATGGACAGAATGAAGAAGATGGCGGAGGAGACACACAAGGAGATGGAGGTCGTGGAGGCAATGAAGAAGCAATTACGACTCCGCGGCGAATTAGAATATTTGGGGTGATAATCTTCCTTCTTCTTTTGCTACTGTGTTTCATCTTTTGTTTCGGGTGTTTCGCCGCACGTGTCATGTTCTCTGCGAGGCATGAATAGAACAATGGTTTTTGTTTTTTGAGGGAATGAATAGAACAATGCTAACAATGAGATGACTAGCAAATTAGATCATTTTTTATTGCCATATGGCACTGGGCTGCCATGTTTCGTGCTCCTCCGTCGCAGTACTACTCTAGTGGAAAACATGAGTATACCGCACGGTTCTTTGCTCCTCCTCGATCAGGTCATCGGCGCATTTATACGAGCAGTCAAATCACAAGGCCCCTCCTTCCAGCAGTAATGAGCCATCAAAGCACAAAGGCCCTCGCCTCTCGTGAAACCGACCAAGCTAGACTGCCCCGCCCTCTAGCCTTTTAAAAAATGTATACTTTTGTACAACAGTAGTATCGATGGATTGCGCCATGGAGCAAAACTTGAAATTAAAAAAAGGTGGTACATATAGAGAGAGCTCGTCGCCAAATTATGCATATAGTACTACTAAAAAGGCTAGTCACAATAATGGTGTCCAGCACAACCCACCCCTCAAATAAAACTAAGCACCCTGGAATTCTTTGACAAAACTAAGCACCCTGAAATTCTTTGACAACTAAACTGCTGGCTAAATGATGTTGGCCATATATATTGTACATATATAATGTGAATAAACGAGTGGTAGTACTATACCAACTAAAAGATGAAATGTAAGAAATACTAGTATGTACTTACTGAAGAGTTAAAGTAACAAGAAGAAACATAACATAGTTCTGCTGGGGGCTCAGCACAACACACCCCTCAAATTAAATTAAGCACACCTGAAATTAAACTTTGCAACTATTCCGGTAGACATTGCATTAGAACCACCATGAGCAATGACACTGCCACCTTACTCGGAGTCCTCGTCCATGTCCTCGACTTCGTCCTTGTCCCTCTTCCTCTTGACCGATACTTCTTTGCTTGAACCACCAACTTGGTTGTTGCTCTTCATCCAAACCTTGTAGATATTGAAACAAAGGTAGCCATCCATTGCAGCGTACTGGATGTAGTCTATATCTAGTACATTCTGCTGCCATGCATGACGATGAAACATGTATGGAGGTTTCTCCAGTTTACCGTATGAAGGATGAACCATGGCTCCTGCCAGGGTTAGCATTGAAGGCTGACGAGAGGACACCAGCCGATTCTTTTGGAGGTCGAAGGTGTTGCCTACAACGAGGCCTATCCGACGCAGGACTTCTTTGTCGTTACCAAAGTCTATAGTAACGAATTTGACTAGGTTGCTCTCGAGGAAGTACTTAAAATCCTGGCAGTCAACGTCGGCATGGCATATCTGGTAGACCAAGCATAAGTCATGCACGCAAACCTGGATCACGGCGGGCTTCTTCCTCTCTTCGTCCTTTAGATCCTTCTCTCATCCCACGACTGTGGTGTACTCAACATTTAGCCCGGCGACCCACTCATCATGTGAGTCCTCGAACATGCGTCTGAAGCGAGAAAGGCATCCTTTCACCGTCGCGGAAGAACGGGTGTAGATGACGTCGAACTCATCGCCGGTGATGGTTCTAACCTTGTACTCACCGCCGATCGGGGAGATTTGGGACGCCATGGATTTGGGAGGAGGGTTAGGATTAGTGGAACTGCCGTAATGTGAATGGACGGGATGACTAGGAGCGAACTGCCGTAGTATTAAAGGATGTGCGGGGATGAGTAGGAGCGAACTGCCAGCATGCGAACTGCAGGGTAGTGGCTTTCCATTCTTCCATGATACGGGCTTCCAAGAGCCCTTGGATCGGAGATCGAACGGTTGCATGGCGTGATTCTAGACCAATGGGAGAATATCCTATCCTGGAGGGTTATTTTGCAAATATTCAGCAACTTAGCATGTGACCGTTTGATCTCAGATCCAAGGGCTGCCAGCAGCCCATATCATGGTCGCGCCTACCACGACCGTCGTGTCGCTTGCACGGTCGCGCCCTTGGAGATTTAACACGGTGCGTTAGGCTATCTGATGTTGGCATGTCATACATAGTCATCACTTAGTCACTCATACTACAACAAGGTTGGCTATAAGGTTGGCTATAAGTGTATTTTTTCACTCCTCTCTATCTCTTTCTTTGTACTCCCTCCGTCCCATAATAGAACGTTTTTGACACTAGTGTAGTGCCAAAAACGTTCTTATATTATGGGACACAGGGAGTACTAGTATTTATTGCATTTGCCAAGGAGTGACCTCTTCCAATGAAATGGTGTTGCTAAGTTTGCTTCATTTAATAAGCTATAGACTCAAAATTGTCTTTTCACCTAGGTGCACGCGCTTAGCACCGTTTCTTCCTTGGGTCACCAAACTAGTCTCTCTCTTCTTGATTAACTTGCCACATCAGACTTTATGCCTATGTGGCAAGCTTAAGCACCTGTAGGAGCAAGTAAGGTGCCTGTCTGTTGCACGGAAGAGTGAAATGCATTGATCGGGGTTTTGTTCATTTTGACAAAGGATGTGGGGGTCATCTCATGTGCAACCGGGTCGACGTGTCAAGAACCAAATAACAGTGCAGAACAGTAGTGGGGACGCACCCCACTCGTACTGGCCCAGTCTTAGTAATGAGCAATGAGACGTCAAATCACAATGCCGGACCTTCCCAGACGGACGAAGCAACCATTATTTCACACTTCGGTTCGACATCATCTCAAACCACGTACTAGTATTGCTTCTGCCTCAAGAGGGACACGCGCATCACCTTGGTACATCATGACACGTGGGACCGCATGATAGGCCATGCACCCCCGTCGATCACTGGGTAAAATCACCTCATTTTTACTATACTTCCTCTTTATCGGTTTACTACATGGCATGCACGTCGTTCTAGGTTGAGAATTTAACTGGCTATATATATGTGCTGAACAATACGCTAGCCTTTTAAAAAATGTATACTTTTGTACAGTAGTACTCCACTATCGATGGATTGCGCCATGGAGCAAAAATTGAAATTTAAAAAAAAGGTGGTACAGATAGAGAGCGCTCGTCGCCAAATTATGCATATAGTACTATTAAAAAAGCTAGTACGTGCTTAATGGGGGTGCTAAATTCTATTAAAGAAATACTAGTACTAGTATGTACATACTGCAGAGTTAAAGTAACGAGAAGAAACATAACATAGTTCTCCTGGGGGCTCAGCACAACACACTGTCGGCGTTCTGGGAATTGGGGTCCCCAGACTTGCCTACCTGCGGCCTACGGCGTGGCTCAAAGGGGGGCCCAGCACGGCCCATCTTCGTCAACACGAGCTCGAGACCCTCGCGAGGGGCCAAGCCTCCCAGGCGGACGACAAGGAGCTTCCTCAGGCGCGGCCTCATCAGGCTGGCTCGCGAGGAGGCGGAGAGATCAAGGCGGGGTACCTCACGAGGTGCCCATGACGCAAGCCATCACGACCAAGGGCGCCAGGCGGGCGCCAGCCCGCGCAGTGTCCTCCTTTCCTCTTTGGTGAAAAGGGAGCAAGTGCAGGCGAGATCATCAAGCAAAGGCATCCATTTCGGTGCAATAAGACCAAGACCAGCCCAACGGCAGGAAGGAGGTCATCGTGGAGCCCAAGCCAGCGTCACCACCAGAGCCTTTGGCAGGCGAGGACCAACTTTAGTCAGGATAAGTGTACCAGATGTTCCCCTTCAAAATGGCCAATTGTTGGCGCCCTTCCCGCTCAATATTTGGGAAGAGGCCCAGGGCCTTTGCCTATAAATAGGACTAGCCACCCACAGGGTAGAGGCATCTTGATCAGCATCTTGACCAGCATCTAGAGAGCAACCAGAGAGAGAGAGGGAGAGGTGACTGAACTCCCCCTAGTAGTTCATCGCACCAGCCAAGAACAGACCCTCGTGAGGCTGTTCTTCCTTGTATTGTTCATCATCAGTCCAAGAGGCAATCCACCACACCACACACTGGAGTAGGGTATTACACCACAATGGTGGCCTGAACCAGTATAAACTTTGTGTGTCTTGTGCTGTTCTTTTCATAGCTTAGATCCTAGCATGGCGGTGGGGTGCAGGTAGGTAGTGGGCGAGATCTCCGCGCGCACCCCAGTGTTCGAACCTCAAGGGTCTGCCAGAACCCGAAATCCGACATTTGGCGCGCCAGGTAGGGGTGCGCCGGAATTCGTCTTCCACCGCCCTGTTCTCCTCCGACCACCGCATCCATGTCCGACGCTCGTCGGGCCCGCGCCGAGCGCCGAGCCGCCCTCACCTCCCATGTCGCCCAGACGGCTCCCGTCGGTGGGCGCCCTCGTTGTTCCCCGTCGCCCGCCATCAACGCCGCCACCGGCCCGGCGGGGAACGAGCAGCAAGCATCATCCCAGCATCCCTCCGTGAGGCAAGACGGCCGCACTGCTACCCGCTCATTCACCGCAGCGGGTTCTTCATCTCGCGCGTTCCGCGCACCCATGGAGGCTCGAGCCGTGCTCATCGCGGTGAACGAGCTCCTGCGCTGCCGTCCCGTCGACAACGTCTACGAAGGATGGCTCGACCACGTCGCCGAGCTCGTCCGTGCCGCAGGGGGCTCTCCTGCGCCGTCCGTCCCGCTGCACCGTGCCCCGCCCTACGCGGGCGAGGAAGCTCCGGGGGCGCCCCAGCCGCCTCCTCCTCAAGAAGGTGCCCTGGCCCCAAGGCGCGTGGCCCCTAGGCGGAATCCGCTCCGTCAGGCACCAGCGCGGCAAGATCAGAGCTGCCAAGAAGTCCCTCGTCCGCAAGAAGCGTCCCGAGTGCTCCCTGCTCCGGCTCGTTGCGACCACGCTCCCGCTCCCGCGCGTCAAGACCCTGTGCTGCTCCCAGCTGCAGCGCATGGGGACCCGCAAGACCAAGCTCTTCGTCACCCATGGCCTCACGTAGCCACAGCAGGCTGCCGTGCCTTCACCACCAAGCTGCACAACGTTGCGTGGCCCGGCAAGTTCAAGCCAGACCTGCCTCCTCGCTACGACGGCACGGCCGACCCCACCGAGTTCCTCCAGCTATACGAGCTGGGCATCGAAGCCGCCAACGGAGACGAGAAGGTCATGGCGAACTGGTTTCCCATGGCGCTCAAGGACGGGGCCCGCACCTGGCTCCTGAACTTGGCCCCCGGCACGATCTCCTCCTGGGACGAGATGCGCACCCGCTTCATCGCCAACTTCCAAGGTACTCGCGACCGGCCACCCACCGCGAGCGACATGCGCCGCATCAAGTAGCAGCCAGGGGAGACCCTGCAGAAGTACATCCAGTGGTTCAACAATGCACGCCTCAAGATTCCCAAGATGACTGAGGAGGCCATCATCTCGGCCTTCTCCGACGGCGTGCGCGATGTCAAGATGAAGGAGGAGCCGGCGATGCATGAAGACCTGTGAACCTCTCTGGAGCTGTTCAACTTGGCGACCAAGTGCGCCAGGGCTGAGGAAGGGCGCCTCTCCCTCCTTGAGCTGCCTGACGCAGACCCAAAAGAGAAGAAACCCAAGGGCAAGGATGTGGAGCACAAGGGCGTTGTCGTGCTCGCGGCAGAACCAGACACCAAACGAGGCAGAGATCTGCCTGAATCTTCCAAGGGCAGTCTGTACTGTGTGTACCACGACCTCCACACCCACAACACCAGCGAATGTCAAGAGCTCCGAGCCGTGCGAGAAGGAATGATCGGCCGACGCCCCGACCGCAGCGACCGGGGCTACGGTCGAGGAGGAGGAAGGAATGCAGGAAGCTGGGAACTCCGCAGCCCACGCCAAGGGTGGCGCGATCGACCTCGCGAGGATCGCTAGCAAGACCCGCCTCGCGAGGGAGACTGGAGGGATCAGCCTCGTGAGGATCGCCTACAAGGCAACGAAGGCTTCCCTCCGCTGCCGCCGCAGCCAAGGAGAAACGAGGACTGTCATCAGGACGAGGGGGCTGGGGGCTTCCAGGAGCCACTAGCGATCGCCTGCATCCTGGGCAGAGCTCAAGCCCCAGCCTCTCAACGCATCACAAGCAGTTCGCCCGCGAAGTGAATGCAGTCCTCCCCAAGCTCGAAGCCACGCGCCCTCTTAGGTGGTCAGCGTGCGCCATCACGTTCAGCTCAGCGGATCAGCTCAAGTGCGTGGCCACAGCTGGAGTCCTCCCGATGCTCTGCTCCCCAATCATCAGCAACATGTTGGTCACTAGAACCCTCATCGATGGCGGGGCAGGGCTGAACGTCCTGTCCGTGGAAACATTCAACAATCTTCAAGTGCCCTACAATCAGCTTCAGCCAACCAAGCCTTTCTTCGGAGTCACCGACGGCTCCACGGTCCCTATTGGGCAGGTTCGCCTCCCTATCACCTTCGGGGCACGTGACAACTACCGCATGGAGCTCATCGACTTCGACATCGCCCACATTCGCCTGCCGTACAACGCCATCCTCGGGTACCCAGCGCTGGCCAAGTTCATGGTCGTGACTCACCATGGCTACAACATCCTCAAGATGCCAGGAAGTGGCGGAGTCATCACGGTGCCCTGCGAAGAGAAAGACGTGGTGTGCTCCCTGGAGCGAGCCTTTCAGGCCGCATCACTGGAAGACCCGGACCGGGGAAGCAGGAGGCTTCCCGAGACCGCCCCCAAGAAGAAGAAGACATCGTTCGGCCCGGCCCCTCAGGAAGAAGGTCCCTCAGGGCCCACGCCTGCCCAGGGGGAACCTCCTTCTATCGCATAGGAAAGTGCGCCCGGCGCCCTCCTCAGGCAGGGCTCGGGGGCTCTCCCCTGGAGGGCCACCGACCTTGCCAAGGTCACGAGGGAGGTGCTTGGGCACCACTTGGAGGCGTGTTTCGAAGCACGTTTCCCTCAAGAAGGAGCAAGGCAATGAGGGCCAAACCCTCAGGAGTTCGTCAGCAAGGCCATTCAGGAGCTACAGGAGTCAAGAGTCATGAGAGGTAGCCGCCGCTTACCCGCTGTGGCTCCCTATCCAGGCGAGGATGGTGGGCTGCGCGTCTGCATCGACATCCCCGGGCTCAACCGAGTCGCCTCTCAGGAGCGCTTCTGGCCCTCACGTGTGGGGCGCTCCGAGGGCCCACGCCACAGCTACGTTCGCATGCCCTACAGCTTGCCGAACGCGGCTGCGGTGCACCAGCGCCTCATGAGGAGCATCCTGGAGGCTCAGGAGGCCAGGCACTCTGCAGTCCTGGCGGAGATGGAGATGGTTCGCAAGGAGCCACCAGCGCCCCAAGAGCCTCCCAAAGCTGCTGGGCCTCTGGGCTCGTGAAGGTCGACTCCCGCAGCCCGCTACGTCTACTACTTCAACACCCCTTCGTCGTCAACACTATCAGGTGACATCTTTCAAGTTACATTTCCAGCTGGGAGCGCCCTCAGGGCAGCATCATTCCCAGGCCACGTGGGTCCGTCCCTGCGGCGTGTATCCCTTTTGCTCGTGTTTTTAGTTTAATTTGTTGGGGCCGCCCCTCGGGCTGTATCATCCCCAAGTCGCTTGGGTCAGACCCAGCGGCGTGTACCCCTCTTGCGATTATTTTCGGGCTATGCATTAGACCCATCATGCTTGTTATTTGGTGCCTGCCCGTGGCACCTCTTCTCCCTTGATGTTGGCAGCTTGCGCGTTAAAGGGGGGTACCTGAGCATCGCGACTCAGGGCTCCTATCGGCTCTCCAGCCCTCACCCTCTGGATTTGCCCACGGCATCGCGCCCCGGCAAACCAACGACGGCTGAGACCAGCTCGAGGGCCGGGACCCGAGGACGTAGAGCGCCGACATCTAACCAAGCTTGCGCGTTAAAGGGGGGGGGGTACCTGAGCATCGCGACTCAGGGCTCCTACCGGCTCTCCAGCCCTCACCCTCTGGCTTTGCCCACGGCATCGTGCCCCGGCAAACCAGTGACGACTGAGACCAGCTCGAGTGCCGGGACCCGAGGACGTAGAGCGCCGACATCTAACCAAGCTTGCACGTTAAAGGGGGGGGGGGTACCTGAGCATCACGACTCAGGGCTCTTACCGGCTCTCCAGACCTCACCCTCTGGCTTTGCCCATGGCATCGCGCCCCGGCAAACCAGCGATGGCTGAGACCAGCTCGAGGGCCGGGACCCAAGGATGTAGAGCATTGGCATCTGGCCAAATTTGCAGGAACACATCACAAGTTAAGGCCAGTGCCAGGCGCAACCCGCCTTGAGGTAGGGCCCCGTGAGTCCTGCGCTGGCTCACGGGTGCCCAGATACACCTCCTCATGACCTACCGTGCCGGCCACGTGTCAGGGTGGGGCTGTATACGCCCAGGGGGCTCCTCCCGGAGGGGAGACCCCTCCCACGCACCAGTGGAAGCACCATGCTCCGCGCTGGCTGACGGCACTGCCGAGGAGCGGCTATGCCCGTACACATACGGAAGCGCTATGCTCCGCGCTGGAGATAAACAACTGAGGGCGGCTATTGGCCGCATCAACCTCAGGGAGCCCAGAGCTCAGTGTCTGGGCTCATCACAACGCCTCCCCTCAGGAGTGCCGCGCGAGAGGCCCGGGCACGGGGGCTGCGCCTGGGTCACGCCCAGACATACGCCACCCAGCTAGGCCCCTCGGGCCTGGTTCATCGTGCATCTCTCCCCGAGCGGAGCCAATGTACGAAGGCTGTTTGAGTGTCAAGGGGGACTCCTGAGCATCGCGACTCAGGAGCCTAACTGGTCACGTAGCCCCTCACTCCTTAGTTCCGAAAGGCTAACGGCGGTTGAGGTATGCGCGGGGCCAGGCTCTGCAGACGTAGAATGGTAGATCCACCCACATCTCACCTCCCTACTTGTTGTTCGTGCGCCAAGGGGGACTCCTGAGCATCACGACTCAGGAGCCTAACTTGACACGTAGCCCCTCACTCCTTGGTCCCGTCCTAGTTTCCGGTCGGGGCTAATGGCGGCCGAGGTATGCGCGGGGCTGGGGTCTACCGGCGTAGAACATAAGCAAGTAGGAAGGAAAAGCGCAAATTTCAAGGAATTCAAAAGCAAATATTACAGTCCATACTGTTATCACAATACCAAACGCAAGTTTAAACGCCTCCCCGAGGCATGGTACATGTGCAGGAATTAAAAGCAGGACAGGAGCCACAATGGAGTCACTTGTCGGCGGTGGAGCTGCGCAGAGCGGGTTTTCTTTGTGGAGCCGCAGAGCCGGCAGCGCCTCGCTTCGGCCTGGTGCTGAAGGCCTGGAACTTCCCCAGCAGTGCCTCCGCGCGACCCTTCATGGCCTCAGCAGCGGCAGCGGCAAGCTCGCCGCTCCCCGACTCTAGCAGGCTGTCGAGGTCGATGTTGGGGTCGCAAAGATAGATGTGGGTGAGGACCCGCATTAGCGCTGCAGAAGACAAGACACGCGCCTCAGCCTCGGCTGTAGGGCCAAGGCCAATGGTAACATCTTCAAGAGCGCGGACCAGGAAGGGAAGCAGCTTGGCGGGGCCATCCTTGGTGCCGGCCAGTGGGCTCTCTAGGCCGCTATCATAAAGCGTCCTCAGCAAAGTGCGAGCCTTCACCTCCATCTTCGTGAAGGCCACGCAATCCTCGGCAAGAACCCGCGCCTTGCCTTCCAACTCGACCTTCTTCGCCTCCAACTCTTGCTCCAGCGCGCCTAGGTGGTGATGGCACTTCTTGAGCTTGGTGTCCTGGTCCTTAACGGCTGCCTCACGAGCTTTCATGCCTTCCTCCTGTTCTTGGCGAAGGCGAGCCTCCTTGGCGAGCTGGTCCCGCAGGCCCTGCAGCTCGCTCTCCAGCGCTTTGCAGCAACCTCGGACGTCAGCCACCTCCCCCAAGGCGACGTCACGAGCAGCCTTCACCCCAAGGACGGCCTGCTTCTCCTTGTCGCAAGCCATCGAGGCCTGGACCAGTGCCGCCCGAATCGAAGCGTCGGAGCGAATCCAGCCAGAAGCCAGCTCCAAGCGCCCGGCCACTAAACGAGGGTCGGCGCCCCGAAGATCCTGTCGCAGCCGGTCTAGTTCGGCAGCAGCACGATCCAGAACAGTAGGAGGAGTCGGAGAAACAGCAGTCGGTGGAGTAGGAGAAGGCAGCAGCGTGACCACAGTATCCTGAGGCGGAGCCTGCTGCGCCACAATGTCTGCGGTGGCGGCATCAGGCATGGGCACCTCAGGAGTCGTTTGGGCCGTGAGGGCTGAGCCCGCCCCAGCCATCTCAGCCAGGCCTCGCGAGGACGACCGGGCAGGAGAGGCCTGTGCCTTGTGGTCACCATCTTTCGCCGGCGGAGGCGCTGCCCCAGAAGGGGCCTCAAGAGACCCCTTCGGCCTCTTCTCCGTGGGTGCCAGCCTAGCCGAGAGATGCAGATGTCAAGCCTTAGCAACAACACAAGAAACAAGATAGGGGTCGAGCACTTACAGGTCGTCGCTCGCGAGATCGAGCAACCTCTGGCCGTACTTGAAGCCCGAGAGCCGGCTGCAAGGGTCAGCCTCAAGGAACTCGGGAGCAGGAGGTGCGTCTGCGGATCGCCTCGGGGTCGGGGCAGACCCGCGGGGGATCAGCCCGGTCCTGTCCTTCCTCGGGATCGGGGGCAAGCTCCCGCCGCCCTGCTCATCATCATCCTTGTCGTCATCACTTGGTGAGAGGCAGAGAGTACAGGACCTGCGCCGAGGGAGGGGAGCCCTCGACTCTCCGTCGGTCTCCTCTGAGTCAAGCCGTCCTTCCCGCTCCCCTTCTCCCCTCTCATCGCTGGAATCGTCGGAGGACACGTCCACCGGGTCCTCGGGAGCCTCCGCGGGCACGGGCCCGTCCCCGTTGAAGACGGGCATGGACTCCACTACTTGCTCCCAGTCGTCGCGAAGGAACAGGGGCGTAGGAGCACCCTCCAACCTCGCCATGTCGCCCCCGACCAAGGATTGGAGGACCGCAGCCAGATCCTCGTCGGCCAAGACCGCGGGGCTCGGGTGGGGCCTCCACATCGGTAGTGAGTACTAACAAAGCGGAGCCAGCTAGTACTCCAGGAATTCCCTCAGCAGCGATGCGCCGGTCAGCTTCGCCGCCGCCATGCTGGCCGGCCTCAGATCCGCGTCCATCTTCTCCAACACCGGCTTCGCGCGGGGGTCCACGAGCTCCACTTGAGACCAATCTTCGGAGCTCGTGGGGTGACCCGTGGGCAAGGTCAGCCGATGATGGATGCGCCTAGCATCTACCAAGACCCACTTGCTCCTGAAGCCCTCGATCCTCTTCCCGGGGTTCAAAATGGCAATGGAGCTACCGTACGCGACAAAACTCGCGCACGCAGAGATGGGACCACGAGAGGTCCGGAGGGAGAAATAGTGGCGCAGCAAGGCCACTGAGGGCTGCACCCCTACGTGAGCCTCGCAATAGTAGGCGAAGATTTCCAGGAGAAGGACAGAGTTGGGGTGGAGATGCAGAGCTTGCATCTTGTAATGGCGGAGGAGGGAGAAGAAGAACTCGGAGAAGGGAGGTACCAGACCGGCAGTGATGGCGCTTACAAAGAGCAGATAGAAGGTGCTCCCTTGTCCCTCAGGAAGGGCAGAGCCGGCCTTGAACACCTTCGCCCCGTCGATGCCCTGTGCCGCCGCCATCTGGCGCACCCGGGCGAGGCTCGCCTCCGACACGTTCGGCGAGTCCAGGGCAGACGAGTACCAAGCTCCGGCCGGGGACTGGCGAGGCGCCATGACTTCCCAGGTCACGCGGTCGAAGTAGATCTGGAGATTTCGGAGGCAGGAAGGAGAGGCACAAGAAAGGGGATCTAGGCAGCAACCAGAGAAAGCAAAAGAAGCAAGGCCTAGGCAGATGCCGCTCCTTTATCAACTCGCGCAGTTGCTAAGGCACCCACGTCCCATCAACCGCCACGCGACGCCCAAGGCCACAGGCTGTTAGGGCCCATGGCGCTTCGCACTTGCCCTTTCGCCTCTCTGCTCAGCCAAGTCTGGGCGTGCCTTGGGCCCGGGGGCTACTGTCGGCGTTCTGGGAATGGGGGTCCCCAGACTTGCCTGCCTGCGGCCTGCGGCGTGGCTCAAAGGGGGGCCTAGCACGGCCCATCTTCATCAACACGAGCTTAAGACCCTCGCGAGGGGCCAAGCCTCGCAGGGCAGATGACAAGGAGCTTCCTGAGGTGCGGCCTCATCAGGCTGGCTCGCGAGAAGGCGGAGAGATCAAGGCGGGGTACCTCACGAGGTGCCCATGACGCAAGCCATGACGACCAAGGGCGCCAGGCGGGCGCCAGCCCGCGCAGTGTCCTCCTTTCCTCTTTGGTGCAAAGGGAGCAAGCACAGGCGAGAGCATCAAGCAAAGGCATCCATTTCGGTGCAATAAGACCAAGACCAGCCTAACGGCAGGAAGGAGGTCATCGTGGAGGCCAAGCCGGCGTCACCACCAGAGCCTTTGGCAGGCGAGGACCAACTTTAGTCAGGATAAGTGTACCAGATGTTCCCCTTCAAAATGGCCAATTGTTGGCGCCCTTCCCGCTCAATATTTGGGAAGAGGCCCAGGGCCTTTGACTATAAATAGGACTAGCCACCCACAGGGTAGAGGCATCTTGATCAGCATCTTGACCAGCATCTAGAGAGCAACCAGAGAGAGAGAGAGGCGACTAAACTCCCCCTAGTAGTTCATCGCACCAGCCAAGAACAGACCCTCGCGAGGCTGTTCTTCCTTGTATTGTTCATCACCAGCCCAAGAGGCAATCCACCACACCACACACTGGAGTAGGGTATTACACCACAATGGTGGCCTGAACCAGTATAAACTTTGTGTCTCTTGTGCTATTCTTTTCATAGCTTAGATCCTAGCATGGCGGTGGGGTGTAGGTAGGTAGTGGGCGAGATTTCTGCGTGCACCCCAGTGTTCGAACCTCAAGGGTCTGCGGGAACCCGAAATCCAACACACACCCCTCAAATTAAACTAAGCACACCTGAAATTAAACTATGCAACTAATCCGATAGACACTGCATTAGAAGTTTAGAACCGCCGTGAGCAACGACACTGCCACCTTACTCGGAGTCCTCGTCCACGTCCTCGACCTTGTCCTTGTCCCTCTTCCTCTTGGCCGATACTTCTTTGCTTGAACCGCCAACTTGGCTGTTGCTCTTCATCCAACCCTTGGAGATATTGAAACAAAGGTAGCCATCCATTGCAGCGTAGTGGATGTGGTCTATATCTAGTACATTCCGCTGCCATGCATGACGATGAAACGTGTAATGAGGTTTCTCCAGTTTGCGGTACGAAGGATGAACCATGGCTCCTGCCAGGGTCAGCATTGAGGGCTAACGAGAGGGCACCAGCCGATTCTTCTGGAGGTCGAAGGGGTTGCCTACAACGAGGCCTATCCGACGCAGGACTTCTTTGTCATTCTTAAAGTCTATAGTAACGAATTTGACTGTTTTGTCATTCTTAAAATCCTGGCACTCAACGTCGGCATTGCATATGTGGTAGACCAAGCAAACGTTATGTACGCAAACCTGGATCATGGCGGGCTTCTTCCTCTCTTCATCCTTTAGATCCTTCTCTTGTCCCACGACTGTGGTGTACTCAACATCTAGCCCAGCGACCCCTCATCATGTGAGTTTTCGAACATGCGTCTGAAGCGAGAAAGGCATCCTTTCACCATCACGGAAGTACGGGTGTAGATGATGTCGAACTCATCACCGGTGATGGTTCTAACCTTGTACTCACCGCCGATCGGGGAGATTTGGGACGCCATGGATTTGGGAGGAGGGTTAGGATTAGTGGAACTGCCGTATTGTGAATGGACGGGGCGACTAGGAGCGAACCGCCGTAGTATTAAAGGACGTGCGGGAAAGAGTAGGAGCGAACTGCCAGGTGCGAACGGCAGGGTAGTGGCTTTCCATTCTCCCATGATACGGGCTTCCGAGAGCCCTTGGATTTGAGATCGAACGGTTATATGGCGTGATTCTGGACCTACGGGTGAATATCCTCTCCTGGAGGGTTATTCTTAAATATTTCAGCAACTTAGCATGCAACCATTTGATCTCAGATCCAAGGGCTGCCAGCAGCCCGTATCATGGTCGCTCCTACCACAACCGTCGCGTCGCTCGCATGGTCGCTCCCTTGGAGATTTAACACGGTGCGTTAGGCTATCTGATGTTGGCATGTCATACATAGTCATCACTTAGTCACTCATACTACAACAAGGTTGGCTATAAGGTTGGCTATAAGTGTATTTTTTTACTCCTCTCTATCTCTTTCTTCGTACTCCCTCCGTCCCATAATATAAGAATGTTTTTGACACCAGCTAGTGTAGTGTCAAAAACATTCTTATATAATGGGACACAGGGAGTACTAGTATTTATTGCATTTGCCAAGGAGTGACCTCTTCCAATGAAATGGTGTTGGTAAGTTTGCTTCATTTAATTAGCTGTAGACTCAAAATTGTCTTTTCACCTAGGTACACGCGCTTAGCACCGTTTCTTCCTTGGGTCACCAAACTAGTCTCTCTCTTCTTGATTAACTTGCCACATCAGACTTTATGCATATGTGGCAAGCTTAAGCACCTGTAGGAGCAAGTAAGTACAATAGTGCGCTTTGCCGCTTTACATGGCATTTTTGCATATGTGGAGGAAAGAGAGGCAAGGAAAAAGTGGAGAAGTGGGCTCTCATGCAAGAGCCAACCTCTACTACTACATGGTGGAGCATTGGGAGAGGCACCTGTATGCCGGTCGTAGCGCGGCAGTTAAAATGATAATGGCAAGTCAAATCACGGGGCCCCACCTGTCCAGCAGTAACTCGCTGTCAGATCACACAGCCCTACATTTGTAGCAGCCTACTCCCTCGTCTTCTCGCATCTCTGTCGAACCGACTAGGCTGAACTGTCTCGCCGCCTACCGGGCAGGAAAAGCCCCGCCCACGACTTTTAAATAGTATACAATATACTAATTTTGTATCCATAGATTGCGCCCGCGCCATGGAGCAAAGCGTCTAGAAAACGGCGGTACACATGTACGGAGTATACAACACGCACGTCGCGTTCGCGTCGCACCCCAGACGGTCGGTCGGTCTGGCACGCTGCTCTCCGAATGGAACGCGCGTCATATTGCGTTCGCACACACATGTGGGACGACAATTGAGAACCGACCATAGGCACACTCCCCGGCCCTGCAAGTCGGGTGACTTAATAGAAGAGGGAGACGAGCAATAGTACTAGAGAAGTATTGTATTATGTTGGTGCCTGGACGATCCCTGCAAGACACGGAAGATCAGTTCTTCCATGCATGTGACCAAACTCCAGCAGACACGCCTGGATTGGCTATCGTCTACATATCGTGCAGGCTGCGTTGTACATGGCTGTAGTTGTGGTGAGAAATCTAAAAAAAGGTTTCTTGTCATCTCGCAAAATTATGTGTCATGTGCTTCGGATCACTATGAGGGTTAAACAGCGACAACTGCGTTGGGCTAGTCATTGGGGGCACATGCACGAACAGTGACTACTCGACTGCCATCTAGGTCAAGCCGGCTATGTTAATTAGACATCTATCGACGGACCCCTTTTCTACTAGTTTATCTTTAATTTGAGATTTGTTCCTCGTCTAGTTTGTCCGTCGGGATTCATGTTGTCTCCTTTGGGCAGTGAGGTTATGATTTCTTGTCATGTGGCATTTTTTCGTGTTATATGTTATAATCCGGTGCTTGAGATCAAAATGACGACAACTGCGCCTCCGAGCCACGTGCATGAAGACTTCTCGACAGTCATTGACGAGGTCAAGCCAGCTCCGGTAGACAAAAGAAAACTATAAGTACTACTCCACTATATAGGCAAGAGCCTCCGCGCTTGCTTGCTAGTGTTGCTCTCTTCACACCGTCTCGGCCTCTCCAGATCTAAACACGATAGTGGTGGCCACTCTCTCTCTCTCTCTCTCTCTCTCTCTCTCTCTCTCTCTCTCTCTCTCTCTCTCTCTCTATGCTCACCGCTAGTCACAGATCCAGCCGGATCCTCTCCGCCGGGGAAGGTGAGAAGGTGCAACGTTCACGCGGTTGTCCTCGGCGATGGCTCTTACCCACTGCTGGGCGCGTCCCGATCAGCCTGCCTTGTCGTTCTCTCCCAAGCATCACTTGCAAGGGAGGGGCTCCGACCTCTTCTTCCTTGCTGCCGTAGTGTGGGCAGATCCGGCCTCCCACCACCCACCTAGCGACATCCCGGCGACCATCAGGCATAACTTCATTCGAAACCGGCCTTGCTCTACTTCCCGAGCTCCTGACGTCGCTGCATTTGTAACTTTTACTATTTCTCAGGCCCCCTCGTAGATAGGATCGATCGACTGTTCGAAAACCACCTAATTTTTTTACGTTTAAGAGGTAAAACTAGTTCATGCACTCGAATCTAGTACTACTTGGTTCAAACAAGGAAGAAAGGGGGTGGGGGTGGGGGATGATTTGTTACCTGAATCTAGGACTTGATCGAAAGAGGAAATAATGGGGGCGAAAAGTAGCAGAGACTGGCTATCCATCTGGTCTCTAGGTCTAATAGGGAAATAAATGGAAACGCAGTACAAACTCAATATAAAAAAAGGAAAGAAAGTGGGGACTGGGGGACAAGTCAACAGAGTAAGTCCAGCACTAGATTTGCTAGCCTCACACAGTATAAGGTGGCTATACCGAACAAAAATGGGACCAACCCAGATATCCTGTTCTGATGTTTGTTGCCCCGAGCCACTCTTATGTAATGCCACTGGTAAAATGTAGCAGTCACACTGTTAAAACTAAGGACACGTTAAACCAATGTTGTTTTCAATGTAATGCCTCCATTAATATGAATCAATGCCACTTCTTTACATGTCCTGCTAAAATTTCCCATTAAGATAAGTTGGTTCTTTTCGTTAGAAATGCAACTGTCCTGGTCCGCCGACTCTCCCGTGCCCAAGGTAATGTCGTATTAAACGGTTGTCATAGTTAATCCTGATGCCCACACTAATATCTAGCAATGCCACTGCTTTAGAAATTGCTACTGTCCTTGTAGGATTGCCATTCAGATAAGGAACATGCTTCTTTTCATTTGATGCATGTTTCATCACTTGTTACTTGTTAGTCACCCTCCTTTCCACCTTTTTTGTGCAAACAGAGATATACATTTCACGCTTAATCTTAGTTGAACTGCACAAATGATATCCAAATTATAGTTGAGCATTCCAGGAGCTTCACAACCAACCTTGATGTTGCTCAATTTTATTGCAACTAATGAAGAAGAAGCTCTGTGGGTTTCATTTTCTGATTGAAATGGTACCGGGGCTGGAGCCCTTTTCTTAAAATTTTTTGAAGAAGAAGCTGCTAGCTCACGGGACATTGCTTCATTTTAGGTGAACTGCACCAAAAGGTCCCATGAATTGAATCATCCATGTTGGTGACTGAAAGAGCCAGCTTCAGCATCGCAGTCTAAGCACCCCCAGCCTCCATCCTTGCGATGCATGGTACACCTCGTTTGCCACCTGCTCGACCCTAGTGTCACTGATAAAATGAAGTAATAATACAGTTAAAATAGAGCGAGTGTCATCAACTAGTCCCATTGTTAATGTTTAAGCGTTTCTGCAAACTGGGGTGCTTAATTTTAGTTGATATGTACAAAAATAGAGATTCGAATGTCTCAAGGCGCCTCCTTGTACTACTGTTGTACACTGATGTTCATCACTGGCAGAAGGTGTATCTGGGAGACTTGGGACGATGTCCAGTATGAGGCGTACCGTATGAGGTGTCGCAGGGCCCATGTCGTCCTCGCAGCATGGCATACTATGATACTATCGCAATATTTTCTTCTATTTATTTTGTGTATTTCATCAACTAGTGCCACTATAATGTAATCATGCTTTTTCATTATCTGTGCAAACAGGGTTATTCAGCTGCATTTTGGTGGAACTGCACAAATGTATGTATGGAACCGGCATGTATGCAGAGTGCAAGGTGTGCCAAGTAAAAATTACCAACACCAACCATGTTGCATGCACACATTGGCATCCACCACAACCAGTGGGATGTGTGGCGCTCTATGTGGACGGATCTTTCTCGGCAGCAAATCCTCTAACCAAATACTAGTAGCTTATATTGGCAGTTTTCTAGGGAGTACTCTTTTCTGAAAGAAGCACCAATCTATTTTTCTTTATTTGTACACTGTGTCACAACTTTGACCCAAAGGTCCGGAGCTATTTTAGGGTGATTGGCGTAGTACTCGGAGACTGATTGTAGGCATGATTTTCATTAGCTGTCACACTGATTGTAAGCATGAGCAGGTGGAAGATTAGGTTAGTGCGAAGCTTACCTTAAACCCTACCGCCGCCGTTGAAACGAGGCGAGTGTCGAGGGAACCTTGGAGAACGTCGGGGAAGCGACGTCGCGCCATCCGACCTCCTCTTGTGGTGGGAGAACGAATACTCCTGTGGCTCCGGCTGGCTCTGCACCCTCACGAATGGCACACCATACTCGATCGATTCGTTATCCTCTACGTGCTCGACCTTCGACCTGTACGCCCACCACCTCCGCCTGACTGTCGCCCCGGGCGAATCTGTCTGCTCCATTGCCCATAGGAGATACTCGATGAACTCGAAGGACTGCGGCGTGACTGCCACCGAGGAGTACATGTACATCGCCACCCTCATTGCCGCCGTCTCGCTCTTTCTCATACATTGCCACATGGCCCGCACCGTCCTCAAAATCTCCCACTCATTGTCAAACCAACTAAGGATCTCCTTCAACCTGGCTAACTTTGCCTGGTCGCCACCGGCGATCTGCCTGATTCGTTGCTGCATCCTCTCCATAGATGTCATTCTAAGTGGTCCGGTGTTAGCTTTGGAATATGGGAGGAGAGACGGTGGTCTTGCAATAGAGAAGAGGGAGATGAGAGGAGGAGGGGAGGAGGTGGTTTTGCAATGGAGAGAAGATCAGAAGAGGGAGAGGCGAGATGGTGGTTTTGGAATGGATATGATGGAGAGGAGAGGAGGTGCTTTTGGAATGGAGATGATGGAGAGGAGAGGAGGTGGTTTTGCAATGGAGAAGATCAGAAGAGGGAGAGGCGAGATGGTGGTTTTGGAATGGAGAAGATGGAGAGGAGAGGAGGTGGTTTTGCAATGGAGAAGATCAGAAGAGGGAGAGGCGTGACGGTGGTTTTGGAATGGAGATGATGGAGAGGAGAGGAGGTGGTTTTGCAATGGAGAGGAGGGAGAGGAGCGTGCGGCAGCGATTTAGGATTGGGCGAGAGGGCCGGTGCGCTGTGACTGGATCAAAATCAAAATCAATTTACCCTTCAATTAAGAAAGCGACCCCACATTAACTAGTCTCCCTTTTATTCTGGGTCATAATTGACCATGATTTTCGCACATAAAATATATGTTATACGTTGCAAAAATAATATAATTTGAAAGTACATTCAGATACGAACAAAACGATACAATTTTTGGTGACATGCATTCACATTTTTCTTGTCACATACAGTGCATGGTCAAACTTTGACCCAAAATACGCAAAACAACAAAAAAATACTTCCAAGACGAGCACCGCTCTTCCGCTCTTCTCCTGTTCAAATCTAAATCCACCGCCGCTCCTCTCCTATTCCAATCTAAATCCAGCGCCACTCCTCTCCTCTTCCATTTCAAAACCACCGCCCCTCCTCCCCTGTTCCAGTCCAAAACCAGCGTCGCTCCTCTCCCGTTCTAATCCAAAACCAGCACCGCTCCTCTCCGCTTCCATTCAAAAACCACCGCCGGCGAGTGAAGGTGCTGTGGAGAAGTAGATCGATAGAGGAGTACAACCGATACATGAGGATCACAGACGGCGACCCTGTGAAGCTAGCTAGGATGTTGGAGATACAGTATTGGTTTGACAACAAGGACCAACTAGCGGCGATGGCGACATCCATGGCCAAATATCTGCAACAGAGCGAAAAGGCGGCGATACTCCCGGAGGGAGTCGCGCCGGAGTACATAGAGCTGCTCCTCTGGGCCATGGAGCAAACAGATTCACCGAATCCGATCGTGAGGGAGCGGTGGTGGGAGTATCGATCCCAGATGGAGCATCCACCAGAGATTGAAGGATCGAGCATCTACAGGGTGCCGTTTGTGAGGGTGTCCTGCCAGAGCGAGCCGGTGGAGTCTTCGTCGACCGAACCCAACTGCAAGAGGAGAAAAGCAGTTGGCCTGACGACGCTTCCCCGCCATCGTCTCCCTCGTCGTTCACATCGTCTCATGGGGCGGCTGTCTGCCGCCGAGGAATAGGAGGGGACTGCCCCCCAGCCCAATAGTCGGGCAGGTTGTGAATTGTTAGCAGGAGCTTAGGGTTGTCAGTATTTGTAGGTTGTGAATTCTGTTTTGTGTTGTGTATTTTGAGAGTACTTTCAGATATGAATGTCTTTTGAATTTCAACTTTGCAGTATTGAGCATATGAAGAATTTTATGAATTCTAGAGATCTATTTTTAGCACTTAAAAAATTGTAGTTTCATAGGAGTATAAAAGTGCAGACGAGAAGAAACTGCAAGTTTCAGTTTCAGATAAGAAACTGCAACTTTCAGAGGCAGAGCATTTATATTAACACGGCCTTTTCAAAGAGAGTTAACATCATGTTGGAAGTTTTATTCGTGGTCGAAAATGGAACTACCAGCCAGTTAAGATAATGCTGATCAACATTCATGCATAGCACATCTTCATATGATGCACAGTCAAAATGCCCACACAATGTTGAGTGTGCGAAACACAGAGAAAACTAGGGGCAGAGTTTTGGCAAGTGTTGGACGTGGTTTTGGGCTGCCCCGTCTAGGCTTTCATTTTTAACATGCGTAGCCCACGACCTCGGATGGGAGGGCCTGTTTGTATTTTCTTAGGGCCGTCATGTATCGACCGGCCTATGGACCTCCCATCCGAGGTTTTATTTTTGGCAGCCCAATTTATGTATTTTTTTTGAAGAAAATGCAGCGGTCTGTTCTATTTTTCTATATAAGAATAGGAACGCCAGGTACAACTTATGTTTCCCTTTTAACTATATTATATATATTTAAATTATTTTATATGTTATTATATATTATTTTTATTATCATCATATATTTAACAGATACTTACATATGTAAGAAAACAATATCCACATCTTATTAACTTATAAAAATAATTTCTTAACAAATAAAATCCTGGATTGTTTTGGCACGAAAATCCTAGTGATTGTGTACAAAAGCTTGGTAAGATTTAAGGACGAATGTAATAATATCACTTATTATTTAAATATATTTATAACAAAATGCTCAGCCTTTTTTATTTTTTGATAATATTGCTGGCCCAACCCAACATTATAATTAGAATCAGCCCAGCGAAATTGTGTATCTAGATAAAGTGCAAATGGCCTGTAATTTTTAGGAAATAAAATAAATGGGCCGCATGAAAGCTACATTAATTGTTCACCCAGCCCAGCTAATGGCTGTAATTCAAAAAAAGAACATCAAATTGACTGTAAATTCTACCGCGCAAAAAAAGACTGTAAATTCCGAAAAATGGGTTGAATACGTGCCACATTTTTGGAGGCTGAAATGTGGGCCAATAGGTCGAAGCCAACGCAAGTCATTGTAAATTTAGTCAACAAATGATTAGCCATTGGATTTACATCCAACGGCCGGCATCCATCTTCAATCTCTCGTCTTCTTCCTCCAGCGCCGCCGGGACCACCTCCCGCCTCCTGCTGCTAGCAGCTCTGCTTAGCATGCTTCGCTATGAAGCACTACTCCACCGTTGGCCAGGCCATCCCTCCAACCCTCCACACCTCCTGTTCTTCTCCACCGACTGCCGAACCACACTGCACTAGAACCAGTTAACCCTCGTACACCTCTCTGTCTGCGACTCTACTCCCGCATCTTCCCATCTCTGGCTCGTTGTTGTCCGGGGCCTCACCGTCGTCCACCACCTTGGATGCGCTCGACGCGACGTGGTCAACATGGTCAACAAACGACACCATCGAAAGTAGGCTGTGCGTGGAGAGGCTGACAGCTGGCTCCACGGCCGCACACAAGGAAATGCCTCCTTATTACGCGCAAAATAATGATTCCTCCACCTGACATCTGGGACCCACCAGAAGGGCCTTTGTATTTCATGAAAAAAACATGCCCCCCGCTGACTTGTTGGACCCATCAGCTATCTTCGCACGCAAGGAAGTGCCTCCTTATTACGCACAAAAAATGAATACTCCCCCTGCCAACTGGAACCCAGCATACTGGGACGCTGACTTGTGGGCCTACCAAGTTGACGGGGACGGAGAGATTTGTCAACTTAGTCAATATGAACGATTCTAGCTCCTGTTACCGTACGATGTTCGTCCAACGGTTGTAGTGCTTCTTCAACCTCTGGTCTTCTTGCTCCAGCCGCCCAAACCAGCGCCGGTTGTGCCACGTGCTCCTGCCTCCCGTGGCCGGCTGTGATGCCGCGGAGGCCTCACCGCCCCTACTACTCCCACTGCTGGCCAGGCCATCCCTCTACTCACCCACACCCCCTGTTAATCTATGGCGACAACAGCCTCACACCGCAGCCGAGCCAGTGAACCCTCGTACTCCTCTTCGCGTGGGCATCCACTGTTGCATCTTCCCCGGCTCCGAGTCGTCCCCTTCCTAGGCCTCGCCGTCATCCACCGTCGTGGTGCTCTCGGCGCGGCGTGGTCAACGTGGTCAAGGAACGACATCCATCGGACGTGGACTGTATGTGGAGAGGCTGACAGCTGGGTCCACGGCCGCAGCAAGGAAGTGCCTCCTTATTACGCGGAAAATAATGATTCCTCCACCTGACAGCGGGGCCCACCGGACAAGCCGCCGTATTTTGTGAAGAAAAGTTTCCCCCTGACTGCTGGGACCCACCAGCTACATCTTCACACGCAAGGAAGTGCGTCCGGGCAAAAAAATAACAATTCGCCCCCCTGACTGCTGGGACCCACCAGCTACATCTTCGCACGCAAGGAAGTGCGTCCAGGCAAAAAAAACGATTCGCCCCCCTGACTGCTGGGACCCGCCAGCTACATCTTCGCACGCAAAGGAAGTGCATCCGAGCAAAAAAAAACGATTCGCCCCTCTGACTGCTGGGACCCACCAGCTACATTTTCGCACGCAAGGAACTGCCTGACAGTCGGGACCCACCTGGTCGAAGCGTACATAGCGTTGTCATTCTGGTCGCGAACTTTTACGTACATATATACTGGTCGATGTAGAGGCGAGCATGTGTCGTAGTAGAGGCGTGTACGTGTCGTAGTAGAGGCGTGCATGTAGCATGGACACGTATGTACAGCGGCCAGGGTGCAAGAAAGAAAATACGGCCATGTATGTGTACATACAGGTGGGGTCTCATACGCCTAGTCGCGCATACGTACGGCGAGGGCTCGTGTTCATGGGGAGGCAACGGAATGCGTCATGTTCATGGGGAGGCAACGGAATGCTCGTGTTCATGGGGAGGCAACGGAATGCGTCGTGTTCATGGGGAGGCAACGGAATGCGTTGTGTTCATCGGGAGGCAACGGAACGCGTGGGAGCCAACCAGCTTGGACGGAACAGGCGATGGAAACGAGGCCTGACGTACCGCAGAACGGAGGAAACGGACCTCCTATGGTCGAAACGGGGGTCCTGTTGATCGGGAGGGGTGTGGCGTACCGCCAAACGGACAAAACGGACCTCCTACGGTCGAAATGGGGGTCCTGTTGATCGGGAGGGGTGTGGCGTACCGCAAAACGGACGAAACGGACCTCCTACGGTCGAAAAGGGGGTCCTGTTCATCAGGAGGGGTATGGCGTACCGCAAACGGGACTCCACGGGATACTGTTCATCTCCACCGTCGACTTCCTCCAGCCTCCACGGGCTACCGTCGACCTCCTCCAGCCTCCACAGGCTCCTATTCATCGAGCCTCCACCGCGCGCTACTCCATCGGCTACTGTTCAACCATCCCTCCACGGGCACCCCTCCATCGTCTACTGCTCATCCAGCCCTCCACACCATGGGGTCCTGTTCAACCACCCCTCCATGGACACCCCTCCACCGTCTACTGTTCATCCAGCCCTCCACACCAAGGGTTCCTGTTCATCCAGAGGCAACGCCACTGCTCACTGTTCATCCAAACCCCCCGCAATGCTCACTGTTCATCCCAGAGGCAGCATCGATCGGCTTCAGTTAGCAGCAGTAGCGAAGGAATCGCTCCATCGGGTTCAGTTAGTAGCCATTGATCGATCGCTCGGGTCCAGTAATGCGTAGCCTGCAGTGCAATCGGTCGGGTTCAGTTAGAGCCCAACGCCTCGTTCGACTTCAATTAGAGCCAATGCCTCGCAAACACACGCGTACGTACGAGAGAAAGGCGCATCGCTCCGCCCCCGACTGCCCACTGTAACCGGCTCCCCAAAAGTTTCCTCCCCCTCGCTTCTACCATGGTTTTTTCCATCATGGACGACCCAAAGAATGTCATGCAGCTGCGTCTCCGGCCCGCCCAGGATGAAAAGCCTATTTTCTGTCATGATTTTTTGTCATAGAAGTAGGAGCCCACCACATCTATGATGATACCGGGTTTTGTCACAATTATCGTCATAGAAGTGTCATATGTATGACAGAAAAATATTTCATTCGGCCCAAAATGTCACAGATGTGTCTTTTTTTTGTAGTGACGGCCACAACCTGAGGTCCTTCCGGAGTCGGTTGCCCTGCGGCAGGATCGGCATCCATGGCAATATCTTTGCCAGTGGCTCTGGGGAGCTCGATGGGGAAGTACTTGCCGGGATCTAGCTTCCTCCGCTTGCTCTGCCCGGTCAATGGCTCAACGGATGGTTGGGTTAACCAAAGCACAAAAGTACCTGGTTCCACAGGTAGCTTGAGGGCAGCGCGCTTTGACAGGTAATCGGTGATATCGTTCTCCGCTCGAGGGACATGTTCCTCTTGTATACCATCAAAGCGCTCCTCTAGTTTCCTCACCTCATCTACGTAAGCTTCCATCAACGGGCTTTGATAATCTTTGTTGACCTGCCTGACCACGAGCTGTGAGTCGCCCCTGACGATGAGCTTCTTAACTCTGAGGTCTGCCGCGATCCTGAGACCGGCAAGCAAACCCTCGTACTCGGCGGTGTTGTTGGTCGACATCTCCCTGGGGAAATGCATCTGGACGACATACTTGAGGTGCTCTGCGGTGGGTGCGACAAGCGGCACATCAGCATCGGTGCCTTGCATCGAGAAGGCAGCATCGAAGTACATGATCCAGTTACAGCTTGCTTCCTTTCCGGGGAGAGTGGTCTCTTGTACCTCTTCCTCGGGCATCGAGGTCCATTCCACAACAAAATCCGCCAAGACTCTGCTCTGAATCGTCGAGGTGCTTTCAAACTTCAAACCAAAACTCGACAGCTCCAGGGCCCATTCCACGATCCTCCCCATTGCACCTGGGTTGTGTAGTATCCATTGCAATGGGAGGCGGGTGACCACCATGATCTCATGCACCTGGTAGTAGTGGTGCAGCTTCCTCGAGGCCATAAGGAGGTCGAAGAGCAGCTTTTGCACACCTGAGTACCTCGACCTAGCCCCCTGCAAGAGGGAGCTGACGAAGTACACTGGGTGCTGCACCATTTTCTTTTTCTGCGCCTCTTCACCCGGTCGTGTGGGTCCTGTCGTGCTGGCGCCGACCTCTGTCGGGGACTCGATCTTGTCGGGATCGAGCTCTACCGGAGAGGGTTTTGGTTTGCCTTCTGTTGGCTCTGCCGCTGTTGCTGCCTTCTCGTCAACCTCTTCTGCGCCACTAGTGCGGCACTCACCACTTGATTTGTTGCCACTAGGTAAAGTAGAAACGGTTCTTGTGGTTTGGGCGCAACCAACACTGGGGTAGAAGAGAGGTATTTCTTCAAATCTTGTAGCGCTGCATCAGCTTCTGGGGTCCACTCCACCGGCCCTGCCTTCTTCAAGATCTTGAAGAAAGGAAGGGCACGCTCCACGGACTTGGAGATGAACCGGCTCATGTCAGCAACGCAGCTAGTGAGCCGACGCACGTCCTTGATCTGCTTGGGTGCCTCAATCTGCTCGATGGCCTTGATCTTATCTGGGTTTGCTTCAATCCCGTGCTGGGACACAAAGAACCCGAGAAGCTTGCCCGACGGGACACCAAAGACACACTTCTTAGGGTTCAATTTGAGGTTGATCTTGCGCAGGTTCCCGAATGTTTCCTCCAGATCTTGCACAAGCGTTGCTTTGTCCTTGGTTTTGACCACTATGTCGTCCATATAAGCTTCCATATTTATATGTAGCTGGGGTTCAACACCAATTTGGACTGCTCTTGCAAAGGTCGAGCCAGCACTCTTCAACCCGAAAGGCATTCGTAAAAAGCAGTACATACCACATGGGGTGATGAATGCTGTCTTTTCCTCGTCTTCCTTTGCCATGAAGATCTGGTGGTATCCCGAGTAGGCATTAAGGAATGATAACAGGTCACATCCAGCCGTGGAGTCAACAATCTGGTCGATGCGCGATAACGGGAAGGGATCCTTTGGACATGCCTTATTGATGTCTGTGTATTCAATACGTAGCCTCCACTTCCCATTTGCCTTGCGCACCACCACCGGATTGGCCAACCACGTTGGATGGAGTACCCCCCTCACCAAGCCTGCCGCCTCTAGCTTTCTGATTTCCTCGTGATGAACTCTTGTCTTTCCAGAGCTTGCTTCCTGACCTTCTGCTTGACGGGCCACGCATGAGGACAGATAGCAAGGTGGTGCTCCATTACCTCCCTGGGAACACCAGGGATGTCGGAGGCTTGCCATGCAAACACATCGACATTCGCCCACAGGAAGGTGACGAGCTCGCTTTCCTATTTGCCGTCAAGGGTGGAGCTTATGGTGAATGCTCCCCCTGTGCCATCCTCCTTGACGGGCACTTTCTTAGTCTCTGGTGGTGCATCTCTAGACTTCTTGCTCTTGCCGGAGGAACTCTCTGGCACGTTCTCAATGGAAGCGCGACACCCCGAAGAGGTGCACTTGCCGGAGTGGGTGCGAGGGATCTCGTCGGTCTTCTTCTCCTCCAGGGCTCCATCGGCAGGAGCAGGTGCCTTAGCGGCAGCTGCTGCAACTGCTTCCCGGTAGAGTTGGTTGGTGCAGATCAGTGCATCTTTCTTGTCGAAGGGGACGGTGATGATGTTCATCGGCCCGGGCATCTTCAGCATGTTATAGGCGTAGTGTGAAGCCGCCATGAACTTGGCTAGCACCGGGCGGCCGAGAATCCCGTTGTAAGGCAGGGGGATCTCGGCCACGTCGAAGACAATCCTCTCTGTCATGTGGTTCAGCTCGCCTTCGAACGTCACGGGCAGCGTGATCTTCCCCTTCGGCTGGTGAGGGAGTCCTGGACTAGGGGGTGTCTGGATAGCTGAACTATCATCATCGGACGGACTCCAAGACTATGAAGATACAAGATTGAAGACTTCGTCCCGTGTACGGATGGGACTTTCCTTGACGTGGAAGGCAAGCTTGGCGATACGGATATGTAGATCTCCTACCATTGTAACCGACTCTGTGTAACCCTAGCCCTCTCCAGTGTCTATATAAACCGGAGGGTTTTAGTCCATAGGACGAACAACAATCATACCATAGGCTAGCTTCTAGGGTTTAGCCTCCTTGATCTCGTGGTAGATCTACTCTTCTACTACCCATATCATCAATATTAATCAAGCAGGACGTAGGGTTTTACCTCCATCGAGAGGGCCCGAACCTGGGTAAAACATAATGCCTCTTGTGTCCTGTTACCATCCGCCTAGACGCACAATTTGGGACCCCCTACCCGAGATCCGCCGGTTTTGACACCGACATTGGTGCTTGAATTGAGAGTTCCCCTGTGTCATCGCTCATAGGCCCGATGGCTCCTTCGATCATCAACAACAACGCGGTCCAGGGTGAGACTTTTCTTCCCGGACAGATCTTTGTATTCGGCGGCTTTGCACTGCGGGCCAATTCGCTTGACCATCTGGAGCAGATCGAAAGCTACGCCCCTGGCCATTAGGTCAGATTTGGAAGTTTGAACTTCACAGCCGACATCCGCGGAAACTTGATCTTCGACGGATTCGAGCCATAGCCGAGCGCGCCGCACTGTCACGATGTGCATGACCTAGCTCTGCCGCCGGATAGTGCCCTGGAGGCCGCACAAGAGTCCGCTCCGACCCTTAACTCAGAACCGACTGCGCCGATCGAGGATGGGTGCCTAGACACCACCTCGGGGGCTACTACCTCTACGGTGATAGAGCCGAATACCGACCCTATCCCTTGTGAAGCTCGTGACTCCGAAGTGCCGGACTCCTCACCGGACTCCGAACCTCCCGCGCCTCTACCAATTGAATCCGATTGGGCACCGATCATGGAGTTCACCGCTACAGACATCTTTCAGCACTCGCCTTTTGGCGACATCCTTAACTCACTAAAGTATCTCTCATTATCAGGAGAGCCCTGGCCGGACCATGGTCAGGACGGTTGGGACGCGGACGACGAAGAAATTCAAAGCCCACCCACCACCCACTTTGTATCCACTGTCGACGACCTAACCGACATGCTAGACTTCGACTCCAAAGACATCGACGGTATGGACGACGATGCCAGAGACGACCAAGAACCAGCGCCTACGGGGCACTGGAAAGCCACCTTGTCATAAGACATATACATGGTGGACATCCCAAAGGATGGGAACGGCGATGGAACAACGGAGGAAGACCCCTCCAAGAAACAGCCTAAGCACCAGCGTCAGCGGCGCCGCTCTAAATCCCGCCACAGTAAGAATGGAGATTCCGGCACCGGAGACAACAACACCCTGGATAGTGACGAAGACAACCCCCTCCAGCAAGATTCAGCTTAGGAGGAGGGAGAAGCCAGCCCTCATGAGAGAGCGGCAGACAAGGAGGTAGAAGACGATAATTACATGCCTCCCTCTGAAGACAAGGCAAGCCTCGATGACGACGAATTTGTCGTGCCTGAGGATCCCGTGGAATAAGAGAGTTTTAAACACAGGCTCATGGCCACGGCAAGTAGCCTCAAGAAAAAGCAGCAACAACTTAGAGCTGACCAATATCTGCTAGGCGACAGATGGACGAAGTCCTTGCGGCCGAAGAGTACGAACTCGAACGCCCCTCCAAAAGCTACCCCAAACGCAAGCTGCTGCCCCGATTAGAGGAGGAAGCATACAAACCCACATCACCAGTGCACAATACGGCCGACCGGCCACCTCGTGGCTGCGACAGAGAGGCCTCCAGGCCCTCCACTAAAGCCGTACCCCAACATCGCTCGAAAAGTACAAAGCCACGAGGGAATGCGCCGGACTTGCGAGACATATTGGAGGATAAGGCAAGACAATCAAGATCGATCTACGGATCGCGTGGGCCCCACAATACGCGACGATGACCGTCGCGCCGGATACAGCAACTCCGGCCGGGCCGAACACAGTAGACAAAGCTCGCTTGAGCTACATCGTGATATAGCCCAATATAGAGGCGCCGCACACCCACTATGCTTCACAGATGAAGTAATGGATCATCAAATCCCCGAAGGGTTCAAACCCGTGAAACATTGAATCCCACGATGGCACAACAGACCCCGCGGTTTGGATCGAAGACTATCTCCTTCATATCCACATGGCCCGCGGTGATGATCTTCATGCCATCAAATACCTCCCGCTCAAGCTTAAAGGACCAGCTCGGCATTGGCTTAACAGCTTGCTAGGAGAATCAATTGGGTGTTGGGAGGACCTGGAAGCCGCATTCCTTGATAACTTCCAGGGCACATATGTGCGACCACCAGACGCTGATGACCTAAGCCACATAATTCAGCAGCCAGACGAATCGGCCAGACAATTCTGGACACGGTTCTTAACCAAGAAAAATCAAATCGTCGACTGTACGGATGCAGAGGCCCTTGCAGCCTTCAAGCATAACATCCATGATGAGTGGCTTGCCCGGCACGTAGGACAGGAAAAGCCAAAATCCATGGCAGCCCTCACATCACTCATGACCCGCTTCTGCGTGGGAGAGGACAGCTGGCTAGCCCGCAGTAACAACCTCAACAAAAATTCTGGCAGTCCGGATAGCAAGGACCGTAATGACAGGTCGCGTCGCAACAAGCACAAACGCCGCATTAATGGCGATAATACCGAGGATACGGCAGTCAATGCCGGATTCAGAGGCTCCAAACCCGGTCAGCGGAAAAAGCCATTCAAAAGAACTACTCCAGATCCGTCCAACTTGGACCAAACACTCAACCGCTCATGCCAGATACACGGCACCCCTGAAAAGCCAGCTAATCACACCAACAGGGATTGTATGGTATTCAAGCAGGCAGGAAAGTTAATTGCTGAAAACAATGACAAGGGGCTGCATAGCGATGACGAGGAAGAGACTCGGCCGCCGAACAATAGAGGACAGAATGGTTTCCCCCCACAAGTGCGGACGGTGCACATGACATACGCAACCCACATACCCAAAAGGGAGCGGAAGCGTGCACTCAGGGACGTATATGCGATGAAGCCAGTCGCCCCAAAGTTCAATCCATGGTCCTCCTGCCCGATCACTTTTGATCGAAGGGACCACCCCACCAGCATCCGCCATGGCGGATTCGCTGCGTTGGTTTTAGACCAAATCGTCGACGGGTTTCACCTCACTAGAGTCCTGATGGACGGCGGCAGTAGCCTGAACCTGCTTTACCAGGATACAGTGCGCAAGATGGGCATAGACCCCTCAAGTATTAAACCCACAAAGACGACTTCAAAGGCGTCATACCAGGTGTAGATGCCAATTGTACAGGCTCAGTGACACTGGAAGTGATATTCGGATCCCTGGATAACTTCCGAAGCGAGGAGTTAATCTTCGACATAGTCCCGTTCCGCAGCGCTATCATGCACTTCTCGGACGAACCGCATTTGCAAAGTTCAATGCGGTGCCGCACTACGCATATCTCAAGCTCAAGATGCTAGGACCTCGAGGAGTCATCACGGTCAACGGAAACACGGAACTCTCTCTCCGAACGGAGGAGCATACAGCAGCTCTCGCGGCAGAAGTGCAGAATAGCCTCTTAAGGCAATTCTCGAGTCCGACCATTAAGCGACCGGACAACGCCAAGCGCGCCCAGAGTAACCTACAACAAGACCACCTGGCACGTTCCGAGCACACGTAGCAATGCAGCCCCAACCCCAGCCCTTGCAAAATTGCAAAACCAGTACTCCGCGTACATCACTACGCTTTGAAGATACCATGGGCATAGGGGGAGGGGCACGACCATGGCAGTCCCAGAGTGCGGCTCAACCACACCAAGGGCTCCCAAGTGTGTCATCCTTTTTTCCTATTTTTTTTTATTATCCTCAGGACTCTGTTTACTAGAGGCCCTGTCCGGCAGTAGACCCGCCGAACTCACGATGCAACAGCCAGGGAAGCAGAAAAGCTACGTCGAGTATCCAGGTGGTCTCCATTACGAGCATTATACCTGTTTTATACAACATTCCGTAGCCTACCCCTGGAGGGGGACATGTTAAATAGTCCCACCCCTTGCTTATCGCACTATTTGTATCATTCTGCATTCATTGCAGTATTTTTTGAATAAACAATGCATCACTTTTTGACTATCATTGCATTCCTTTTTATATATATGTTCAATTATGACATGTTGCATCCGTACGCTTTGGTACGGCCAAATACACTAGGGGCTTAAGTTCCCCACATTATGGTGTGATAAGTCCGAACACTTTCACAAGTGCGGCACCCCGAACTTATAGCATTATATGCATCGGCTCCGAATCATGTCTTGGGTCAATAGTTGGGTTTGGCCGGCTTCCATGTTTTGGTACCTTACGTTCCGTTATATCGGCTAAGGTAGCGCTGGGAGAACCACTGCGATTGTGCCCCAGTTGAGCTGGGCGAGCACCTCAGTGGAGAAAGCTAAAACTGATCGTCATGATGGGGCGAGAGCCGGTCGCTGTTCGAGAGGTTTTTTCGAGTCCCTAAAGACTTATGCTGCTTAGAGCGAGGAATCGGCTTTGTCCGGCCCAGGCGTGGATAGTGCCCCGAATTCGGCCTTCCGAACACTAGGGGCTTCGCCGAAATTTAAAATTATAGAATTCTATGGCTAAGTGAGAGTGTTCAAGCATTATAAGTCCGGTTGCCTCGTTCGTCGTGTTGGGCTCCTCCCTAGATGGACCCAAAAATGGGAACAAGAGCGCTCAAGTTTATCCCGAACACCCCAGCACTCGTGGCATGGGGGCTGAAGCCGACGACTTGCCATCTCTCAGATTTGATAAACGGCCGCACAGAAGGTAATATTTTAAATTAACAAGCGTTGCTTAGCGCATATGAAAAAAGTTTTCAGCGCACAGGATAACAAAATGCAAGTCTACTAAAATATTACATCATTGGAGCACTCACCCGCAATAATGCAGGCACCCTTCAGGACACCCTTATAATACATTTCGGGCGTGCGATACTCCTTGCCCGGCAGTGGCGCGTCCATCACAAGCTTCTCAGCGTCCATCTTGCCCCAGTGCACCTTAGCACGGGCAAGGGCCTGACGGGCACCTTCAATGCATGAGGAGCGCTTGATGACTTCAACCCACGGACAAGCATCCACCAGCCGCCGCACCAGGCCGAAGTAGCTCCCAGGCACAGCCTCTTTGGGCCACAGCCGAACTATGAGGCCCATCATGGCCTATTCGGCCACCTTGTGGAGCTCGACCAGCTACTTTAGCTGGTCGCTAAGGGGCACCGGATGTCCGGCCTCAGCATACTGAGACCAGAACACCTTCTCCGTCGAGCTCCCCTCCTCGGCTCTGTAGAAAGCGGCAGCGTCGGACACGCTATGGGGAAGATCTGCGAACGCTCCTGGAGAGCTCTGAATTCGGGTAAATAACAGGTAATTCACTTTTACATGCTTGCTTTGCATGAAGAATGCCTTACCCGCCGCTATTTTCTTCAATGCCTCAATCTCCTGGAGGGCCTTGTGGGCTTCGGCCTTAGCGGCTTTGGCACTCTCAAGAGCCGACGGAAGCTCGGACTCCCGAGTCTTCAAGTCACGCTCCAAACTCTCGTGTTTTTCCATGAGAGCCTGGAGATCTTGCCGTACCTCCGCCACCCGCGCCTCTTGCTTCTCTCGCTCGGTGCGCTCCAAGGCCGCACTGCTTTCGGCCTTGGACACCGCCTCCTTCAGGGTCGCCACCTCGTTAGTGGCCCTTGCAATACCCACGTTATTCCTGTCATTTTTTGCAACCAAATCCTTTTCTATAAGGTACTGCTTTCATAAGGTATTACTTACCTTCCTTGTCCTCGAGCTGCTTCTTGGCAAGGCCGAGCTCGTTCTCGGACCGCTGGAGGCTCTCCTTCAATGCATTGAGCTCCGCAGTCAGTGCGACAGAGGTCAGCAGCGCAGCCTGCATTCCCATATTAACATATTTTTGTTAGACTCCTGCATATATCTTTTTAGATCCTCAGTTCGGCTTTTCTTTCCGAACACCGAACTAAGCATCAGGGGCTACTGTCTATGCGGTACTATTTTACATATCTTAAAACTCTTACCTCAAAGCCTGTTAGAAGGCTGCTGCAGGCTTCGGTCAGCCCACTCTTGGCGAGCTGAACCTTCTGAATCACCGCACTCATGACAGTGCGGTGTTCCTCTTTGATGGAAGCGCCATTGAGCACCTCCAGCAAGTTATCCGATGCCTCCGGTTGGACGGAGGCTGCCGGCATCACAGTCTTGCCCTTCTTACGAAGGGGCCGCCCGCCGGACTCAGGAACCACTGCAGGTTCTGGTGCGGAGTCCGGTCCAAAGTCCAGGAGGTTGCCTTGCGGCACCTCCGGGGCCCCCTCCTCCTGGTGGGTCCCTTTTCGAGATCCCACCTTGGCGTCGTCGCGGGGGGAGGAGGCTGTCGGAAGTGAAGTGCTATCCACATCGGACATACCCAAGGACCCGCTCGATGAAGCGGGAAGATCGTCCTTGGGCGGACTATAGGGTTGTATGCGGCATTAGAAAGACACCATGCGACGAAAAGAAAAGTTATGAGCTATTCGGGAGTCCGGATACTTACGATCTCGCCAGTGGCTTGGCCCTTGAAGGCCAATCCTCGTCGCCATCGCCGGCATTGGCAGAATAGTCCGGAGGAAGGGTTCTTCCCTTCTTGGACCCTCCGGCCTCCCCAGTTGGGGAGGCCTTCCTTTTCTTCCCTTCCCCCGTTGGGGGAGAAGCTTCTTTCTTCTCCTCCTTGTCTTTGCGGAGGAGTCCGCCTCGGAGTCATTGGACAATGAATCCGATAACACCTGGCATCGGGAACTCTTTCGAGTTCCCGCGGCCTTCTTCTTGGCCTTCTTATCCGGCACCACGTGAGGTGCCGGAACCAGCAGCCCCGTTAAGCGGGCGTCCGCTGGGTCTTCTGGCAAAGGAGCTGGACAGTTAGTCTGCCCGGCCTTCTTCAGCCAGTCCTGTCAAAGGAGAGGGAGTTTAGATCCCACATAGAGTCAAACTATGAAAAGCAAGTGTCCCATAAAGGATAACATGGGTTACCTCGTCAGCTGGACGCTGCAAGCTGAATCCGCGATCTTCAGTAGCGGATGCGGGGGCCTCGGCGCCCTTGAACAGCACCTTCCAGGCCTCTTCGTACGTAGTGTTGAAGAGCCTGTTCAAGGTCTGGTGCTGCGCCGGATCGAACTCCCACAAATTGAAAGCCCGTTGTTGGCACGGGAGAATCTGGCGGATGAGCATGACCTGGACTACGTTGACGAGCTTCAGCTTCTTGTTCACTAGCTTTTGGACGCATGCTTGGATTCCGGTCAGCTCTTCCAAATCGCCCCATGTCAAGCCCTTCTCTTTCCAGGAGGTGAGCCGTGTGGGGATGCCAGATCTGAATTCGGGGGCCGCTGCCCATTCAGGGTCACGCGGCTCAGTGATATAGAACCACCCTGATTGCCACCCTTTGATGGTTTCCACGAAGGCGCCTTCGAGCCATGTGACGTTGGGCATCTTGCCCACCATGGCGCCTCCGCACTCCGCTTGGCTGCCCTTCACAACCTTCGGCTTGACATTGAAGGTCTTGAGCCACAAGCCGAAGTGGGGCTGGATGCAGAGGAAGGCCTTGCACACGACGGTAAACACCGAGATGTTGAGGATGAAATTCGGGGCCAGATCATGGAAATCCAGGCCATAATAGAACATGAGCCCCCGGACGAAGGGGTGGAGTGGGAAGCCCAGTCCGCGGAGGAAATGGGGAAGGAATACCACCCTCTCATGGGGCCCGGGGGTGGGGATGAGCTGCCCCTCATCGGGGAGCCGGTGCGCGATATCGCTGGACAAATATCCGGCGCTGCGCAGCTTCTTGATGTGCCCCTCCGTGACGGAGGAGGCCATCCACTTGCCTCCCGCTCCGGACATGGTTGGAGAAGGTTGAGGTGAGATGTGCGGACTTGGGCGCTGGAGCTCGAGTGCGCGGAGATGGATAAGCAAAGGAGGAAGAAGGCGTAGGTAAAAAGGTGGATCCTTATCCCCTTATATATGGGCGGACAGAACCATGCGTCCCCACCGGCCTGGTAAAACTCGCTTATCTCCCAAGCGCCGCAATCAATGGCGCGGTTGGGTTACCCACATCCGTATTGATGGGAATCCCGGAATAAGGGGAACACGATCTCTGCTTCGACAAGACGTGCCAAGGAAACCGCTTCGCTAAACGCGCTGAGGTGGAACAATAAAAACAATTCGAGTAAAGGCTTGGCCGTTGGCGTGATGTCATGCTACGAAATATGTCAGCAGATTGAAGTTGTGTAAATAATATTCTCTCTACGGTGGTATGTGGAATTTATTTTGCAGAGCCAGAAACTATCCTGGTGTTCACAATCTTCTATGAAGAATTCGGAGGAGGAACCCGCCTTGCAATGCCGAAGACAATATGCGCGCCGGACTCGTCGTCATTGAAGCCTGGTTCAGGGGCTACTGAGGGAGTCCTGGACTAGGGGGTGTCCGGATAGCCGAACTATCATCATCGGCCGGACTCCAAGACTATGAAGATACAAGATTGAAGACTTCGTCCCTTCTCCGGATGGGACTTTCCTTGGCGTGGAAGGCAAGCTTGGCGATACGGATATGTAGATCTCCTACCATTGTAACCGACTCTGTGTAACCCTAGCCCTCTCCGGTGTCTATATAAACCGGAGGGTTTTAGTCCATAGGACGAACAACAATCATACCATAAGCTAGCTTCTAGGGTTTAGCCTCCTTGATCTCGTGGTAGATCTACTCTTGTACTACCCATATCATCAATATTAATCAAGCAGGACGTAGGGTTTTACCTCCATTGAGAGGGCCCGAACCTGGGTAAAACATCATGTCCCTTGTCTCCTGTTACCATTCGCCTAGACGCATAGTTCGGGACCCCTACCCGAGATCCGCCGGTTTTGACACCGACAGCTGGCTCCTCCCCGGGTTGACCTCTTGGAACGTACCCGTCTCCTCGAGGTCTCCATCAGGGATCTGCAGCCTTCTGACCACAACGGGAAAGATCAAGTTCAGGCCGGCCCCGTCGTCAACCAACATCTTCATGACCTTGAGGTTGTGTATTGTTGGTGAAACGAACAACGGCAAGCACCCAACCGCAGTGGTGCGGTCAGGGTGGTCCTCGGTGTTGAAGATGATGGGGGTGCTGGACCATTTCAGTGGCTTTCGTGCGTCGAATGATGGTTCCACCACCGCGACCTCACGCGCCCACTGCTTGAGTTGGCGGTGAGACATATGTAGCGAGGCGCCACCATCAACGCACATGGCCTCTGTGGCTTTCTGAAACTCGTGGTCACCGGACTCGTCGTCCTTGTCATGATCATCGTCTACCTGCTTCTTGTCGTGGCCCCGGGCAGGCCTCTCTTGTTGATTATCCTTGCCGCCGCGGCCTCCTTGGCCGCCATGTTTCTTGCCAGATCCCTCGGCACCGTCTGGGCCTTTCTCCTTGTCCTGCCACTCATACTCGGCTTTCTGCTTCTCGGCGAGCAATTCTACCTGTCGGCAGTTTTGGAGGTCATGGCCCTTGGTGCGGTGGATCTTGCAATACTCCTTGTCGGAGCCTCCTTGCTTGTCGGTAGCCTCCAAGGCCTGGCAAGCATCACACCCGGCAACCTCCTTGCCGGGGTCGCTCGCCTTGGTCTTCTTGATGGTACCGGTGTCGTCGGATCCCTCAACGGCAAGCACGGCCTTGCCCTTGCACTTCCTATTACGGTGTCGGCTTTTCTTTGCTGGGGTGGCGGTATCACTAGTGGAGTCGGTTTCCGCACCAGCGTCTTCGCCGGGGTACTTCCTTCCCTCCTCGGCATGAGCGCACCGATCAGCCAGAACATAGAGCTCGGTCACATCCTTAACCTTGTTCATCGCTAGTTCTTCACGCATCTTGCGATTGCACACGTTCTGGTGGAACACACTGATCAAGGCGGCGGGATGAACATCGGGGATGTTGTACTGCACCCGGCTGAACCTTTGGATGTACTTGCACAGGTTTTCTCCTTCCTTCTGGGGAATGATGTGTAAATCACTCGCTTGGCCATGAGCTTGGTGACCTCTAGTAAAGGCGCCGAAAAACTCATGGCACAGATCCGCCCAAGAAGAGATGGAATCCACCGGCAAGTGCATCAACCATGACATGACATTAGGCTTAAGTGCCGACGGGAAGTAGTTGGCAAGCACCTTATTGTCGCAGGCCCCAGCAGCTTGCATCGTGATGGTGTAGATGCTGAGGAACTCTGACGGGTGGGTCTTGCCATTGTACTTCTCGCCAACGTCAGGTTTGAACGTATGGTGGGAGGGCCACTGGAACTGCCGCAGCTCACGGGTGAAGGCCGGACAACCCACATCGTAAGGTAGGCCACCGTAGCCTCCCGATGATGGGTGGCCTGTAGCAGGCCCTGCCCGCCTATCCGACTGGTGGCATGCGTCACGTCGATGCTCGATCGTAGTTCAAGCATCCTCGTGAGCCCGCTCCCGGAGGACCTGGCACTGATCGTGGTTGGTTCACGGGTCGGACGATGCGATGGAGGTATCATCACGAGCGTCGCCGCGGCGGGCTGACGCCCGGGGCGGTCGGGGTGGAGGCGGGGAATACACCGTGGTAGCGTCGCCTCCGGTGTGTCCTCCGTTAGCACGTGGCAGCCTGGCGGAGGGACGGCCGACGGGTTCCGCCAACCGCGGCCCGTCATTGTTGGCGATGCCGACGAGGCTCCGGACGATGGCCCTCCATTCGTCAAGCTTCTCTGCGGCGGGAGGAAAATCGAGGAGCAGCTGTGCATGCGCTAGGGCTTCCGCTGGCGTGGGTGGTGGCGAAAGTTGGGTGGACCGCGATGCGCCTCGACTCCTAACCATGTTAGAAGGAGCTGCATCACGGCTCCGCAGCCGTTTGCCACCTCCATCAGCACCTCGGTGCACACACTGGCCCTCCTCTTCATGTGATGGGCGCACAAGACTCTTCCCAGGGCGGCGCGCAGGATCACCGGCAGGGTGACGCTGCTCATCACGCACAACCTGAGAGGAGCGCACCGTGGGCGCCGGTGTTGACATCTTGGAGGTTGTCGTGTCGCTGCCTGGCAGGACGGCGGCACCCCTGAGGGGCCCGCGCTGCCTGCGGGGGGCCCGACTCCGTCTCTGGAGCCCACGACTGGTGGCTCGCCGCCTGGCGCACAAACGGTGCCACTCACCAGGCCTGAACCGCCAGGGTGATACGGATGTTCGCGGGATGCGCCACGGGTTCTCTCCGCGACCGGCCCGCTACTGGTCCGCGCCGGTGTTGGCAACTTGGTCCCGGACGAACCGATCGCCGTGGTCGTCTTCTTCTTAATAGCCATGGCAATGAAGAACAGCTAGGCCAACTGCTAGACCAGATTCTCACAATAGCGCTGCCCCCTACCTGGTGCGCCAAAGATGTCGGTGGGAAATGACACCTATGGGATCACTGGAATCCCTTCTGCGGTTGCGGGGCGCGGAATCGTGAGAAGAGCGGGACTAGGGGATGGCACACAGGGGATTTACCCAGGTTCGGGCCGCAAAGATGCATAAAACCCTACGATCCTGCTTTGGTGGTTGTATTAGTGTTCTTGAGCTCTCGAACTAGCTCTGGGTGCTGTGAGGTTCAAAAGAGCCGAATCCCTTCTCAATATGCCATGGGCCTCCTTTTATAGGCGAAAGGGGCTACCACAGTGGCACACAGGAGGTGGAAAGTGCTACAGCGTTGCAAGGTTATCGCTATTATTACAGGATAAGACGCATTAAATGCGGGGCTTAGGTGTCCTTCACTTTATTGGGCTATGGGGGTGAAGCTCGTCCCATCCGTCACCGCCCCTCCTGGCTCCGACATGTGCCCCGGCCAGCAACGCATGTAGCGCCATGTAGGCAGGCAGGCAGCTGAGGTGGCACGGTCATGGAGCTTCCACAAAGGTCTGCATGCTGCCACACAGGTGCATGTCCAGCTGGTTGGTGGCTGTGCACGAACGGCGGTAGGAACTTGGCTGGTGTGGGCCTGACAGTGGCCTTGCTGGGGCATTTGGCGATGGTTTTGTCGGGTGGCCCGGCAAGGGTCTTGCCGCAGCGCGCTGGCTTCCTCGGCAAGGATCTTGCCGGGGGGGCTCTGTGGGTTCCTTCGGTGGGGATGGTTGCCTTCCTATCCCCATTGATCTTGATTGCTCTATGTCTTCACAAAGATCTGCATGCCACCACGGAGGTGCCTCCCGAACCCTGTCCCAATGTGACTGCTCAGCCTTGGTGGGCTCGAAGGTGGCTCGCTCGGTGGGTGTGGACGAGCTGCCCTGGCAAGGACCTTGCTGGGGCGACCTGCATTGCCCGTGCAACCTTTGTGGTCTTGGTCCTTTGCTGTTTGCTTTGCTTGTCCCTATGGCTTTGGCGTTTCTCCGGCTTCCCTCTCTTGCCTTGCTCATGTGCGGTCATGGCAGGCGGCTTGGACTGCCCATGCACAAGTAAAGGGGTCAAAAGCTAGGCCCCTACTTTTGTACACCGACACAATGCCCTCACGGCCAATTTCCTCAGTGCCACCGAGGCAAATTCCTCAAGCTGCCCCAGTTCCTCAAACTGCACCAATTCCTCGGGCTTCAAAACCCTCAGCTCCTCCGGCAGAGTCCTCAGCACCCGTGCATCTCGCCACGTGCCAAAGGACCACTGGCATATCTATTGCCTCAGGAGCTTCATCGAGTTCTTCAGCTCGTCCTTCAACTACCGGTCCCACTCTGCCGAAGACCAAGGCCACTGCTGGACGAGGCACTAGACCAAGTCCTCACAAGAAGCAGGTGGTCTTTCAAATTCCATCTGATGATGAGGCAGATGATGATGAACTTGCCGACATGATCAAGGACAGACAACAGCAGGCTGCTAGATCCAAAGGAAGTGTTGTGCCCCTACTTTTGGATCCAAAGAAGATCCTTGATTTCATCGATCTCTGGCACAAGGATCCCAATGCTCCAATGCCAGATTTGGGCCTCACTCCTGGACAAAGTCACATTGTGACGACGTTCATCGCTAAAGAAAGATGGAAGTATGACCAAGCCAGGTCAGTGAAGAAAGCGCAGTACAAGAAGCAGCGCTACCTAAAGGACAATGTCCTCGGTCTTTCGCCTGAGCAGCTCCTTGCACTGCAGGCTGAAATCAAAAAGCTCAGCGATGAATTTGAAGCCTAGAAGGCTGTTTGGAAGGGCGCCAAAATTAGATTCGACAAGCTGATGAAGAAATTCACTTCAAGTGCTGCTACTCCTGTGCACATTGAAGTCACTCCGGCTGAAGCATCTGCTCAAGACACTGAAGGAATTGCCAGCACCGCTGATGAACTTCAGGCTGCTAATGAAACTACAAGCACCAGGGCTGCTGAAATAATTCCAGCCTCTGAATAAACTTCCAGGGCAACCACTAGTGTTGCGCCTAAAGAAATTGCCAGGCCAGCTGAAGACTCTATCGCTACGCCTGAAGAAACTGCTCAAGACAGGCCAACTGCATCAGTTGTGACTGAAGAAATTGATGCCACTGCCATTGCTCCGCTCGCAACAACACCAAGTCCAATTCTTCCTTCTGCTCTGGAAGTGAAGAAAACTAAAGCTGCGGAGCATGCTGCTTTGAAGAAGAGGAAGGCATCAGCTACCTCAGAATCTTCAACCCCCAAGAAGGCGAAGATTTTGACAAGTTCACTCGAGAATCCCATTGATGTTGTTCCTCTCGCAAGCATGCCATCTAAGGAACTTGTTCCTCATGGTGAAGAATATCAGATTTCTGATGAATTTGCAGAAGAAGATCCATCTGGTGCTTCCATAGAGCAGATGGATGAAAAAATTGAAGTTGAAGCTTTCACTTCAACCCCTCTGGTATCATTGCTAACGCCTCAGTTTACTGCTGAAGAGGCCGGCGTTGAAGAAATGGAAGTAGATGAGGATGTGGACATTGGCTGCACCACTCCCGTGATGAATGATGATTTTTGGGAGCGTCAGCACCCCAACTCACCTCTGTTCACACCACTCCAAAAAATTCCTCAGTCCCCAGCTTCAATTGAAGTTCAAATGGGTTCTGAAGAAATTCATGCCGCCCCTTCCATTCCTGAAGAGATTCCAGCCACTAGTGTTGATGCTCAAGCTGTTGAAGAAATGGAGGCCCAGACTGCTACTGAAGGAGAAGCAGAAATTCATCAGCCTGCGGCTCCTGAAATTGACATTCTAGAAGTTATTATTCAGATTACCGATACTCCTCAGCCATAGCCGAAGAATCCATTCTCCAAGACTCCGAAGTTCAAGGCTGATGCCTTCTTCAATGAGCATGTATTCTTCACTGACTACAATCCATATGGTTCAGCTCGTCTGAGGCGGAAGCGATTCTGGACTGCCAGCCAAGCTAATTTCTATTCTTCGGTGCTGTTCAACAAAGACAAATTCTTCGACCATGAGCATATTCCTCACTTGGATATGGAATCACTGCCTTGCTTTACGTCAGTCCTCGCTACCATTCATGATGCTGGCCTGCTCAATTTCTGCACTGACATATGCGATTGGAATGAAGAACTCATTCTTCAATTCTATGCGATGCTGCACATCACACGCAATGCTGAAGATGTGAACTCATGGGTGTTGAACTGGATGACAGAGAACACACACTACAAGGCACCAGCAACTGAATTGCTTCGTGCCATGCCTGTCAGTCCTCCCCCAGAAGGTGCGCGTCTGATCTATTCTGAAACTAAGATGTCAGATCATTTCAGGCAAGTGCTAATGAAGCCATTGAAGCCTGGACAAGCCTCAAGGACCAAATTCCTCATGAAGGAATTGCAATATGTGCCAAGGATAGTATGTCGCATTCTGACGAAGACATTGAGTCCAATCAAGGGCCACGACTCGAATGATGAAGAAGTCGTTGGCATCATGAAGAATCTGCTGTTCAGTATCATGCATGGTATTCCCGTGAATTATCATGATTTTTTCATGAGGACTCTAGCAAACGTTGCAATGTACCCGTTTGAGTTGAAGCCTTACGCTCCCTGGATTATGAGATTCCTCGGAACAAGTTCTTCACTCAACTACAAAGCTGATACGCTCAACCATGGCAACTTCTTGCCCCAGATTGAAGTCCTCAAACGGACATTTTCCTCAGCCGATGAAAAGGGCAAGGCCACTGCGGTCATTGATGAGGGCATTCGACCATTGGATGGACAGTTTCGCAAAGCTGCTTCATACTCCACCAATGATGATTCTGCTACTCATGATTCTGCCGCAAATGCTTCAAAGCAAAGTCCTCAGGCAACAGCTCGAAGGGTGATGACTGATCGTGAGCTTCTCCTCAGTCTTCATCAAAAGGTGGATCACAATCACAAATGGGTGAAATGCCAGTTTGGTTCCGTTCTTCACAATATGACTGCCACTTATAATTCAGTGAAGAAGAACCACTACTACCTCGATGAAATGAATAATCGCACCTGGGCCATATTGTCTCACCTTTACAGTGATGAGGATCTCAAGCAGATGGGCTTCAAGCAGGACTTCGGCTAGGCTAAGCCTCCATCGAAGAAATTCAAGAAGGTCGAAGTTCCTCCTGTGGTCCTTAGTTCATATTCCTCGTCCCACGATACTGATGAAAATGAAGATCTGGACGACACTGCGGTAGGCCCTACTCCAACAGACGACCCCAACAACGCTAGCGCTCCTCCATCGACTTCATGAAGAGATTCTAAAGGGGCGTTAGTCCTCACTTTTTGTCCCTTTTGGCCATTTGATGACAAAGGGGGAGAAATTTGAGTTAGTCTTCAAGCGGGTCTATATATATGGGTGTTTTTTTGTTAACTTGTAACTCTCGCTTTTCTGAAGCTTTTGTTGATCGAGTTGTAAACTTAAGTCCGATGGTGACCAGATACTTTTGCTTTGTTTTTCTACATGCTATTTCCTCATTAATCCTATGCACGCATGCTGAATTACATCAGTCACCATATTTCATCATGCATTTCAAATTCATCATTCTATATGTTACATGCGTGTATGAATTACAAGATATAGGGGGAGTTCCTCCATGATTCTACTCTTCAAATGTGCATTGCTTCAAAAGCAAATACCTCACTATGCACATCTTCACGGGGAGTTCTTCTATATCTTGCAATCAAATTCCTCAATTTTGGGTACTTTCAATTCATATGTTTATCCCCGTTGAAACTTAACCTATATTGTCATCAATCACCAAAAAAGGGGAGATTGTAAGTGCATCTAGTGCCCCTTAGTGGTTTTGGTGTATTGAAGACTTATAGGTTAAGGGACTAATATGTTTGTGAGTGTACACAGGCTCTATAAGTCAATGAGGAGTCTGATATTTACAGTGAAAGTCGACCCCTAAAAATGAATGTCTTTGGCAGAAGACTTTGGTTCTCCTGAAGACTTTGAAAGTGAAGAAATTGGTGTGACCATGAAGACTCGATATTCATGCGAGGAATCTGAAGCGTGAAGACTTTTGTTTTCGTAGTTTCATTTTCTCTTTCTTGAGTCACAGGAAACGCCGTAATGTTAAAGGGGGTCGAGGTAATACTAAGGAAACATATTTCCAATTGACGCTCATCTCAAAATCCTACACCTACCCAATCCTTCGAGTTAAGCCATTGGAAATCTCATATCAGTTCAGTCAATTTCTTCAGTGAAAGAGATGAAGATCTTCTGGTCTCTGAGAAATTTGTTCTGACTGAGGAGTTAGGAATTCACCAGTGTTGATTGCCTACACAGTGAGGAACATGATAGCCCTAAGGAATTCGAACCTCAAAATATCCGACCATTGCTGAGCCGCGCGCCTGCTGTTCCAAAATATCCTACCACCTAACGGTTATATCTGCCAAGGGCATTTATGTCTTATCATGTCGGGCTACTCCCTAGGCTATAAATAGCCGCTCCCTACAACCACTAGTTGGTTGGCTGCTCCTAGAGAAACTAACACTTTTCATTTGAGAGCATCCCATCCTCCGAGGATTTTGAGCTAAAATCATCAAGTGAGGAAAACCCAAATCCTAAACCCAAACCTAGAAACCCCAAAGTGATTGAGCATCACTGAAGAGATTGTTCCTGTGTGGAACCGACGCTTGTTACCTTTGAGGACTGTGTATCCTCCAGACTGTTAGGCGTCATGGTCTGAGCATCCAAGAGGAATTGTGGATTGCCGAGTGACCAAGTCTGAGAAGGTTTGGAAGTCACCTGTGAAGACTTACCAGTACTGTTGGGCGAGGTCTGTGTGATCTTATCTCAAGGAGAATACGGTGAGGACTGTGTGTCCAGGACTGTGTGTCCTCAAGTTTAAATACTCAGCCGCTCCAACCGGACGTACAACTGTCACAACAGTTGGAACTGGTGTACCAAATCATTGTCTTCACCAAGCCAACTGGTTCTATTTCCTCAACCCTTTCATTTCCTCATTATGTGTTGATATACCTAATCAATACTGATTGAAGACATTGACTGAAGACATTCTCTATTTCCTCAATCCTAATTCTTCAGTATGTTTGTCTTCATCCTGCTTATCATGTGTTTACGCTTTCCGTACTCTATGTTTGTCTTTCATTTCATCATGATGAGTATGCTGTTACTCTATTTTGCTTATACCTGAGTACTTATTCCACTGCAAGTAGTTCTTCGCTTAGGAATTTCCTCACTCTGAAATTCCTCAATGAGGATTTCATAAAAATTGCCTATTCACCCCCCGCTCTAGTTGACGTAACGCACTTTCAAGACCCACTACCTTGCTTTTGCCTTTGTCAGTGTAGGTGATATGCTTCAGATTAGATGGTGACGAATCAGTGTCCATCAACAGGCTCCTGTCACCAGTCATGTGATTTGTACATCCACTGTCGAGGACCCACTAAGTAGCTTTGGGTTGTTCATCCTCCAAATGAATTAGTGCAACTTACGAACCCATATACTTCATCAGTGAAGAATATGATATCAATTTCATCGACAATAACAGATATAGCAATATGAGGACGTGAGAAATGAATGATTCATTTCTTCATGATTAGCTTGCGTCCTTTCAAGCGCATTTAGGTCTCCAACAAATTCTTCAGACGATCAATTACGTCTGGAGACCTAACCCAGCATAAGAGATTAGTTCTTTTTCTTCGCCACCCACATCTGGAGGGGTGGCAAAGAGTTCATCATTCTGCGAGCTCCATAAAAAAATGAGGGCATAGAAGCCAGTGCACTTCGTTTAACAGAAGAGTGGTTAGGATAAGCATATGCATAAGCATAGAAATTCTTTGAGGACTTATGAACATAATGGTTTGAAGAATAATGCACATATTCATAGCCTTTAAACTTTCCCTATGAAATAGAAGTGTTAGCACGATGATGTTCATATGAGGATTTTGATCCGCGTTAGGAATTTGGTCCATATGAGGACTTGGATCCATATGAAGATTTTGATCCATATGAAGATTTTGAACTGGGGTTCCTATTCTTCATGGGTGGTGTCATGATGACATTCACCTGAAGATTTTCAAGGCACCTTTTAGGAACCCAGATTTTCTTCATAGGGGGACCGTTCCTGCAGTTAGTTCCAACATATTGAGCAAATACTTCACCGTTCTGATTCTTGAACAGTTTATAGTTAGAGTCAAATGACTCATCAGAGGAATATGAAGAATCAGAGGTAAAGCCAGATAAATTGCATGGATCTACAGGAGGTCCTTTCGCAACAACCCATGAGGTTTTGGGGTACTACTTAGGTTTCCAGTAGGTCCCATCAGCATTGAGTTTCCTCTCAAAGGCAATACCCTCTTTCCTAGGGTTCCTGTTCAAGATCTGCTTTTTGAGCACATCACATAGAGTCTGATGCCCTTTGAGGCTTTTGTAAATGCCTGTCACATACAATTCCTTCAGCCCTGCATTATCGTCAGTGATACATGTGGTATCCTTAGAAGAGGAATTTGTAACCACAGAGACAGTTGAAGAATTTGCAGCAAGAAAAGCATTTGAACATTCAGGTGATAAATTAGCAGATTCATGCTCGATGCATTTCAGACATGGTGGAATAAATTCTTCCTGAGTCGAACTGATCGGTTGAGCAAGCAATGAATCATTTTCCTTCTGAAGATCTTCATAACTTGTCTTTAACTTCTCAAGATCTTGCTTTCTCTGAAAAAATTCATAAAAAAGCTTCTCATGATCAGTTAAGAGAGTGTTATGATGATTTTGAAGGTTGTCAAACTTCAACTGAAGTTTTTGAATGTTGGAAATATGCCCTAGAGGCAATAATAAAATGGTTATTATTATATTTCCTTGTTCATGATAATTGTCTATCGTTCATGCTATAATTGTGTTATCCGGAAATTGTAATACATGTGTGAATACATAGACCACAACATGTCCCTAGTGAGCCTCTAGTTGACTAGCTCGTTGATCAATGGATGGTTACGGTTTCCTGACCATGGACATTGGATGTCATTGATAACGGGATCACATCATTGGGAGAATGATGTGATGGACAAGACCCAATCCTAAGCATAGCACAAGATTGTGTAGTTAGTTTGCTAGAGCTTTTCTAATGTCAAGTATCATTTCCTTAGACCATGAGATCGTGTAACTCCCGGATACCGTAGGAGTGCTTTGGGTGTACCAACCGTCACAACGTAACTGGGTGGCTATAAAGGTATACTATAGGTATCTCCGAAAGTGTCTGTTGGGTTGACACGGATCGAGACTGGGATTTGTCACTCCGTATGACAGAGAGGTATCTCTAGGCCCACTCGGTAATGCATCATCATAATGAGCTCAATGTGACCAAGTGGTTGGTCACGGGATCATGCATTATGGTACGAGTAAAGTGACTTGCTGGTAACGAGATTGAACAAGGTATTGGGATACCGATGATCGAATCTCGGGCAAGTAACGTACCGATTGACAAAGGGAATTGTATACGGGATTGCTTGAATCCTTGACATCATGGTTCATCCGATGAGATCATCATGGAGAATATGGGAGCCAACATGGGTATCCAGATCCCGCCGTTGGTTATTGGCTGGAGAGCTGTCTCGGTCATGTCTGCATGATTCCCGAACCCGTAGGGTCTACCCACTTAAGGTTTGGTGACGCTAGGGTTATTAGGAAGACTTGTAAGTGATTACCAAATGTTGTTCAGAGTCCCAGATGAGATCCCGGACGTCACGAGGAGTTCCAGAATGGTCCGGAGGTGAAGATTTTTATATGGGAAGTTGTCATACGGTCACCGGAAAAGTTCGGGGGCATATCGGTATTGTACCTTGGCCACCGGAGGAGTTCCGAGGGTCCACCGGGAGGGGCCACCTCGCCTGGAGTGCCTCATGGGCCGTAGTGGGCAGGGAACCAGCCCCTGGAGGGCTAGGCGCATCCCCCCTTGGGCCCATGCGCCTAGGGTTGGGGGGGAACCCTAGAGGGGGCATCCCCCTTGCTTGGGGGCAAGCCCCCTCCCCTTGGCCGCCGCCCCCCCTCTAGATCTCATCTAGAGGGGGCAGGCCCCCTTCCCCCTTCCCCTATAAATAGAGGGGCGAGGGGAGGGCTGCACACGACATCCAAGCCGCAGCCCCTCCCCTCCCCAACACCTCTCCTCCTCCGTTAAGAGCTTGGCGAAGCCCTGCCGAAGTACTGCCTCTCCACCACCACCACGCCGTTGTGCTGCTGTTGGAGATCTCTTCCTCAACCTCTCCCTCCTCCTTGCTGGATCAAGCTGTGGGAGATGTCTCCGCTCCGTACGTGTGTTGAACGCGGAGGTGCCGTCCGTTCGGCGCTTGGATCATCGGTGATTTGGATCACGACGAGTACGACTCCATTAACCCCGTTCTCTTGAACGCTTCCGCTCGCGATCTACAAGGGTATGTAGATGCACTCCTCTCTCTCTCGTTGCTAGATGACTCCATAGATTGATCATGGTGATGCGTAGAAAATTTTAAATTTCTGCTACGATCCCCAACAGTTGCATCATGAGCTAGGTCTATGCGTAGTTTCTATGCACGAGTAGAACATAATTTTGTTGTGGGCATAGATGTTGTCAATTTACTTGCCACTACTAGTCTTATCTTGTTTTGGCGGCATCGTGGGATGAAGCGGCCCGGACCCACCTTACACATACACTTACGTGAGACAGGTTCTACTGATTGACTTGCACTAGTTGCATAAGGTGGCTAGTGGGTGTCTCTATCTCCCACTTTAGTCGGATCGGATTTGATGAAAAGGGTCCTTATGAAGGGTAAATAGAAATTGTCATATCACGTTGTGGTTTTAACGTAGGTAAGAAACGTTCTTGCTAGAACCCTGTTGCAGCCACGTAAAAACATGCAACAACAATTAGAGGATGTCTAACTTGTTTTTGCAGCATATGCCTTGTGATGTGATATGGCCAAAAGGATGTGATGAATGATATATATGTGATGTATGAGATTAATCATGTTCTTGTAATAGGAATCATGACTTGCATGTTGATGAGTATGACAACCGGCAGGGGACATAGGAGTTGCCTTAATTATTGTATGACATGCGTGTCATTGAATAACGCCATGTAATTACTTTACTTTATTGCTAAACCGTTAGCCATAGTAGTAGAAGTAATCATTGGCGTGACAACTTCATGAAGACACAATGATGGAGATCATGATGATGGAGATCATGGTGTCATGTCGGTGACAATGATGATCATGGCGCCCTGAAGATGGAGATCAAAAGGAGCAAGATGATATTGGCCATATCATGTCACTATTTGATTGCATGTGATGTTTATCATGTTTTTGCATCTTATTTTCTTATAATGATGGTAGTAAATAAGATGCCCTCATAATAATTTTAAGAAAGTGTTCCCCCTAACTGTGCACCGTTGCGAAAGTTCGTTGTTTCGAAGCACCACGTGATGATCCGGTGTGATAGATTCTAACGTTCACATACAACGGGTGTAAGACAGACTTACACATGCAAAACACTTAGGTTGACTTGACGAGTCTAGCATGTACACACATGGCCTCGGAACACAAGAGACCGGAAGGTCGAACATGAGTCGTATAGAAGATGCGATCAACATGAAGATGTTCACCGATGATGACTAGTCCGTCTCACGTGATGATCGGACACGTCCTAGTTGACTCGAATCATGGATCACTTAGATGACTAGAGGGATGTCTATCTGAGTGGGAGTTCATTAAATAATTTGATTAGATGAACTTAATTATCATGAACTTAGTCTAAAAACCTTTTGCAAAATGTCTTGTAGATCAAATGGCCAACGCTCATGTCAACCTCAACTTCAATGCGTTCCTAGAGAAAACCAAGCTGAAAGACGATGGTAGCAACTATACAGACTGGGTCCGAAACTTGAGGATCATCCTCATAGCTGCCAAGAAAGCATATGTCCTAGAAGCACCGCTAGGTGACGCACCCTCCCTAGCGAACCAAGATGTTATGAACGCTTGGCAGTCGCGTGTTGATGATTACTCCCTCGTTCAGTGCGGCATGCTTTATAGCTTAGAACCGGTGCTCCAAAAGCATTTTGAGCAACACGGAGCATGAGATGTTCCAGGAGCTGAAAATGGTTTTCCAAGCTCATGCCCGGGTCGAGAGATATGAAGTCTCTGACAAGTTCTATAGTTGTAAGATGGAGGAAAATAGTTCTGTCAAAGATCACATACTCAAAATGTCTGGGTTGCACAATCGCTTGTCCCAGCTAGAGATTAACCTCCTGGATGAGGCGCTCATTGACAGAATCCTTCAATCGCTCCCACCTAGCTACAAGAGCTTTGTGATGAACTACAATATGCAGGGGATGGTGAAAACTATTCCTGAGGTGTTTTCAATGCTGAAATTAGCAGAGGTAGAAATCAAAAAGGAACATCAAGTGTTGATGGTCAATAAAAACACTAGTTTCAAGAAAGGCAAGGATAAGAAGAACTTCAAGAAGGACGGCAAGGGAGTTGCCGCGCCCGGTAAGCCAGTTGCTGTGAAGAAGCCAAAGCACGGACCCAAACCTGAGACCGAGTGCTTTTATTGCAAGGGGAACGGTCACTGGAAGCGTAACTGTCCCAAGTACTTAGCGGACAAGAAGGCCGGCAACACCAAAGTTATATATGATATACATGTTATTGATGTGTACCTTACCAGTACTCACAGTAGCTCCTTGGTATTTGATACCGGTGCGGTTGCTCATATTTGTAACTCAAAACAGGAGATGCGGAATAAGCGGAGATTGGCGAAGGACGAGGTGACGATGCGCGTCGGGAATGGTTCCAAGGTCGATGTGATCGCCGTTGGCACGCTACCTCTACATTTACCTACGGGATTAGTTTAAACCTCAATAATTGTTATTTAGTGCCAGCTTTGAGCATGAACATTGTATCTGGATCTCGTTTAATACAAGATGGATACGAAATAGGATTGAGGAAATAGAGAAAGTCTTCAGTCAAAGTCTTCAAACAATAATGATCAGGTACATCAACACATAATGAGGAAATGAAAGCGTTAAGGAAATATAACTAGTTGGCTTGGTAAAGACAATGATTTGATAGACCAGTTCCAACTGCTGTGATAGTTGTACGTCTGGTTGGAGCGGCTGAGTATTTAAACTCGAGGACACACAGTCCCAGACACATAGTCCTCACCGTATTTTCCTTGAGCTAAGATCACACAGACCTCACCCAAAAGTAGTGGTAAGTCTTCACAGGTGACTTCCAAACCTTCACAGACTTGGTCACTCGGCAATCCACAACTCCTCTTGGATGCTCAGACCATGACACCTAACCGTCTGGAGGATACACAGTCCTCAAAGGTAACAAGCATCGGTTCCACACAGGAGCAATCTCTTCAGTGATGCTCAATCACTTTGGGGTTTGTAGGTTTGGGTTTGGGATTTGGGTTTTCCTCACTTGATGATTTTTGCTCAAAGTCCTCGGAGGATGGGATGCTCTCAAATGACAAGTGTCAGTTTCTCTCGGAGCAGCCGACCAGCTAGTGGTTGTAGGGGGGCGGCTATTTATAGCCTAGGGACCAGCCCGACATGATAAGACATAAATGCCCTTGTCTGATATGACCGTTAGGTGGTAGGATATTTTGGGACAGCTGGAGCATGGCACAACAACGGTCGGATTTGAGGTTTGAATTCCTCAGGGCTATCATGTTCCTCACTGTGTAGGCAATTCTCACTGGCGAATTCCTAACTCCCCAGTTAGAACAAATTCCTCAGAGACCAGAAGATCTTCATCTCTATCACTGAAGAAATTGACAGAACTGATATGAGATTTCGAATGGCTTCACTCGAAGGATTGGGTAGATGTAGTATTTTGAGATGAGCATCACTTGGAAATTAGTTTCCTTAGTATTACCTCGACCCCCTTTAACAGTAAGGTGTTTCCTATGACTAAAGAAGAAGAAAATGAACTACAAAAACAAAAGTCTTCACGCTTCAGATTCCTCGCATGAATATCGAAGTCTTCAGGGTCACACCAATTTCTTCACTTTCAAAGTATTCAAGAGAACCAAAGTCTTCAGCCGAAGACATTCATTTTTAGGGGTTGACTTTCACATTTAATATCAAACTCCTCATTGACTTATAGAGCCTGTGTACACTCACAAACATATTAGTCCCTTAACCTATAAGTCTTCAATACACCAAAATCATTAAGGGGCACTAGATGCACTTACACAACCCCGGTTTGATGAGGAAAGAAGTTGGTTGATCTTTATGTGATCGTGACAGGATCACAGTGGTATCATGGATACTGAAGTTGGTTGAGATTTATAGTGTCATGTGATGATCCTGGGTAAAGATCAAGCTCCTTGTGGTCAGGTGATCACGGTATTGTTAATACCAAGCTTGGTTGGTCCTGAGGTGATCGTGTGATGCTCACGTTGGTAAGTTGATATATGTGGTGGTTACGAGATAACCCCTGGGAAGAGTAAGTTGAATCATGCTAGTTTAAACATGTTGCATGCTAGTATCATCATGTTCTTATGTTCATGTCATGCTTATGTTGATCTAGTGATATCATTCTCATCATTGAGCTTTAACCTGTAAATGCCATGTTATTGTTTTTCCTGATTGCTTTTGTTGCTGTGAGCTTGCGAGTACATTCAAAGTACTCATGTGGTGTGTCATGCCAGTTTGCAGGTCATGCCGTGTTTTCTTGCTTGTCGAGGATCCTGAGTTTGTGAGCTAGGATACGCGTTCCAGCCATAGTCCCTGTGGAGTGGAGTTCACCACCGTCGTTGTTGTTCCGCTGCTAGAAGTTATTCCGCTGCTACGAGTTGTTCTGCTGATAGCATAGAGCTACCTAAGCAGGCGTAGTGTCGCCGTGCCTATGTAATTCCCTGTGATATCGGAACCATCATATCCATATCATTTGTAATAAGAGCTGATTTTGTTCTATGCCAAGCAGTGCTGTATTCCAGAAGACTTGGTCTCTGGTCTGGAATACGGGGTGTTCCGATCTCTATGAGCCGGGGTGCCCCAACGGTTGGTATCAAAGCAGGTCTGGCTGTAGGACGCCCTAGTCCATGCGAGCGTTAGAAAGCGGTAGTGTTGAGTCTAGTCAGCTGATTGCACTTGTTTGTTGCATTTGTTTGCTGCATAGCAAGCATATAGTCTCGTATCTTGTCGCTAATAGTTGATCTTGTGAGTGCAGGTGGAATTAGTTTTGATCCACTACCTGCACCGCGAGTTTGCGTACCTGCTTTTCTAGTGTTTGGTGCCAGCTCTGTCCTAGCAGAGTGATGCCGAGGTACCAAGTGGTATCGAACACTTGCAGGAGTTATGCTCAGGTAGCACATTGATACCTTTCCACCAGCCACCCCTATTGTTTTGGTGATGAACATGTTTCTATCCTAAATCAAGCTTTTTGAATTGCCGCTTTGGCAACCCTTGCTGATATTTGTTGTCAGAACAGGGCAATCCTAGCAAGCATTGTTTTTCACTGTTATCCTACCCTGTCACCCCTTTACTTTGGACGTGTACGGTTCTTTTCTGTACACATGATGATGATGTGGTCGTGACCTCCGTGTTCCGCTACATGACCGGCAAGTCCGTCCTCACCTCCCTGTTCGTCCAGCTGCAACCGGTGTTGAGCCAACATTTGGTGTAGCTTTGTTTACACCAACCTTTCCACATGTGGATTCACTTTCGTGCACACCGCCACAGCATATTAGATCGCAATACCAGAGTTTCCACGAGATTGGTGTGCCTAAGTATGCATGCTTATTATTGTTGTGAGTAGCAATAATATGTGATGTTGCTTGAATATAATATTATTTGTATGCTTTGTGTGCTTTTGTTTTAGTCGTTTCTTTTGATTCTTTCTTTGGTCCTTCGGTGTTACCTTATTTCCCCTTATTAAAGTTGCTCATCAACCGACACCGGACCCGAAGAGTCAGAAAGGAGACAAATATTTGGAAGCTCAGCAAGACTATGGACTTCTCAGCCAACTACATTATTTTTGGGAATATTTGGTCTAAAAGCAAATGATATCCGGATTTGATTATCAACATCAAGTCTACCTGAGTGTGTAATTCCCACAGCAGTAATGATTAAATCAGCCGGAAGTCAAATTGTGTGTAAGACCGACGCTATGTTTCAAGTCAAAGGTATGGTTCATATACAAGGTCTGATTCTGCTATGAGTAAGATTTGAACCATGCTATATCCTAGAAACCAGGCAGAATGCACTACGAATTCAATACTCTGCAAGAAGGATGACCGAACACCCTTTTTCGTACAAGTAACCATCAATAGAATATTAAAAGGTATAGACATGTTAGTTAGTCTGCATATCATAGAGAGAAGCTTCTGGTGTATGCAACCCAATTTTTCTCCGCAAGCTACCAGAGAAGCTTACATTACAAGGCTCCTCAATCTTCATGAGTATGATATGTGGATGACTTCCAGCACAATATACTTTGTCTCTTTTAATAAGCTACCGCAATAGCTTTAGTGTAGCGACCAGACCTCAAACAGTCCGATCTCTATGCATTAGTGTCATCCCTGGATCGGTAATGCTGACACGCACAGTACTTGAAGGATTTATAATAGACTAGCAACCACACACTTATTACATCGAATGTCTCAAAAGAGAACTTATTACAATAAATATGGCTTAAGGCCATCTAATAACGATAACATCGGAAGGCTTCGAAGATAAAGTGAGTCCATCAACTCCAACGGCATCACTGAGTGAAAGATCACGACCTAAGGCACCTTACTCGTCGTTTGAAAAGTCTGCAACATGAATGTTGCAACCCGAAAACGGGTCAGCACATGGAATATGCTGGCAATGTAACACATAGAGAGTAATGAGCAGAATAATGCTATCACTACATGCATCAGTTTTGCATAAAGCGAATTTTTCCCTACAACAAAGGAATAAATTTTATTTAACTATCATGGTGGTTGTTAAACATTGAAAAGGTTCACCCAACTCAATCCCAATTAAGCATCATCATTAAACCCAATCAAATTAACATTTAAGAGTGATGAGATCCACATGATAATCCAAGTACTAGATACTTGAAACGTCCATAACCGGGGACACGGCTAACCATGATTAGTTTATAGACTCTGTAGAGGTTTGCACACTTTTCCCCACAAGACTCGATCTCCTTCGTTGGAATTCTCGCACTACACGGTGTTTGAGAAACGGATGACCGAGACATAGTCTTTCAGAAGAGTTTGCACCTTACGATGGGTAGACAGTTACGCCTACTTTCCCCTACATCTGCTAGTCTACCACTGTAAGAGTTCACACGACTTAGTCAACTATGCTAGAGCCCATAATAGCTTGTGGCTGCACACGGAAATTTCTAGCATGAATAATCTTATGATCCCTTTGAGCCTGGGTGGCAGTCCATAGGAGAATCACATGGTACCCCGGGATTTCCAAAAATAAAGGCAACACTGGGTTCCCCAAGTGCCTCAATCCACCAAGATGTGTATTAAAGTTGCCACCTTAAGTTGAACCATTAATTAACAATACTCACATCTGTCATGGATACACTCACCCAATCCACGTCTACAAGCATAGCATAGCAATATAAGCAAATGTAGAAGTAACTCTGAAAGGTTTGATAATAAACAGGACAATAGGTACTACCTCAACTAGTTCCCAAAACCCACATATTAATCAGATCCTAACCATGCAACTGTTTGAGGATTGATCTAATGCAATAAAACTGGGTAGTAAAGAGGTATGATCAAAGTGTTACCTGCCTTGCTGATGATCCGTGAAACCTAGAGACTCGTAGTAGCACGTTGCGCACTCCGGGTACTCTATCGCAAACAAACAAGCATACCATAACCACTCATCTAATGAACGGATAAAACTCAAATAAGAGACCTAACCACAAAGTTCAACTTAAAAACTCCAGTTTGCAAAAAGAATCAAATCAAACGAATAAAAGAAACTCAAAGGGAAAAAGAAACAAGCTTCATTTACTAATCTGGACCTAAGTCAAATTTTACAGTAGCAAAAACTTGTTTGAGTTGGTTAAACAGAAAGAGGGTTTCGAGATGAAACTCTAGGCGCTTGAATTGCCTGATTCAGATAAACGAGCGAAAAGATAAACTAAAACGAAAATCAGGGCAGAAATCACGATCAAAAATAATCGCGGAAAATCCCTGGAAAAAAGAAAAACTAACGAATAGGCTAACGAACGAACGTTCGCTGTCTTCGGCTAAACGATGAAAACCGTTCGTTAAAACGTTCGTACGGACGAACGTCCGCAAAATAAATAAACCGCTGGAAAAACTGATCTAACGAAAAATAAACCGGAGTTAAAAAAACCAGATCTAGATCTAGGGTTTACCGAAATAAACTGAAAAAATGGCGGCGGCGGTGGTCAACTCCGGCGGCGGCGGCTGGCGGCAGCAGCGGGGCGCGGCAGCGGAGGCGGTGGGGCTCGAGGCGGGCTAGGGTTCATCGGCGGCTGGGGTGGGCTGGGGCGGCGGGGTGGCGGCTTATAAAGCGCGGGGCGAGGCGGAGTCCGGGTCGCCCACGGGGGCCCAAGTCGGTTTGACTTTTTTTAAATAATTCCGACATGCAGAAAAAGAAAGAAAAGAAATACTAAACGAACTCCAAAAATTCCAAAATAAATTTTGCCCGTCCTCTAAAAATAAGCCGGACAAGGTGAAAGTTTATTTGGGCCTAAAATGCAATTTTTAAAAACGCGCATTTTCCTATTTCAAATAAAATGGCGATAAAACTCCGAAATAAAATCTTATTTGATTTTAATATTTAATCTCCAATATTTCTTTATTTTGGGAAATTCATTTTATTCCCTCTCTTTTATTTTTATAAAAGAAATATACAAAGAGAAAATAATTAAAATCAAACGATTCTCTTTTCAAAATTTGAGAAAACTCAAATATGAAAATAACGAAATCCCCAACTCTCTCCGTGGGTCCTTGAGTTGCGCAGGATTTCTAGGATCAAACCAATTTGCAATAAAATATGATATGCAAAGATGATCTAATGTATAACATTCCAAATTGAAAATTTGGGATGTTACAAACCTACCCCCCTTAAGATGAATCTCGCCCTCGAGATTCGGGTTGGCTAGAAAATAGGTGAGGGTGGTCCTTCCGTAAGTCTTCCTCTCGCTCCCAGGTAGCTTCATCCTCGGTATGGTAGCCCCACTGAACTTTGCAGAACTTGATAACCTTGCTGCGTGTGACTCGGTTGGAAAACTCGAGAATCTTCACTGGTTTCTCCTCATAGATCAAATCACTATCCAACTGAATCGCTTCTAGTGGCACTGTATCTCTCAGAGGGATATCGGCCATCTCTATGTGGCACTTATTCAAGTGGGAAACGTGGAACACATCATGAACTCCTGACAGTCCTTCAGGCAACTCCAACTTGTAAGCAACTTCTCCCATGCATTCCTGAACTTTGTATGGTCCCACAAAACATGGCGCTAGCTTTCCCTTAATTCCAAAATGCTTAACTCCTCGAAGTGGGGATACACGAAGATAAACTTTGTCTCCGACTTCGTAAATTGTCTCCTTGCGTTTAGAATCCGCATAGCTCTTTTGCCTGGAGTGGGCTACCTTGATTCTATCGTGAATCAGCTTAACTTTCTCTTCAGACTCTTTAATCAAATCTGGTCCAAACAATTGACGGTCTCCAACTTCATCCCATAACAACGGTGTCCTGTACCTCCTTCCGTACAAGGCTTTGAAAAGGGCCATCTTCAAACTGCATTGATAACTATTGTTGTAAGAGAACTCTGCATATGGCTAATTGTTGTCCCAACTAGATCCATAATCTAGAACACAAGCTCTCAACATGTCCTCCAGAATCTGATTGACTCTCTCGGTCTGTCCATCTGTTTGTGGATGAAAGGCTGTAGTGAACTCTAGCCTGGTACCCAAAGTTTCGTGCAACTGATTCTAGAAATTTGAGGTAAACTGGGTTCCTCTGTCTTATACAATGGTCCTCGGAACTCCATGCAAACATACGATCTTGGTCATGTATATCTTTGCCAACTTAGCACTTGTATAAGTGGTCTTCACTGGGATGAAATGAGCTACCTTCGTCAAATGATCGACTACAACCCATATTGAGTCATAGCCTGAACGAGTCCTGGGCAATCCCGTGATAAAATCCATGCCTAGGTTATCCCACTTCCATTCAGGTATCGGCAATGGCTGTAGCAATCTCGCTGGCTTCTGATGCTCTGCCTTTACTCTCTGACATACATCACAAACTGCTACATATTCCGCAATATCCTTCTTCATTCCGGTCCACCAGAAAGAGTCCTTCAAATCCAGATACATCTTGCTATTTCCTGGGTGAATCGAATACGGTGAATCATGGGCCTCCTGCAGTATCAACTTCCTGATCTCTGGGTCATTAGGCACAAATGTGGTCCTCAAACCATAAGGTATCGTGCTCATCCTCACGAAATCCCTTAGCTTTTCCTTTGCTCATCTTCTCCTTTATCTCGGCAATCTCCTTGGCGGTCTTCTGAGCTTATCTGATCTTATCCATCAAAGTAGACTGAACCTCCAATGCTGCTACATAGCCTCTCGGAACTATCTCCAAACATAGCTCGCAAAGATCTTCGGCTAACTCCTTAGGTAACTCTCCGGTCATGAGGGTGTTGACATGGCTCTTGCAACTCAACGCATTGGCTACTACGTTAGCCTTTCCTGGATGATAATGCAACCTCATATCAAAATCCTTAATGAGCTCCAACCATCTCCTTTGCCTGAGATTTAACTCCTTCTGCGTGAAAATATACTTCAAACTCTTATGATCCGTGTACACCTCACAATGGTTTCCGATGAGAAAATGTCTCCATGTCTTCAACGCATGCACTATGGCTGCTAACTCCAAATCATGCGTAGCATAATTCAACTCATGGGGCTTAAGTTGTCGTGTGGCATATGAAACAACTCTTCCCTCCTGCATAAGCACAGCTCCAAGTCCTCGACGAGAAGCGTCACAACATACTTCATAATCCTTGCACTGATCTAGCAGAATCAACACTAGTGATGTAGCCAAACTGTCGTGGAATTAACATGTCAGATGTCCTAGTGCGAGGACTTAGTCGTGAGGCCAACGCATCTTTGTGGTAGCTTGAGAGGGGTTGAGCGGAATCGAGGGAAACACAATACAAGACAAAGATTTAGACAGCTTCGGGCCCCAGGAAACAACATCCGGTAATAGCCCTACATGTTGTTTATGGCTAGATCTCATTATCATCATGAGGAAGTCGCCGTAAACCGGATCTCCCAGCTATGTCTAACCTTTAAGATTATTCTTCCCCCCTTCTTGGGGCGCCATGCCCCTCCTTATATAAGTTGAAGGGGCGGGTTACATGTAGAGTCCATCTTGGACTAAGACTTAAACTATTTTGACTTCCCTTCATGGGCTTCTTAACGTCTTGGGCTTCATAACGTCTCGGGCTTCATAACCCATGGCAACCCAGTTATCACTGTCTGCCGGGTTATGACTGGTGCCGGTTTATGATGGTCTGCCGGTTTATCATGGTTTGTCGGTTTATGATTGTCTGCCGGTTTATGATTGTCTGTCGGGTTATGATTGACTTAACACCTGCCGGGTTATCATCTGACTTAACTCCTCCCGGGTTATCATCTGTCTTAACACCTGCCGGTTTACCACATGTCGGTTTACTATCTATCTTAGCTATCTGTCTTAACTGTCTGCCGGTTTACCACTCACCGGTTTACCAAGTCCCAGCCGGGTTATGACTCCGGCCGGGTCATACCGTGGGGTATATCCCTGACATTAGCCCCCGGTTTAATTTGGATTTATCCATGTTAAACTGATCATGAGAATCCTTAAGTCCTTGTCATTTCCTTCTTCTAGAAAATCCGGGTCAATAGGCCAGCTTCATAATCAATTTGCTAACATTGGTTTGTCACAAAGAAATATTGTGAAGAATAATTCATTTGACTCAGCTCCCAATGCTTAACAAAAATATTGGTCCTTGTAATATTCATCTGATCTTCAGCCGGTTTAATGATGTAGAACTTGCCAGTTTATCGTTGCCAAGATTGCCGGTTTATAAAACTAATAATTCCGTGTCATGATTGTTGCAGACACCAGGCCATCATGATTGGTGATGCCGGGTCAATAATTGTTGGTGACGCCGGGTCATAATTGTTGCTGACACCGGGTCAATCTGGTTAGCTCAAAACTGAAAATTGGAAGATATTTCTCTCTTATATCCATATTACCTATAGCCCCCATGTCTTGAACAGAACAAAGTGATGATTTGAGATTTGTTTCCATATAATTACTACCACTTTGAAGAAATCCATGTTGTTCATCTCAGTCACTAGTAAAAACTGAATACTCCATATTATGTAGCCCCCAAGTGCCGGGTTGTCATGCTTGCAGCAACCTGGGACTTGAAATTGCCTTATGCTCATAAGAACTTCAACCAGTGTAGCCCCCAAGGGCCGGGTCATGTAATAATGAGCAGGGACTTTGTAAATATAATCATGTAAACTTTGAACAACAACGTGTATCCCCCAAGGGCCGGGTCATTACAATGTGATGAGTCGGGTCTTCAATAAGGTGAGCAAACAATGACTTTGCATTAGCCCCCAAGTGTCATGGTGCATGCTTGCAGTGACATGAGACTTGCATATTTGATGTGATCTCAACTTGAATAATGTAGCCCCCAAGTGCCGGGTCATAAGCCTGCGGCGACTCGGGACTTATTCCTTTCATTACAGAATGAATCATATCCATCAATAAAATAATATCCATTGTGCTAAAGCAACTTTGAAAACCTTAATCACAATACTGGTTATTGATAACCATGATAAAAATCCAGCCATGTTGGCTATTTAAAGGTTTGAATAATATAACCTGGTTTGAAAACCGATTCCTGCAATATATACCGGTATATCCGTGCCCATATGATACATGCTATGATGATGTAATGATGATGCAATGTATGACGCCATATATGATGATGTATGTGTATGATCAAGAGGGTTTAAGTTATGGTTCGGATACGACCAGAGCCCCCAAGTAGTCATAATTGTGGCATTGTGCCAATCAAGAGGTGTAGCTAAGGTTCGAATACGACCAAGCCCCTAAGTGATTTCCCTAGTGCCCTTATGCCTATCAAGAGGTGTAGCTATTGTTCGAACCATAGCCCCCAACTGATTTCCCTGGTAGCCTTACGCCAATCAAGAGGGTATAAGCTATGGTTCGGATATGACCAGAGCCCCCAAGTGATTATCCTGGTGGCCTTACGCCGATCAAGAGGGTATAAGCTATGGTTGGGATACGACCAGAGCCCCCAAGTGATTTCGCTGGTGGCCTTAAGCCTATCAAGAGGTGTGACTATGGTTTGAACATAGCCCCAAGTGATATTGTGAGGTGCGCTCAAGGGATACCCATGTTTGAGTTGTGCTGTGCGGCAGACTCTCTTTGGCCCCTTATGATAATATTGGCAAGATAGCCGGATTACCGAAGTAACCAGATATGTGCTCTTATGATAATATTGGCTCGATAGCCATATCAATAGGGTAGTCACAACTGTGATCAACCATAGGATAAGCCAATAAGGCAGGATACCCATGTTTGAACCGCGCATCATGGCAGCAAGTTCTCTTTGGCAACCTTTAACTTTTTGAAAGAGATAAATTCTTCTTGAACCGGGATTTTGAACTGGATATTGAGAGCGTCGGAGCTTTGCAAGAGATAGTTTCCTCTTAAACCGGATTTGAACCAGATACTAAGGGCTTCAGTGATGTGTGGGAGACGGGATTTCCCTTAAACCGGACTATAAACCGGAAGCATCATTGTGAGCCGGAATATTTCTGACGGCCTTTAAATTTTTATCAATTTAACAGTAGCCTCCGGTACCGAGTTATCTTTCCCTTCAACATCCTGGGGCACTTGAAATGTTGAAACTGGCAAGACTTGCTGAGTCATATCATCATAGCCCCTGAGTCTTAAGATGACTCAAGGAGTTGTCTTGAGATTCTCCGTACTTGACCATAGCAGAAGGTATATATCATTGGTTTGATAACGCGATGTAACCCACATAAGGTTGAGGTGACTGCGATGGGTTATAATTATTACCGTATGAGCCGTGTCAACAACTTGGCCAATGGTTCCTTCCAACTGACTATTTGAAGTTTAACTGAACTGTAGTGGCAGCGATTTGTGCGCATGTCCATTGAACCATCCAGCGCAGACAGTGGCTGATGATAATTTACCTCCAATTTGTTGGAAGAAAACCGGGCTACCCAAGTAGTGACTGGCTTTTTATTCAATAAATAACTCATGCAAACAGATGCGGCCCGACGTGTTGATGTAGACCAGGCCTCGGGGGCCGCAATTTGCGCATGTCCATTGACAATGAGCAGACGCGATCCCAACAAGCTGATGTGGACCGGACCGCAAGGGCAACAACTTGTGTGCGTCCATTCATCATGTGATATGTTCCGGATTATCCCCAAGCAGAAATATTATCAATCCGTGCTCCACGTCCGTGGTATAAACCACATTTGTAGTGAATAATGGTCCTGTGTATAAAAATTCACAAATCAAAGTAATTTGTCCTTTGATAGAAATAATGTGTGTTAATAAAACAAATTGTAGATGGATATCACCTGATGTTTGCAGATAGCAAATGACTTTGGATGACGAATGATCCGTTCACCGCAACAGAGGCAATGGCTTAACGCACTGCACCGGTCGGCTCAGACGGACCCTCCGGGTCATGTTTGACCTCTTTTTTTGGGTAGATCACTTCCTATCCAGGGTATGCTGTCACTGATGGTTCCCTCGAGCGAATTAATCTGAGCTTTTGTTGTCATAGCCGTGAGATCAGAAAACCAAAAATCCAGAATGGAGCCCTTTGTTTCCACGTGAGAGCTCCTGTATTGATTGATTGCCTTTGAATGTTACTTGATGTATATACGGCAATGTTGGACGTATATGGTGTATATACGGTGATTATATGATTGTACTGCTATTCTGTCTGCCATTGCTACTGTCCTTAACCCGGATATCTTGTGCGGCTGTATGCCTCCTCGCGGCGTGCTATCCGGAAGCTCGTTGTCATCGTCCACACGTAGCGCTCATGTTGCTTCCTTTATTCTGTCGCACCGGAGGTGGCCATGGCCGCTGGATCTTGAGATATCCTGAGCAAGAGAAACACCAGCACATACTGAATTTGTACGCACACATACGTATTGGGTGACCGGCCACAACAAGCAATCAGCGGAAGGAGTCTGCAGGGGCCAGCGGGGGCATGTGGCGCAAAGGTGCAGGGGCGCAGCAAAGGCAAAGAACAGCGGCTGTTCAATAGGAGCACCGGCGAGTCTCGGCCTTGGCGGTTTCAAGGAAAGCACACCGGTTGGAGCGGAGATGGTTACTGGGCGGCCATGAGGAGGCGAGATGGGCGATAGAGTCACAGGGCCGTTCAGCACGAGATAAGCAATTTGAAGCCCTGGCGGAGGCTAAACTGGCGGGCGGCTTGAAAGTATGGCACTCAGCGCGCTAACTCAGACGTGGGCGCGGGCGCGGCTTGACTTGGAGGCGGCGTAACCCGGGGTTTGATCCGGTTTTGAGGCCGCAGGACTAAGCTCGGCCGTGGCAAGCAGTATGTGGCTCGGAGGCGCGTCTTGGGCGCAGAGATGAACCGGCTACATCGAGGCACGTTTTGGGCGGGTCCATGAGGCGCGCCCGCTGCTGCAGCGGATTGAAGTGACAGCCTGCACCGACGGTGACTCGGGCCGGCTTGTAGTCGGAGCAGCGCGCGCGTCAGACGGCGGAACCGAGGCCGAGGCGGGTCGAGACAAGAGGCGCCAGAGGAGTAGACGGCCACGTGGGGCGGAACCGGCGCCAATCTTGGGCGGAGGTGACCCGGTCAAGAAGCGGAAGCATCGATCGTGAAAGGCGGCTTGTCCTCGCTGGTTTTGAAGATGGCCAGCGAAAACATCTCGCGGAGGAAGAATCCAGCTACTCTAGGCAGTAGAGCCGGTCTTAAGGTCATCCGTGACCGCAGCGGCATCAGAACATGGCCACGGTAGCGTTGGCAGCCCAAGGCAGCAGGAGTGGTGGTTCATGAGTACGGTGACTCAGCCAATGCAAGGCCGGCTTGATCTGAAAGCAGCTGGCGGAGGCGACGACGAGCGTCGGGAGCGGCAAACCGGCGAGGGCAGCTCAATCGGTCCGTTCATGGGCACGACTACTGATATGGCACACCAGACCCGGCCAGATCGGCGACTCGGCAGAAGGTTGTATACTTTGGGCATTGAGATTGAGGCCTGACTGCGGCGGGTTACCGCAGCGGGTCACCGTGACGGGTCACCGAAGCAGGGCGGTTCGAGCACCAAGGAATCTGTCCGGCTTGAGGCGCGCTGTGCTCGACGGCAGCAAGGGCATGGAGGCAGAGCTAAACCGGTGGGTCACTCGATGGAGGTTCAAGAACTGCCGGTTCGGAGGCAGAGTCGCGTGGCCGGGAGGCGGAATCAAGACTAGGTTGGGCATGGCTCGGTGTTGGCCCTGAGCGAGGGACGGCCTGAAGCGGTAGGGCCGGCTCAACCCGGCGGTAGCGGCACCCGCGAAGCGAGATCACGGTGGAAGTTGCTTCCAAGTACTGGCACTTGCAACCAATCCCATGGCGATTTGATGTTATGGCTCGTCTTCACCTTGGCTTCCATCCAATATGTGAGAAGTACTAGTTGAATTAGTAATTTGATTTTAAGCGGTGATTTGGGTCTTCCCGTGAGACTCGTCTGAAGTAGTTGGGCTAGGACCGGGTGCTACGGTGCGGGTCAGGAGCAGAGGTCCAGCGGGCTGAGTCCACGCTGGCGGTTTACAGCCGGCCGTTGTCGTAGTTAACTCTCTCGGTCACTTTGATGACGAGCGGAGAGGCTTGGCGGGTCAGGAGTGCGTCGACCGAAGGAAGGCCCTAGCAGAGGCAGCAACCATAGCAGAGGAGAATGAGGCGAGGTCGGACCAGCCGTGTTGACTCCTCCGTATCGTGGTGTCTTTGATCATCCACGCCTGGATCATGGTGATTGGATAACCTCCGCCCGGGTCCTTGGTTTGTCTTGATTTGTACTCATAATTCCTGAAGCGCATGTCTGCAAAATCTTAAGTAGTTGCTTTACGGATCCACCTTGGGACAACCCTTGTACCAATCAATCTTGGAAATAGCTTCAGCTGACCACTGTATCGCCCGATGGACTTTCTATTTGAACTCGGCGACTTGTGCTGGCTCCGCTGATCTCGGCGGTTTGTTGTGACACACAGACGCTGCTCTAACTTTTCCCTGAACTTAAATTTCGCAGATTGTAAATCTGGACCAATAAACACAAAGCTAACACTGATCCTTCGGAACCAGTATTTTTTCATCCAAGAAATTACGAACTTTCTCAATCCCTAAAAAAGATCCCTCCAAGAACTCATCACCACCGTGCGTCAAGCCCCACGGTGGGCGCCAACTGTCATGGAATTAACACGTCAGATGTCCTAGTGTGAGGACTTAGTCGTGAGACCAATGCATCTATGTGGTAGCTTGAGAGGGGTTGAGCGGAATCGAGGGAAACACAACACAAGACAAAGATTTAGACAGCTTCGGGCCCCGGGAAACAACATCCGGTAATATCCCTACACGCTGTTTGTGGCTAGGTCTCATTATCATCATGAGGAAGTCGCCGTAAACCGGATCTCCCAGCTATGTCTAACCTTTAAGATTATTCTTCCCCCTTCTTGGGGTGTCCTGCCCCTCCTTATATTAGTTGAAGGGGCGGGTTACATGTAGAGTCCATCTCGAACTAAGACTTAAACTATTTTGACTTCCCTTCATGGGCTTCTTAACGTCTTGGGATTCATAACGTCTCGGGCTTCATAACCCCTGGCAACCCAGTTATCACTGTCTGCCGGGTTATGACTGGTGCCGGTTTATGATGGTCTCCCGGTTTATGATGGTCTGCCGGTTTATGATTGTCTACCGGTTTATGATTGTCTGTCGGGTCATGATTGACTTAAGACCTGCCGGGTTATCATCCGACTTAACTGCTGCCGGGTTATCATCTGTCTTAACACCTTCCGATTTACCACCTGCCGGTTTACCGTCTATCTTAGCTATCTATCTTAACTGTCTGTCGGTTTACCACTCACCGGTTTACCAAGTCCCAGCCGGGTTATGACTTCGGCCAGGTCATACCGTGGGGTATATCCCCGACACAAACGTTTCTTCAACTCCTGGAAACTGGCCTCACATTCCTCAGTCCATTTGAACTTGGTGTCCTTCTTCAACAACTCTGTCATAGATTTTGCAATTTTCGAGAAATCCTCAATGAACCTCCGGTAGTATCCCGCGAGTCCAAGAAAACTCCAGATCTCTCCAACTGATGTGGGTGCTTCCCTATTTGTCACAGTGACAACTTTGGTGGGGTCTACTGCTATTCCTTCTACGAATATCACATGTCCGAGGAATCCAACTTCTTTCAACCAAAACTCACACTTGCTGAACTTGGCATATAGCTGATGTTCTATGAGATTTCCAAGTACCAAACGCAACTACTCCTTATGCTCCTCTTCGTTCTTCGAGTAGATGAAAATATCATCAATGAACACCACGACGAACTTATCCAGAAATTCCATAAACACTTTGTTCATCATGTTCATAAACTAGGCAGGTGCGTTAGTCAGGCCGAATGACATAACGGTATACTCATATGCCCGTACCTTGTGGTAAAAGTTGTCTTGGGTATATCCTGCTCTCGAATCTTCAGCTGCTGGTATCCTGATCATGGATCGATCTTGCAAAATACCTTAGCTCCTTGCAATTGGTCAAACAAATCATTGATCATCGACAGTGGGTACTTGTTCCTGATTGTTACTTCATTCAATCCTCGATAATCAACAACCATCCTCAACGATCCATCCTTCTTCTCCACTAGAAGCACTGGTGATCCCCAAGGTGACGAACTTGGGCGAATATAGCCTTTATCCAGTAACTCCTTAATATGCTTCTTAATTTGCTCAAAATCCTTTGCGGGCATCCTGTATGGTCTCTTAGATATTGGCCCTGTGCCTGGCAAAAGCTCAATCAAAAACTCAATGTCTCTATCCGGTGGCATGCCTGACAACTCTTCTAGAAATATGTCAGGGAAATCCTTCACCACTGGTACTTCCTCCTGTACAACTCCTGATAAGGAATTCTCTTGAGTCCTCTTTGGCTCATGCCGTGACACATACTTGATCCTTCTTCCTTCTGGGGTGGTGAGAAAAATTGACTTACTGGCGTAATCGATGTTTCCTCCATACATCGATAGCCAATCCATACCCAGAATCACATCCAAACCTTGCGACTCCAAAATATTTAGATCTGAGGGGAAAACATGCCTACCTATGGTCAATGGCATCTGAAAACATCCTTGACTTGCCATATACTCCGCTCCTGATGAGCTTACTAACATAGGTGTTCTTAGAACTTTGGTGGGCAGTTTTTATACTTATCCACAAATCCCCTTGATATGTATGAATGCGATGCACTAGTATCAAAAAGAACGATTGCAGTAAATGACTTAACCAAAAACTTACCTATTACTGCATCTGGCTGGGCTTCAACCGCCTCCACGTTAACGTGGTTCACCTGTCCCATGTTGAAAGGGTTCGGCTTCTTCCCAGAGCTTCCATTGCCATTTACATTCTTTGCTTGGGACTTTCATTGGCATAATGTCCAGTCTTCTGGCACTTGTAGCAAGTGACGTGGCTCAGATCCTTCTTGGCTGGGGTTGATGGGTTGGTACGGTTCTGGCCGTTGCTTCCTCCATTACCATTGCCATTCCTAGGGCCACTATGGTTGTGCTAACTCCCTCCATTATGATTGTGGCCTCCATGGTTATGCTGAAAAGGTCCTCCCAAGTTTGGGGTAAAATGAGGCTTCTACTGAGCTCCAAAATTGTACTTCCCTTGTCCATACTTCCTCTGGCGGCTGTCAAATTGCTGCTGCTTCCCTTCAATCATGAGAGCTCTATCTACCAACTCCTGGTAGTTGTTGAAGGTTGCCACCATCAACTACATGCTCAGATTATCATTTTAGTCCTTCCAGAAACTTCTCCTGCTTAGCTGCATCTGTAGCAACGTCATCTGGGGCATAACGTGCTAGCTTACTAAAGTCATCCACATACTGGCCAACTGTACATCCTCCTTGGTGCAAGTTGCGAAACTCACGCTTCTTCATGGACATAGCTCTTGCTGAAACATGGGTAGTACGGAAAGCCTGATGAAACTGATCCCATGTGACAGTGTCGATAGGGTAAGTGGCTGTGAAATTCTCCCACCATGATGCTGTGGGTCCATCAAGCTGGTGTGCGGCAAAACACACTCTCTCCGCAACTGTGCATCCTGCAGTGTTCAACTCCCTCCCAATCTTTTGGAGCCAATTATCTGCAACTATCGGCTCGGTGCTACTAGAGAACACCGACGGATTAAGCCTCAAGAAACGGGATAAGTGATCAACATGTGGTGGTAGTGGTGGGTTGTTGTTGTTGTTGTTATTGTTGTTGTTTCCCTGATTCTGATTCTGGACTAGTATCTGCATCAATGCATTCTGCTGCTGGATCAACTGAGTGAGCTATGGTGGGAAAGCAAATCCATTGTCACGTCTCGGAGGCATCTGAGGGTTTATAAAGGATGAGAATACATAATAGAAATAGATCTAGAGGGAAAACTACCCATATGCACATGAGACATACACAATCAATATCACTTCAATCAATTAAAAACAAGGGCATACATCGATCTAACGATCGTTACAAAAGTGCTCGGAATATGCTATATACATGGGGGCATACTACTACTGTTATGGTGGTCTACTAGAAAAATTGATCGGTCAAAGACTCCATGATATCTGCTCCAGCTTCATCAACATAGTCATCATCACTATAGTCAGGGTCCGAGTCGGTGTCGTCGATGATGATGTAGTTCTCCGGGCAAGTGGAATCATCGTCTTCTCCTCCTGGCGTGGGGTATCCCATGAATACTTTTAGCTTCTTGTTTAGGTCATCATTCTTCTCCACGAGTGTCGTCATTTCCTCCTCATATCCATTGCGTGTAGTCTTGAGTTCTTCTTCCAGCTTTGTGATCCTGGTCATTGCCTTCTTCAGATCTATCATGTCTGCGCACATCTGGTTCTCCTAGCGACGAATGTGTTGGTTTAACTCCTGGATGAAAGCTGCAATAGCTCTATCCTTCCTGGTGCTGATCATCTCCCATTCCTCATCTTGGCGCCCACAAATCTGGTAGATAGTATCCTTGAGATGTAATGCCCCAGATCCGATGCGCCAGGTGTTTGTCAGTTATTCATCGTCATTGCCATGTCTTTTTCTTGCGTGTTGCATTTCATCATGTCATCATGTGCATTTCATTTTGCATACGTGTTCGTCTCATGCATCCGAGCACTTTCCCCGTTGTCCGTTTTGCAATCCGGCGCTCCTATGTCCTCCGGCGTCCCCCTCTTCTCTCTTTTTGAGAGTGGGTGTTAAACGTTCTCGGAATGGACCGAGGCTTGCCAAGTGGCCTTGGTACACCACCGGTAGACCGCCTGTCAAGTTTCGTGCCATTTGGAGGTCGTTTGGTACTCCAACGGTTAACCGGATAATCATAAAACCCCCCTTCTCTTTGCAGCCCAACACCCCTTCCAAAGTGGCCCAAAACCCATCTAACTCCCCTCCATGCTCTCGTTCGTTCGATCACGATCGTGTGGGCGAAAACCGCTACTCATTTGGACTCCGCTAGCTCCCTCTACCTATAAATATGTGGCCTTCCCCGAAAAATCGTAGACGAAACCCTAGCCTCGCTCCCCTCGCGCGCCGGACATGTCCAGCCCCGCCGGACATGTCCAGCCGCCACGTCGCCCGACCAATCCCGATAGGCCACGTCACCCCCGCCGCCGCTGCCAGCCAACCAGCCGCCGCCACGTCACCGCGCCTGTCCGCCCGCGCCGTCCCCGCCGCCGCGGCCCGCGGAGCCCAATGCGGGCCCGCGCGAGCCCGGTCGCGGCGCCGCCCAGGCCCGAGCGCCGCCGCCCGCTCACCCCGCTCGCCCCCGTCGCCGGCGTGCCTCCGCTCCGCCACCGACGTGTTCCGCCACCTCGCCGGCCAGCCTCCGCTGCCGTCCTCCGGCGCCCTGCCGCCGTCGCCTCCCAGGCGCCCCGCGGCCCGGCCCTTCGTCGCCGGTCCCCGCCGCAGTGCGCTTCATCCGTCCACCGCGCCGCCATGGGAGCTCGCCGGAGCAGCTCCCTCGCGCGCTGGCCCGCGCCGGTGACCGCTCGCGCGCCCGGCCATGCCTCCCCTCACCGCCTTCGCATCTCCCCGGCCCCGAGCTCCCCGCCTCACCGGAGGACACCGGCGCCGCCCCGCGCGCTCGCCTCTGGCGCCGGTTCGCCTCGCCTCCCTCGCGCCCCATCGCCATCCCGCCGGATCCGGCGAGATCCGGCTGGAGGAGATCTCCCCGGCCCCGGATCTGCCTCCCCGGCGTCTTCCCCGTCTTCTCTGACAAGCTCTCCGGCGATCCTCGATATCCGCGCCACTGTTGACTTTTTCCCCGGGGTGAGAAAACTGCTAAGTCCCGATTCTTCTAATATTAGCATGCCATGTTTGACCTGCTGTAACTCTGCATCCGTAGCTCCATTTCGTGTGTGTAATATGTCAAATTGTTCGCCTCGAAGAGTACATCATTTCATTCCATTGCATCATATTCATTTGAGGTCATCTAGATGTCCGAATCATTGTTGTAAGAGTGCTTCATGATGTTTTCTGCAGTCTGTTAACAGAACGAGCTCTTTTGTCATTTTTGCCATAATTGACGTGTGCATCCTATGAGGTTGATGTCTACATGTGTCTTGATCTATGCTATGTCTTCTTTACAGTGGTGCTTGCTATGCATTTTTGTGGTCAATGTGGTGACTAGCACAAGCATGCAAACTAGGCATCGTGATGTTGCTGATTTTAGTCCCTGTTCTGCTGTTATTTTCATGCCATGTAAACTTGTTGCTACAGAGAGATCCATGCATATTTTGAGATACTTCAGTAAGGGTGTTTTGAACATATGGTTATTGTCTATCCATTTATGCCCTTTGTTGCAATTATGGAGTAGTCTAGCATGTCATTTGAGTGCTCTACTTTTGCTTCAAAATGTTTCCTGGCAGATTGTTTACATGTTACTCAATTTGGCCAAGCTTGCTATAGTTGATCCTTGCATGCTATGGACTTGTTCTTGCCTTGGTTGGTTACACAAACATGTCTTCTTGATGATGCTATGCTTATATTGTTATGCAATGACTTGTGGTGAGTGAATCGAGCTTGTTAAGTAGGGTTCATGATGTTGTTGTTTTGCTAGGCTGAATCTGTTATTTCGTGATGCTATATAAACATGCTTCTACTAATCATTCTATGCATAATCTGGAGATGTTCTATAAACATGTTTTGATCTACATGTCATCCTATATCCATCCATGCCTCCGGTTGCATTTATAGGTTGCTTTAGCTTGATGTAATCTTGCTCTAAAGTTGCTTCATAATGTTGATGTCAGCCTGTTTACATTAAGTTCACTTGTTCCCATGTGTTTTGCTAGTGATCCATGCACCATATGACCTTGCTATTGCCATGCTTAGCTTCACAAACACGCCTTCTTACTGTTGGTTGCCTTGCCATGCCTTGTATTGTTCTGTAGTGAGTTGCACAAGCTCATCTACATGCCTTCATAATTCTGTTTCTGCCATGTTTGAATCTGTAATATAACTTGCCATGTTTACGTGGGTGCCATCATATTTTCTGATCCTTTTTGGCTTATGGTCAGTAAGGGACTTTTGATCTATGCAATTAGTAGATTCATGCCATGCCATTTTTTGCCATTATAAGTTCTTGTAACTTGTTGTTTGATAGCTCTAAACATTGCATCGTGATGTTATTTTCTGCAAAGTCTGAAATTGTTATAACTTGCAATCTTACCATGTGTGTTTGAGCATGTTCTAGTGATTTCTAGAGATATCTCAGTGTTCATGTTTTGTAATTCTTCACCTGTACATCATGCCCATGCCTTTTGTTATTATGTTGAGGTGCTGTAGCATGTTGTTTTGATGCTTGCAATATGCCTAGTTGCTGTTTTGGACAGCTTGTCCTTTAAACTTGTTTAGATTGTGTGTGTTAAACCGTTGCTCCGTTTTGAGTGTGCTCTATATGAAACTTGTTTAGTTTTTCATGTAGTTCCATATTATCATGTCGCATCCTTGTTTTGAGGTGTTTGCTTGATGTTTGGGTGCATTTTGCATCAATGCCATGTTTAACTTGTTTTGCTCATATCTTCTAGGCCGTAGCTCCGAACTAAATGAACTTTATATGTAACTTGACTAGAATCTCGTGTAGATCATCTTTGTGCATCTTAACTTGCTGTTTAACAACTTGAACATAAGGTTTATTCAGATCTGGACCAATTTCGAAATTTTCATATGAGGACTTACCGGAATTGATATATGTTGTTCCCGGCCTCATTTAAACTTGCCTTGATGTGTTGCTCTTGTTTGCATCATCTCTTGCCATGAGTAGCTTCATGTAGTCTTGTCATGCATCATGTCTTGTTCATGTGTGGTGTGTTTACCTTGCTGTGTTCTTCTTTTCGATAGTTCCTGTTTCGTTGCGATCGTGAGGATTCGTTCGTCTACGGTTGGTTCGGCTTCATCCGTTCGTCTTCTTCATGGACTCGTTCTTCTTCCTTGCGGGATTTCAGGCAAGATGACCGCTACCCTAGATCTCACTACTATCATTGCTATGCTAGTTGCTTCGTTCTATCGCTATGCTGCGCTACCTATTACCTGTTTATCAAGCCATCCCAAATTGCCATGAACCTCTAAGCTTTGACACCTTTCCTATGCAAACCATTGATTGGCTATGTTACCGCTTTTGCTCAGCCCCTCTTATAGCGTTGCTAGTTGCAGGTGAAGTTGAAGATTTCTCCATGGTGGACAGGATTATGTTTGGGATATCACAATATCTCTTATATTATTAATGCATCTATATATTTGGTAAAGGGTGGAAGACTCGGCCTTTTGCCTAGTGTTTTGTTCCACTCTTGCCGCCCTAGTTTCCGTCATACCGGTGTTATGTTCCCGGATTTTGCGTTCCTTATGCGGTCGGGTGATTTATGGGACCCCCTTGACAGTTCGCTTTGAATAAAACTCCTCCAGCAAGGCCCAACCTTGGTTTTACCATTTGCCTCACCACCACCTATACCTTTCCCTTGGGTCGGCCAACCCGAGGGTCATCTTTATTTTAGCCCCCCCCCCCCGGGCCAGTGCTTGTCTAAGTGTTGGTCCGAACTGAGCAACCTGCGAGGCCACCTCGGGGCAACTCGAGCGCTGGTTTTACTCGTAGCTTGACTTATCCGGTGCTGCCCTGAGAACGAGATATGTGCAGCTCCTATCGGGATTGTCGGCGCATCGGGCGGCTTTGCTGGTCTTGTTTTACCATTGTCGAAATGTCTTGTAAACCGGGATTTTGAGTCTGATCGGGTCTTCCTGGGAGAAGGTCTATTCCTTCGTTGATCGCAAGAGCTTGTCATGGGCTAAGTTGGGACACCCCTGCAGGGTATAATCTTTCGAAAGCCGTGCCTATGGTTATAGGCAGATGGGAATTTGTTAATGTCCGGTTGTAGATAACTTGACACCAGATCTGAAATAAAATGCATCAACCGCGTGTGTAGCCGTGATGGTCTCTTCTCGGTGGAGTCCGGGAAGTGAACACGGTTTCTGGGTTATGATTGACGTAAGTAGGAGTTCAGGATCACTTCTTGATCATTGCTAGCTTCACGACCATTCCTTTTGCTCTCTTCTCGCTCTTATTTGCGTATGTTAGCCACCATATATGCTTAGTCGCTGCTGCAACCTCACCACTTTACCCCTTCCATTCCCTTTAAGCTTTGCTAGTCTTGATACCCATGGTAATGGGATTGCTGAGTCCTCGTGGCTCACAGATTACTACAACAACAGTTGCAGGTACAGGTTATGCGATGATCATGACGTGAGAGCGATGCTTGATTCCGTTGAGTTCTTCTTCTACTTCTTCGATCAGGGGATAGGTTCTAGGTCGGCAGCCTGGGCTAGCAGGGTGGATGTCGTTTGAGTTTCTGCTTGTGATTCATCCGTAGTCGGATGATGCTCTTTTGTATTGTGATGTTGTATTCGTGTGGCATTGTATGCCTTATGTATGTATCCCCATCTATTTATGTAATGTTGATGTAATGATATCCACCTTGCAAAAGCGTTTCAATATGCGGGTCTATCCTTGGTGGGACCTTCGAGTTCCTTTTGGATAGGGTCGCATATTGGGCGTGACATGAGATCCTCGTGGTAAACTTCTCCAATGTGTCCCATGGTGATGTGGGCTGCCATGCTCTTTCCTAGATTCCAGGTTGGTGCATCAAAGGAAAACTCTATGGGCTCAGTGATGGGCACGAACGTCCTTCCTGGAAGTTGAACTCGAATCATCCAATGCTCCTCTTCTGGTAAAGTGGCGATGTAGGTCCTGGTGAAGCTTGGTACTCCGATATTCAGGTATCTAGTGACTTCCTTCAAGTGGCGTCCGAAAGGGGTATCTTCAACCGGTTGCGTGAACTTGTTCCTTGCATCCACCATCCTAAAAGAGTAGAAAAAGGAGAGGAGTCAGAAATGAGAAGAGAGTAGTGACATAGGGCTTTAGCTTAGTGGTCATGTCCTACAGTCAGCATGGGCTCTGATACCATCTTGTAGCGACCAGACCTCAAATAGTCTGATCTCTATGCATTAGTGTCATCCCTGGATCGGTAATGCTAACACGCACAATATTTGAAGGATTTATAACAGAGTAGCAATCACATGCTTATTACATCGAATGTCTCAAAAGAGAACTTATTACAATAAATATGGCTTAAGGCCATCTAATAACGATAACAGTGGAATGCTTAGAAGATAAAGTGAGTCCATCAACTCCAACGGCATCACTGAGTGAAAGATCACGACCTAAGGCACCTTACTCATCGTCTGAAAAGTCTGCAACATGAACGTTGCAGCCCGTAAACGGCTCAACACATGGAATATGCTGGCAACGTAACACATAGAGAGTAATGAACAGAATAATGCTATCACTACATGCATATTTGTCTGGTGGAAAGCTCTATGGTTACAGTTTTGCATAAAGCCAATTTTTCCCTACAACAAAGGAATAAATTTTATTTAACTATCATGGTGGTTGTTAAACATTGAGAAGGTTCACCCAACTCAATCCCAATTAAGCATCATCATTAAACCCAATCAAATTAACATTTAAGAGTCGTGAGATCTACATGATAATCCAAGTACTAGATACTCAAAACATCCATAACCGGGGACACAGCTAACCATGTTTAGTTTATACACTCTGCAGAGGTTTGCGCACTTTTCCCTACAAGACTTGATCTCCTCCGTTGGAATTCTCGCACTACACGGTGTTTGAGAAACGGATGACTGAGACATAGTCTTTTAGAAGTGTCTGCACCTTACGATGGGTAGACAGTTACACCTACTTTCCCCTACATCTGCTAGTCTACCACTGTAAGAGTTCACACGACTTAATCAACTATGCTAGAGCCCATAATAGCTTGTGGCTGCACACAGAAATTTCTAGCATGAATAATCTTATGATCCCTTTGAGACTGGGTTGCAGTCCATAAGAGAATCAAACGGTACCCCGGGATTTCCAAAAATACAGGCAACACTGGGTTCCCCAGGTGCCCCAATGCACCCAGATGTGTCTTAAAGTTGCCACCTTAAGTTGAACCATTAATTAACAATACTCACATCTGTCATGGATACACTCACCCATCTACAAGCATAGCATAGCAATATAAGCAAACGTAGAAGTAACTCCCAAAGGTTTGATAATAAACAGGACAATAGGTACTACCTCAACTACTTCCCAAAACCCACATATTAATCAGATCATAACCATGCAACTGTTTGAGGATTGATCTAATGCAATAAAAATGGGTAGTAAAGAGGTATGATCAAAGTGTTACTTGCCTTGTTTATGATCCATGAAACCTATAGACTCGTAGTAGCACGCTACGCACTCCGGGTACTCTATCACAAACAAACAAGCATACCATAAGCACTCATCTAATGCACGGATAAAACTCCAATAAGAGATCTAACCTGAAAGTTCAACTTAAGAACTCCGGTTTGCAAAAAGAAAGAAATCAAACGAAGCAACGAAACTCAAACGGCGAAAGAAACAAGCTTCGTTTACTAATCTGGACCTAAGTCAAATTTTACAGTAGAAAAAACTTGTTTGAGTTGGTTAAACAGAATGAGGGTTTCAAGACAAAACTCTAAGTGCTTGAATCGCCTAATTCTGATAAACGAGCGAAAAGATAAACTAAAATGAAAATTAGGGCAGAAATCGCGATTGAAAATAATCGCGAAAAATCCCGGGAAAAAAGAAAAACTGACGAATAGGCTAATGAACGAACGTTCGCTGTCTGCGGTTAAACGATGAAAATCGTTCGTTAAAATGAAAGTACGGACGAACGTCAGCAAAATAAATAAACCGTCGGAAAAACCGATCTAACGAAAATAAACTGGAATTTAAAAAAGAATGGATCTAGATCTTGGGTTTACCGAAATAAACCGAAAAAATGGCGGCGGCGGTCAACTCCGGTGGTGGCAGCGGGGCACGGCGGCGGCGGTGGGGCTCGAGGCGGGCTAGGGTTCAGCGGCGGCTGCGGTGGGCTAGGGTGGCGAGGTGGCGGCTTATAAAGCCCGGGGCGAGGCAAGGTCCTTGTCGCCCACGGCGGCCCAAGTCGGTTTGACTTTTGTTAAATAATTCCACCATGCAGAAAAAGAAAGAAAAGAAACACTAAATGGACTCCAAAAATTCCAAAATAAATTTTCCCCGTTCTCTAAAAAGAAGTCGGACAAGGTGACCATTTATTTGGGCCTAAATGCAATTTTGAAAAATGCGCATTTTTCCTAATTCAAATAAAATGGCGATAAAACTCCGAAATAAAGTCTTATTTGATTTTAATATTTAATCTCCAATATTTCTTTATTTTGGGAAAGTAATTTTATTCCCTCTCGTTTATTTTTATAAAAGAAATATGTGAAGAGAAAATAATTTAAATCAAACGATCCTCTTTTCAAAATTTGAGAAAACTCAAATATGAAAATAACGAAATCCCCAACTCTCTCCGTGGGTCCTTGAGTTGCGTAGAATTTCTAGGATCAAACCAAAAATGCAATAAAATATGTTATGCAAAGATGATCTAATGTATAATATTCCAAATTGAAAATTTGGGATGTTACATTTAGTCATAAGGTACTGAGTCTTCCCAACAAGTCATTAAGGGGGGAAGCTTCGGAAGCATGATACCCAGTCTTCTTCAGCAAGCTGCCAGACGAAAGCTCCGAGCACAAGCTATTCAATCTCCCTTAACACGATACTCTCGATGGCTTCCAACATAAGCTATCCAATCTTCCTCAGTACGACACTGGTGCAAGATATTACACAGTGAGCTAGCAGCATATGGCGGTGCATCCCAAGGATTAGATCTGCAACAGTTTTGTCAGCAGTAAGAATCAGTCATAACACAAGTGTTTGCCTTGGGAATCTAGTGTTCAGCTACATGTATTCTCATATATTGTCAGCATGCTCCCAAGTTCTTACAAGTCACTCGTATGATGATGAAATCACGGTAAGGATCTGACAACCTCGCCGGTTATGCAAAAGGAAGAAAGCCATTTATACACCTCAGTGAGTGATGCAAGGACCGACAAAGTTTGAAGGAAGACAACATGGGACAACAATTTTGGCTGTGCTTAACAAAGCCAGTTTCCTCACAGCCGACAAAGTAATATTATAAAGCTTTGTCACGGTCTTGTATGGTTGACAACAACAATGAGCTCCATGCAAATGCATGTGGGTCTGGCATATATATGCCCTGAGACATGAACGAGGATAAAGTACGATTGCCAGAATATTACCCCTGACAGTACTTATGATCACACGAAGAATATATATGGCCAAGATCTTTTGGCAAAAAGATCCAAACAATAATGAAGAAGCAAGACCGGCAATACAGGTATGACAACTGTTGCATAAACAACATGGTACAAATACTCAGGACAGTCTGATTCTATATCGATCACCATGAATATACGCCCAAGGGGTCTACTCCGGTGTGTTAAGGACCTCATACCAAGGCAACCCGCTCAGCCAACTGTTACGGTCAGAATTGTCAGTATCGACTATCCAAGTCTGCCAGAACAGACCAAAAGCCAGTTCAGCAGTCTGACTCTCGCGGCCATGTTAAAGCATTACACGGCCTCTTATCCACATGGATATACCGACAGAATAAGTAATTAGTATGTTAAACAATAGTCTCCAAGCATGTGCCCTCACATATGGGAATCAATTAAAGGATCCTGCCGTGAACAAGATTCCTCTGTCAAAACCATCATCAGTCAAGTCGGTGGATACTATCGTTATAAGGCCGTGCCCCTTTATGCTGGTCACGACAGGTGATAGTCAGATATTTGGTACGGATTTGATACTCAAGACAGTGGAGCCAGTCAAGATGACTCAGGAATCCCTGCACGAAGTCAGATTCTGCCAGGAAAATGATTATTATTCACAACACTATTTTGAACCTAGAGGACATGCATCTATTTGAGCAACCCAATGCAAGGGGTAACAGATTGGGTGTCCACCGAGAAAGTTTGTTCACAAATTCATGGAATGTTGTCGGTGCTGGATGACACACCCATCAGAGACCACTCTCAGACTTGTGAGAGGGGCACGTATGTCAGTCATGATAACCTATCGCACCCCAGCTAAGCCGACAGTTATAAAAGAAATTGGAGCCAGTACAAATATGAACATGTGAGGTAAGACCTGTCAGAATGAAGATACAGTGACGCAAACCACCCTAGAGCAAGGTAGTCAGCCATATGAAATTCAGTGGGAACAACATACAAAGGAAAAAGGACACCTGAGTCGGAAACAATTTCCTCAAGTCGGAACATTCATACTTGTTCCCTGAGCAACCAAATCTTGAGGACGAGATTTCTTTAAGGGGGGAGGTTTGTAACGCCCTGGATTTTGGCCCTTTCTTTTTCTTTGTATTTTCTTTTGATTTTCTTTGGATTTTGCTTTGGGATTCTTTTTTCGTGGCTATGTGGTATGGAAACTTGGGAAGATCATCTCTTCCTAGTCTCCAAACTGGATTGTCATCCTCAAAACAATCCCAAGATCATGTCATTCTCCATCTTGAACCAAACCCAATATTCTTTTTATTGGGAATATTCCTTTTTCAGTTAAAGGAATAACCCTATTTGTCCTAGGTTGTGAAGCAACCTATATTTCTATCACTCCTAAAATTCCCAAATAATTCTCATAAATTGTTTGGGTCATACCTTCCACAACTATGTCAAAACCCTTCCTTGCCATGTTCAAAAATAATTCACCAATATTACTTTTCCTATTCTGCCCTAAATGGCACTTTGTGCAGGAAGTGCTATTTATCCTTGCTTGATTGCTCCCAAACTTTTAGGCACCTTTTCCTATCCATATCATTGAATCATGCCAAAATTCAATTTCATTTGCCTAGTAAATATTTTTCAGCAATTTTCCAAAAAAATTGTCCAAAAAGAAACTTTGTGAAGGAGAAACTAGCTCGGCATATCCAAATGAGTTGAACTTTTTCCACAACCTCAAGATGATAAAATTATAGCTCTCCTTCAAATTTGAGCTCATTTCATCCATCCATATGAGCTCATCTTCAAATCTTTGTTTTTGGTCAGGTTTTTCAGTTTGTGAAGCAACTATATTTTATGTTGCTTTATTAATGGTGAAAATTTACTAGGATATGCTCCTACATATATAACCTCACTCCACCTAATTTCGGCCCATTTCGTCTGGCCAATCTTTCTCTAGAATTTTCTTAAAATTCTGTCCAGAGAAGACCACTCTGAAGGAAGTACCATTTTGGCATGTCCAAATGGCATGAAATTTATAAAGTGTCTTCTTATGCATAAATAACCTCTCTCTTCCAAGATTTAGCCCAATCCAACACTCCTACTGAGTGCTACTTCATGATCTTGATTTTTGACCAGATTTGGCAGTTGCAAAGCAACTATATGAAATCTTGGTCCAAATCCCTCCAAACTTCATAGGATTCTTGTCCTTCCTACCCTAAACCTCTGAGACATCCTGATTCATCACTTAGCCATCCCTGTTCACCTCTATTTCCAGTCCTAGTTGGCTACAACAAACTTCAGATGATCCTTTCCATCTAACCATAGTGTCTTTCATCGAGCTATCAACTCAGAGGGAACCTATCATCGATGGACAGCACGCTAGACATATTTTGCCAGTCTCTCGAGTCCTTTCTTTGCCAAACGACGCGGTGACCATGCTGTCCACAGGCTTGTGCATGCGCTCTGTGCTCTGTGGACGCGCTCTATGCATCGGGTTGCGTCGGGCAGCGGCTTCCCGGCGGTGTCCGCGCGTCCCCGAGTGCCCTCGAGCCTCCTCCATTTACGTTGCTATCTAGCCCCTCCCCGATCCAGATTCTTCCTCTCCGAGCCATCTCCATCATGGAACAGAGCGTTCCCGTGACCACCGTCGTCTTCCTCTCCGTTGGCTTCTTCCTCCCGAGCCATGACCTCCCTCTGCCTCTCGTCAGGTTGGCAAACGTCATGGAGCCGAGCTAGCTGCCATCGACCCGAGTCTGCGCACTAGAGCTCCGGCGACGTGCCACCATGGCCATGCTCCCTCCCCATCTCGCCCATGGCTATAAATAGCACTCCCCAAGGCTTCCTGAGACCACCACGAGCCCTCTTTTAGTCCCAGAGCTCCACCTAGCAACTCGCTCAGGCTCGAGGAGCTCTCTGCCCCTCCAAAGGACATCGTGTCCGCCGTTGGTCGCCACCTAAATTCGTGGAATGTCAGCCTCTCCTCTCCCTCTAGACCTCACCAGCACTCCCTTCAGACCACCCCAAAGCCTCCCTGTCATCGCACTCCTCATATCTCCGGCTAAGCCGAGCTCCCCATCTTCCCCGTCGCTACCGTCCTCCACGGCCAGAGCCTCATCCAACCCCAAACTCCTCGGTGGTTGTGCCATGTTGGGCCGGATCCGCCTCGGTCTCCTGAATCCTCCGGTAGGCCAGGCGTTGCCTAAGGTGACACGTGCCACTGGCAATCACCGTTGGGGATGGCCCTGTCCCCGGCCAGGCGTCGGCACGGGAGGATGGA